>NC_070606.1:64971250-65280000 GCF_027172205.1 Podarcis raffonei | reverse complement strand
ACCCTAACAGCACAAATATAACACACTCAGAAGGTCTTTTTGCAATAACTTCACTTCATAATCACATAAGACAGATGCAGCAGATGCTGCATCATATATAAGCAGAAGAGGCAGTGCTTGTGTGTTTTTCAGTTATCAGTGATGTCAGCTTTGGGGAAAAATGCCAGCAAGAGGAGTTGAGCATTGAGAGAGGCTTCTTTTTCTAGTTGCTCTTGCCTAATGGCTCTGTTGCGTGGTGCATAATTTCACTGGGGTGACTAAACAAATCACACTTAAACATTAGTTAAGGAAGTCCCCATGTCTGCCTGTAATGCTAAGACAGCAACGACTCATGACTTATTTTTGCAAACCATAGTTGACAATCTGTAGTCGAGACATCAGATGTAAAGCTAAGCCATGGCTTCTGAACAAAGGTCTGTTTAAAGCATGGTTTAATGTGGCATGCGAACCAAGACAATAAATGTAGAAGGATGGTGATAAAAAATAAAAATGTACCTGGTGCAGTTTTCTGGAAGCTACATTTTAAAGGTAGCATTTTATAAATGATTGTAGAAGGCATATGTAAGGCTGTTAGTATAGTACACCCTTACCTTGTCCTATTGCTGCCATATGATAAAATGATAATTCTCTTAGTGGCATCTAATTTCACCTGTTGAAATTAGATCTTCTTACAAAAGATAATCTTGCAGGCATTAGTCAGCCTCTGACAAATTTGCTAGTTGGTTTTACATTGGATGTGAGATGATGATACACAGTTTATTGATGCAGATAGAACTCTGCTGTGGCTCAGTTGTGCATTAGCCATACATTAGTTGCATATTGATACACAACAGAGCCTTGGTCACTGCACCACAGCCAAATGCAAACATTGGTGCAGTTGCGGTTTGTGCCTGAGTCTTCATACTGCCCAATTCAATGTTGGTATTGGATTTTGAGAAATATGTAGCATTGAGCAATACAGTTTATAACCCATGCTCTTTCTGCTTCTTACCTTAGAGTACAGATGGTGCTTAAGTTATAGTCCTGTCCTCTTTTTAAGCAGGTTTGTTTTCAGGTTTGAAAGGGGCCCTTTGCAAGGTCCCAGTTGCCCTGTTCGGTTCCCACAACGCTCTTAAGCAACATGACATTGGGGCATTATGGGAAATTTAAAATGGCTGGCAGTTACCTGACCCATCCACTCAGTGTGGAGAGACCAGGGTACCCAAGGATGTCAAGTGCTGATGCCAGGGTGGGTTTGAAAGACCAGCATGTGTAGAAATAGGGGAAAGGATATGTATTTGTGTGTGAGAGAGCGTTATGTGACTCTTTGCAGGTTAGAAAGATGGTAACAATCACAATATTTTATCAGAGAAGCGCTGGTCTGCTGTCTCAATTTGAACTCACACTGGATTTGATATTGGAAGAATAGACTGGCATTTCCCCAATAAAATACTGTTTTTAACCTTTTACTCTCCTCTCCATGTACTTATCAACATTTGTATCCCTTTTCCTATTGGGATGCTGCAGAGGTATCTTCCTGCTGCTTTGCTCCTGCTTTGGATGCTGTTAGTTTTCTTTGTTCACAGCCTCATCCCTGCTCTTCGCTCTCCACCCCCCTCAATTAATCCCCTGTTCTGCAGGTTCTTATTTGTGCTCAGCAATCATGGAATGTCAGGGAGAGAGCATGCAGAGCTCATGTTTCATTACCCAGGCGTCAGGGAGAATTCCTTCACTTTGAACCGCTGCAGCCTCTTTCTTGCTTTCTTCTTTGTTCCTTTCAGACACAGGGTATGCCAACATTCTCCCTCCCTCCCCGCCAGATTTTCGTTCTTTGTTTTTTCGCTTACTCTCAGTTTCACTTTCTCTGCACAATGCCACATTTCTTCCTTTATTTGTTCAAGCAATCTGAGAAACAAAGCCAGAGAGCAAAGCAGCCTCCCTCTGTACACACAAAACCCAAAGAATCATATAACATTGGTGGCGATTGTGCAAGGGGGACAAAAAGATCTTAGAATCATAGAATTGGAAGGGACTCCAAGGATCATCTAGTCTCCTGCAATGCAAGAATATGTAGCTGTCCCATACAGGGACTGAACCTGCAACCTTGGCATTATCGGCACCACGCTCTAACCAACTGAGCTGTAGTCCACCCCGCTTTGCTCCTATGTTCTTATGCTGGCAGCTTCCATGCAGTCGTAATCTGCAACAATACAGTCCAGATTTTAGGGTGCCACTAACAGGAAGCGGGACGCGGGTGGCGCTGTGGGTTAAACCACTGAGCCTAGGGCTTGCCGATCAGAAGGTCGGCGGTTCAAATTCCCACGACGGGGTGAGCTCCCGTTGCTTGGTCCCTGCTCCTGCCAGCCTAGCAGTTCGAAAGCACGTCAAAGTGCAATTAGATAAATAGGTACCGCTCCGGCGGGAAGCTAAACGGCATTTCCGTGCGCTGCTCTGGTTCGCCAGAAGGGGCTTAGTCATGTTGGCCACAGGACCTGGAAGCTGTACGCTGGCTCCCTCGGCCAATATAGCGAGATGAGTGCCGCAACCCCAGAGTCGGGTACGACTGGACCTAATGGTCAGGGGTCCCTTTACCTTTAACAGGAAGCAGGAAGAGGTATGGAGCAGTAGTTCTTGATGACAATCTCCGCAATAGCTGGTCTCTTTGACTTGGAGGAAAAGCGCCTTTCCAATTCCAAATACAGGAATCAGTCAGACCTTGAGCATGAGCAAAACCCATCTGCTGAGATAGCCAGGGGAATTGTATTGGGAACAACTCCACGTGACCCGTGCTCTGACTCTAGTTGTGGCAATGCAATGTTTGGGAAGGTATCCAAATTTGCCAGGCTGCTGACACCTGCTGATTCCTTCTGTTCATGACTCTTCTGCTTATTGGAAGCTGTCTGAGACTGAGTCAGGCCGCTGGTCCATCTAGCTCAGTACTATCAACACTGACACTCAGCAGCTATCTAGGGTTTCAGGCAGTGGATGTTCCCAGCCCAGCCAGGAGATGCCAAGGATTGAACCTGGCACCTTCTCCATGGAAAACAGATGTTTCACCACTGAATTACTTCCCCTATTGCAAGCTTATGTGGGAGTTAAGTCCCACTGAACATGCTGAGATTCCTGGTCGTTAAAACATGCATACGGTTGAAATGCACATGGAACTACTGGTATAAACTGGGCAGAGGTAAAACAGGCAAGCTGTGCTAATAGCATCCTTTATTGCACACCACTCTTTTCTTTAAAACAAACCATATTAAATTGATATAGTTGTCCATCAATACATGCAAGTGAATCATGCAAGTGATCCTTTCCCATGAGATTTGGTGATGAGTTGCATACTAAGGTCATTGGGCAAGAATAACTTCCACGTAGAAAGGAAATTCCGCATAGAATTGTAGAGTTGGAAGGGACCCCAGGGGCTTGAACCCATGACCTTGGGATTAAGAGTCTCATGCTCTACCAAACTGAGCTATTCAGAAGACATTTCCCTAGAATCCAGGGAGTTTTGAGATTTAGATACTGGAAACTGGTATGAATTTAACTTCTCTCACAGTGTTTTGATCTGGTGCAGTCAAGTCCAATTTGTGTAGTCCAAATGAGAGCAACAATATTGTCATACTGGGTGGAATTGGCAGGCCATTTTCTGCATGTGATACCAGATCAGAATGGTGTCTGATCAAGAGGATAGGAAAGCAGGTATGGTACCCACAGCCAGTATGATTTGGTAATGGGGTATGGAAACTCTGGGCCACAATCTGAAGCCAGGTTGCTGGACTCTTGCCAAGCCATGCTCCTTCTCCCTGATGACACCACTAATCCTCCTTACTGTAACAATAGCTGACCAGACTGGCAAACCAGTCTGACCAATAGCCGATTAGACTGCTTTGCCAGTCCCCTTGGGGTTAGAGTGTCGAGCTAGGGACTCCTCCACACTGCCAGTATTTTGTGGCAGTGATGCAATTGCCTACCAGACCTTGACGTTTGCACATTTAACGTGGAATAAAGTGTCCTGTCACCTGAGGGGTATCATATCCTCTTTTTCAAAACAAGCAAGTCCCAGACTTCTTGCAAGTTTGGAAAGTGACAGAGAAATGCATGGAAAAGTATGGTCCAAATGAATGAATAATGGAAAGTTGTGTGACCACCTGACAAGCAAATCAGGATGAATGCTGTCTGCCATATAGCCACCCTAAAGGTAAAGATACCCCTGACCGTAAGGTCCAGTCACGGATGACGCTGGGGTTCTGGAGCTCATCTCGCTTTATTGGCCGAGGGAGCTGGCATACAGCTTCCAGGTCATGTGGCCAGCATGACTAAGCCGCTTCTGGCGAACCGGAGCAGCGCACGGAAACACCATTTACCTTCCTGCCGGAGCAGTACCTATTTATCTACTTGCACTTTGACGTGCTTTCGAACTGCTAGGTGGGCAGGCGCTGGGACCAAACAATGGGAGCTCACCCTGTCTCGGGGATTCGAACCGCTGACCTTCTGATTGGCAAGCCCTAGGCTCTGTGGTTTAGACCACAGCGCCACTCTGCAACATATCAAAATGAATGTTCAACTGCATCAGCTTTGTACAAGCAAATCAGGATGACTGCTCAGTAAAGAGGTTGCATGAAATAGTCCTTGGGCCAGAGGCAGGTGAGTTTAAATCCCTGTGAAATTTGTTGGGTGACTCTTGCAGCTCAGTCTACCCAGCAGGGATGTTGTGAGGATAAAATGGGAAGGGGGGGGGAGTAGAATGCCACCTTGAGCTCTTTGGAAGAAGAGCAGGATTAAAATGTGCTAAGTTAATAAATGTGTGTTAAATATGTATGCTTGGATTATACAGTATGTTTAAGGAGATCTTGGAAAAGTAGAAGTGTGGAAGAAGCTTCCATGGGGTCTGGTGTCCCCTTTGTTGCTGCTGAGTCCGGCTGCATCTTGTATACCAAGTGCTATACAGGGGTACCTCAGGTTAAGTAATTTGTTCCAGAGGTCCGCTCTTAACCTGAAACTGTTCTTAACCTGAAGCACCACTTTAGCTAATGGGGCCTCCTGCTGCTGCCGCACTGCTGCTGCGCAATTTCTGTTCTCATCCTGAAGCAAAGTACTTAACCCGAGGTACTATTTCTGGGTTAGTGGAGTCTGTAACCTGAAGCGTATGTAACCTGAAGTGTATGTAACCTGAGGTACCACTGTACTTTGATGTCCTCATGTTACCAAGACAGTTTTTTTGTTTTTTGTTTTACTTCTCCTGCTTCTTTCCTCATTTGCACCCCCTCTCTCACTCCATATGGTACAGAGAAAGGAAAGATGTTTGGAACACTTGCCAGCTTGCGGTGGTTGATAAAGTGAAAACTGTGCAGATAACAGGAGTAAGGGGGCCTCCTTGCATCTTGATGAAACTGCACGGCTCTTTTGCTTCCATTGTTTGTTTTGTTGCAGCATTTCCATTTCTCATTCCATTTCAAAGCTTTTTCTCCTATTTATTTTAACACATGCATATTGTTCATACTGGGTATGCAGACAGGAGGAAGGAGGGAAGTCTTAACTCCTGTTTTGGGCCGAAACCTCACTAAAGAAACCATAGCTGATTAATTGTATGCATTTTAGTTGATTGATGAATTAATTAAATTAGCAAAAACTGCATTTGAATTTAAAAAGTTGCTATGAAGCAAGAGACTCTCTCTTTTTGTGTTTAGGTAATGCACAATAATATCATGGCGGGCATAATCTTGGAACTGGCATTCCCATCTCTGTATGAGAGAGAAAGAGGAATGTCTGTGTTGTCACACACACACACACACACACACACACACACACACACACTCATATTCCATATTAATCAGGGCATATGTTTAGTTGAGAAACAGTCATTTTAATTCGCCAGTCTAACTGACTAATCAGTTAAACACTGCAGCCAAATTCATCTATCAATTACCTATTCCTGCAAGGCAATTCTTTGCATGCTTATTTGAAAGCAAGTCCCACTGAGGTCAGTGCAATGCTCTTCTTTCTCGGGAGTGAGTCCCACTGAACTGAGTGGACCAGCTTCTGAGTAAACATGCATAGGATTGCATTGTTAAAAGCTTTTGCCCCTTCCCAAGACTCATGTGTTAAATAAGCATTGAAGCGGCCAGTGTGGTTTAACTTAGTGATTATTAAATGTTTGCATTCTTAAACTCCTCTCTCCTTTTCCCCCCCATTGTCATTGCTATAGTGATTTAGGAGATTATCATCTTTAGCGTAGAATCTCTATAATAGAAAAGGTTCATGTGTTTTGGCAACTGTTCAGAATCCCTTCCCTTCTTATTCAAAGTACTTTAGCTCTTAGCGGTTGCAGTTTCCTTGCCCATGCTGCTAACTCATCAACAATGATCTGCACCACTTTAGCCATAATCAATGGGCAAAAGCCACCTAAGGTCAAAGGCCACTTCATGTGATGTTTGCCCATGACATGCAGCACCTAATATGGCTGTACATCTATGATATGTGTGTGTTTGTCACACTGCACTTACATTTAAATTGTAATCATTTATGTATTTGCGTCTATACAAACAAATTAGCATATGCAAACCTGCATCCTCGTTTCATCTTCATTTTTGGTGATGCGTAAGTGACCACCCTTTGTGTCCTTTCGGAAGCTCCCTGCGGGCTGTGCATCTGTGACCGCTGCATATTTTGAAACACGTGTTTGCAGGTAGAACATGTATTGTTAACATTTGTGAGATAGATACGTACTAAAAGGTTTTCTTGCTGGAAGTGTTTGAAGCACGGCAGCATTCAGACAGGATTTCTGTGGAGTAAGTGATTGTGGTCCTACATATCAAAAAATCTGGAAAGCTTTAGGGGCCCTGCACTCGGACAACATCAAAAAGGCAGATGTTTCCCCGGGGCTAGGTTTTGGGAGGAGCCGTCATTGCGTTAGTAAAGATCGGAGAGGGAACTGATCAGATAGGCTTTGTTGGCTGGAGTCTTAAGAAGTTATCTGGCTGGAGATGAAAATTTAACGAGGGCATTAGAATGTTTCTGCTGACAATAAATCCCTGAAACACCCGGCGTACTTTGTGCTTATATTGATCTTAAATATTGCACCTACAGTAAATGCTTCATGCTCTATTAACACCAACGCTTGAGAGTCTTTTTGATCATTGCATTTACAAGTTTCAAGGGTCATATGGTACTGCTGATGAAATCGCCAAATGCTGCTGCCCTGTCCTGAGAGGGAAACCAGCTGTGCACTGCTTTGCACAGGGAGAGCTTGAGAACTATGCCCAGGGAAGTGGTTGTTTTACATGCTGCCTACCGGCAGGCTGGGACATGCAGCGTTTGAGATATAGGGCCTCCTGTAAATCCTGATAATCTTCATTTTTAGTTGCTAGCACTTATTTTGGGACTGTGGCTATAATAGAGAGAAGGCGTGAGAGGAGCAAGGGAAGAACCCAGATGAAGTATATAATGCAGCTTTTTTTTAAAAAAAGAAGAAGCCTAAAGACAATTGCTGGCCTGCAAAAGTAGCTAAAGATAGAGAAGTGTGAAGAGGGTGCCTGGGAGGAAGAAAGGAAGCATAGAGAAGATTATCGAGGCAAGATCTATAACTGGACCAGGGTTCATACTATGCCACTGTCATGATGGTAGCATGAGTAGAACTGAGATGGGAAACCTGTGGACATGCAGATGTCCTGGAGGGCAACTCCCATAATTTCTGGACATGCTAGCTGGGCCTGATGGAGCCCAACCACATCTGATGGACCAAAGGTTCCCCATCCCTAGAGAAAGGACGTGTGTGTGTGTGTGTGTGTGTGTGTGATATTTTGTGCCTGCCAGCTTGGTGTAGCTGTTTGCCATGCCTCACCCTCAGTCTGAGGAGTCTTTCCAGAAGGAACTGAGTGGTGACTTTGTGGTCTAGTTATAAAAAGGGGGAGTGGTGGCTGACACAATGCTATCAGCCATGGGACTCCTGGTGTGTGAAAGCTGTTGTGCTGCCTTTAGCACAATGCCCTTTTAATGGCCACATCTGCCAGGTGAGAGACTTTCTCCACCTTTCTCCTTCTTGGGTTCTTCTCCCTGAGGACTGCTAGGAGGGCAGTTGCCATAAGAATAAGGCTACCTTTTCTTGGCCCAGGAGAGGGAACCCTGATGAGAGAAGGGTCTCTTACGGTCGGGAGAGGGTGAGCTGTCTGAAGTTCCTTGTGGATTTCATGCAGTTTGCTTTGGGGCTAGATTTGGAATCCCAGTGTGTGTGTGCAGGGTGGGTTTTCTCAGGACGAAGTAGGGGCTGTTGTTTGACATCTTTACTGGGCTTGGGTATAGCAATATAGTATGCATGGTTGGAGACTAGTGCTAAGGAGACTTCAGTTTCCTTAATCCTATATTTTCCTCTATTGCTGCTAGTGTGATTTGAGCAAGCTATCTAATTGTTAGGTCGCTAAATATAACTGCTGAATGACTTCCTTAATGTAGGTTTAATCTTAATATTATTGGTAATGAATAATTTGTTAAGTGACTTATTGGTACATTTCATGCTCATTTAAACTTTTCATATGTCTTCTCTGAATTGCAATTGTTGTAGTATAGTTTTTATTTGTTATGGCTACTGTTCTCAAATTGCCTGTTCTGTGAACAGCTTTGAGAACACAGTATATAAACAAACAGATTATGACTATTATGGGTCTCCATGAATCCTAATTGATGCTACCCTGTGATTTGCATTCTATTCTTATGTAGATATTCTGGCTTCTGCGTCAGGTTATATAATCTTTATAGACACAGCCGCAGGAGGCAGTGATTGCCACTAATCTAGATGGCTTTAAACAAAGATTAGACGAATTCTTGGAGTAGAGGGCTATTGAAGACTGCTAGCCATGATGGCTATGCTCTGTCTGCACTGTTGGAGGCAGTTGTTGGCATCCGTCTGTCTTGGAAGACATTGGAGGAGTGCACCTTTGGAAGAGAAGTCACACCATTGGAAAGTTACAGTGCCTGCTGTGGCTGTAGAGATGGACATGGGAGAGACATGTTTTGTTGCAGCTGGAGCAGATGAAGGTGTCTGGTTGTGCTATTGCAAGATGCACCATGGCAGCTCTCCTCTGTGTGCTCTTCCCAGTGGTCATTTCTCCTCTAGTCACTGGTATGGATGTATACCAGGTACTGTGGTCATCTGTAAAGGATTCCCCAATGGCAGGGTTGATGATGACAGCCTTCAAATTACATTTGGTGTGCTGGGGGCCTGGTGCCTGAAGCCAGTTCGCTGTAGAGTACATCCTTGGGGATCCTGTCATTTTGCAGTCTGTGTACATGACCAAGCCAGCATAGTTGTTGACAAGACATGAGTGCAATGTGGGCTTGGAACAGCACATCCTTGTTTAAGACTCTTAAACTGCCATGTGATGCCCAAAGTCTTCTTGGCATAGTGCATGTGGAAGGTATTGAGGCATTGCTACTGGCGGGTGTTAGTTGCCCATGACTCAATTCCACAAAGCAGTGTGCTCAACACACAAACCTAGTAGACCTTCATCTTAGTCCTGGATGTTAGCATCACATTCTCCCTTCCCTTTTGGAGAGGTGAGCCATTTCCATGGCTGCATTCCCCACCACACCCACTATTAACTGATTTTAGGAGAAGAAAGAAATGTCAGAAGATCCAGTCATCATGTTCTCCCACATAATGTGTAGTTTGGCCCTGACTGATAAGAGGAGCTATATGGAACATACCACAGCATATGCACAGATGACTTTTGCAATAAAAAGTTGTGATTCAGAGTCTAGGGGCGAACATGTTTCAGGCTTTGATCTGTTGGAGTTACAAGAGCAGCCCTTCTGCTGCCTCCCTCGTAAATTTTTGCTCATATTTCACAACAGCAGTTTGAGCTTTCGAAAGGGGAATGATAACTACCAGTTGGCTCGTAAGCTCTTAAAAGTCATAGAGTGTGCTAATGTACCACAAGAATAAACTTCTCTGTGCAGAAGAGCCAGCTAAACAATTTTGCACCAAATAAATGAGATACAAAACCTTTTGTTAGAGTGGGCTGTTGTAGGTAATGACATTACTTTTTCATTTCTGTATTGTAGCCAACATTGCTCAAAGTTGACAATACATAGAAATATCACCCAACTTTCATAAATGGTGTAGCTGGGTACCTGTGTATTTGTGGCAAACACCATTGTTACATACAGCTTAAGGAAGCCAACCTTGGATACAAATTAGCATGTTTGGGATGAAATCAATTTGCTTTGTAATAAGAATATTGTAGGATCAACACTAGAGATGTAAGGAGGGAGCAATTTCTGTCGTGTTCAGTGTTTGTCACAATCACTGCTGTTTCCATTCTTCTGTAGTTCGGCTTCAGCTAAAACCTGTGTGGTTAATCTTCATTTCCACTATTGCTGAAACTAATAGAGTTAATTATGCAGTCAATTTCAACATATTTCAATGGAAGGCAAACATCAAAAATGATGCAGTATATAATGCAATTATTTACATAATGTTTGCAGCCTAAAAAAAAAGATAGTGAATACCGCTCATACTTGCTTGCATGAATTCCATTCCTGACTCTGATGAGCATGCAAATTGTGGCAATTTCCACTCCAATTTCCATTTCTGATGGAATTCTCCAACATCCCTAATCTACAGTATCTGCTTTGACTGATGCAACAGCTGGTTGCAGTCATGCCACGAGAGCAAGTTCTTACACCTGTAGTTTGTCTCTGCAGGACCACTTTGTCCCTTTTCTCTACACTACTGGCATTTTGTGTGCGTGTGTTTGGGGGAATACCTGTTTTTGAAGAAAGTGTGAAGCCTTTCTAGAGAAAATGGTGCAAGAAAATGAATCACGCTGAATTGCTAAGCAAACTGTGAAATGTCATGAAGTCTAGATAAATGTTTTGACGTTACCCTACTCCTCACAGTCTTTTCTTTGCTGGCACGGGCCAAAAGAATGACGCTGATGAAGAGGAGGAGATAGAAAGAGGCTAATATGGCGCAATGATCAGAATGTTCTGTTTGGGCACAGAGACCCAGGTTCATATTCTTAAGGAGTCTGGCAGGTGGAGCCTTGTGAGAAGTATAGGAAAGCAAGCAGAAACTCTAAAAGGACCTTATGCATTGAGAATGCTTGTTATGAACATTCAGAAGAACATGAAATTGCTCCTGATGCAAGGATGTGGAACCTGTGGCCCTCCAGATACTGCTACATCACTGACCATGATGGGACTTGTAGTCCAAAACATCTGAAGGGCACCAGGTTGGGAACAGCTACTTTAAATAAATAAATATCACAGTGTTCATGCCCAAGGCAGGACACTGTGCTGAGGAGAAGATTTGAAACCATTTTCAAACCACCCACATTTACCTATGACAGTTTCCCCCATCCTCATGCTTTCCAGATATTTTGTAGTACCACTCCAGTCATTTCTGACCATTGCCCATGCTGGCTGCAGCTGATGGGATCCAAAATACCTTGAGGACACTAGGTTAGCCTGTGATGTTCCTCTACACTTCTCTGATCAGCTCAACCTCTCTATGTGAAGACATCTCAATCATTCATGCATTTGCTTCCGGCACCAGCAGGTCTAAAAACGCAGAGGAGACCTTTCTGATGAGAGAAGTCCCAGACTTCCCAATAAAGGTATAAAAGACTCACTGCTCTTCCTCAGGGACTGAAATGGAAATTGGGGTATATTTATCATGGGCCAGGAGTCAGCTTCACCTGCTAATAAGCAGGTTGAAGGGGGAGAAGGCAGAATGACTCCACCTGCAGTTGATCAGCCTTCAAGGATAGGAGGAGAAGGCACTGATGAGAACTAGCTGGCTTCAGCCTTCTTAAAGATAGTTCTCAGCAGCAATCAGATGCTGGAAACAATGCCTGTGGTTTGTGACCCTACTTTGCTGCTTCTTGCTCTCCATCTGGACCCTTGATTCTGTGATCATCTGGATTTCCTGATCTCTGGACTGTCTTACTATGTGGATTGCTGCCTGCCCGACCCTTGGAATATACTTCGGGTGTGGATTCTGCTCTCGAGCCAGTGTTCCTCAGAGACTCCTAGCCCCTGCTTGCTCAGCAATGGGACTCTGATGGGGTTATGACAATTTTGCTATTCCTCCAGGCTCTTTATGTTATTTAGAGGGAATGAACATACTGAAAAGTAATGGGGTGTTGCCGTTGTTGTTTAAAGTGAAGTAGTGTTTGGCACTAAACCTTCTTTGTAAACAGGCAGATGGCAAGGTTAGGACACCAGAGTTGCCTGCTATTTTGAGAGTGCATTTGAGCATTGAGGGTGAGGGCCATCCTAGACATGATGCCAACTATACAGTCCAGAGCTACATGAGTGGTTGGCAGCTTTTTTTAGTTCTTTTGGTCTAGAATCAGAACCCTGGTGGGCATAGGAGAACTTTCACATTTTCCTCCCACCGCTGACCTGATTCTCAACAGGCTCTTGTGACTTCTGTGCTAGAAAGAAGGCTTCCATTGGTGCAAATGGGATGCTTCCTTTTAATTCAGGAAACTAGTGCGGGCCCTTGGTCTGGATTGAGTGCACAGTAGGGGAAAAAGATAAAGCTCCTGATATTGCTGCCAAAGTTCTGGATTGGGACATCTGTGCTTGTTTCACTAAAACAACAACAACAACAACACATTCACAAAAATGTTAACTTTCTGAATGGTGTTACATCTAGTTTGGCCCTGAGTAGCAGACATGGAAAAATATTCCCAAGGAAGAAACATCATTTTTAAAGGACCTGCCTGAGTTTTCCCCTACATGATTTGAAAGTATTATAGTTGGTGTTTTCAAATATACAATCTTTTTGCTGGGATGAATAATGGGAAATCTTTTCTATTGATTGTATATTCTTAGCTATAGCTTTCACCATCTATCTAATGTGGCCCAAGAAGCATAAATAGCTCAGCGCATGTCTATAGTGAGCAATCTCTGTCGATATTTCTTTTTACAGAACTCCTCTATCACATCCCTTCAGCTTTTTATCTTGAGGAAGATTATTATTTTAGCCCTAATTTAATGGAAAATGACCTTTGGTGCACTAGAAGCAGAAAAGACCTGCTTATTTAGAACCTATTTAATATTTTAGCCCTTTTTGATAAATGCTCAGAGTAAAGCATTACTGACTGCCTCAAGGTGGATTTCTGTACAACGATTTCAATGTAACCAGCACTAGAAGAGGCAGTAATTTGCTGTATTTTTCTCTCTAGGTAAGGGATGCTGTCCATTCATGAAAACAGGAAACACTGTACTCGGGTTTAAGGTTTATTCTGTTTACCTGATGCTCCCTAACCTCAGAGCACATTTTATGTGATCTTTCATGTGCTGTAAAAGCCACTTCAGGAAATAAAGTGGAATCTAGTGGAAGTCCAGCATTCATTTTTGTCTTCATTGTGTCCAGAAAAAAATCTGTTTGCAATCCCTTAGCCCAGCAAATCTGTGGATGAAATTTGGGGCAGTATCGCTTGCAGTCATCTTGCAATGGAATCCACTTGTAGCTGAGCTCTATCTAAAGGGGAACTTTGCAGATGGACTTTGACAGTAGTGAACCCCTTTAGATAAGTCTATGGCTGCCTACTTATATGGTGGTCATGTGATGGCCAAAGGCTGTCCTTTGATACTACTCCTAGTGCAGGTTCTAACAGGAACTTCTGTGAATGATTCGTATTTTTATTTAAAATTGAATTCTCCATTTCTTTGTTGTAGCTTTTTCTCTCAACCAAACTGTTCTTTCTCTTCCTTTTTTCTCCCAAGATGCATTGTTTCTCAATTTTCTTTCTTCTGTTCTCCTCCTGCTCTCTTATCTCCCACTCTTGCCAACACCTCTCTATGTAATTTGTTTGCAGGCTGGTTGTCTCTTTGATTTACTGTGTCTTTTCTCAATAGGATTATGATAAATGGATTGCTTGGCTCAGCGAGAACTAGACCAACACTATTTACTCAGGCTAGGTCAAGCCCATGCAAACAGATGAAAGGCACTCACCCTCTTCTTCCCCCTGCTCTCCATGCCTGCAATTTGCTCTCCTTTTCCTGCTGAGCACCCACTGTAAGGTATCACAGCTCCATGGCCACCACTACCTACAGAATGCTGGATGTCACACAGTGGACCTTTGGGAATATAACCCTATAAATGAGGCAGTGTGTATCTCCCTACAGAGAAAGGAAAAATTAAAAAAAAGGTTCATAAGAGTGTTATCAGCTGACACTGTATAAATCCATGGATTTTGCAATTCTAAGTAAAGGTTAATCTTGGGAGTGAGCAGCTATGTGGTAGGAGCAGCCTTGACTATGGATGGGGGTGGTGGAGGAATTCATTTGGTTTGTATTTTAATGTGAATCTACCAACTTTGCACTTCCAGGAACTGAAACACAGCTCTCCTGCAAAATTCTCACTTTTTCGAATTTTGTGGCGCATAGAAAATGTGTATATATATGAAAATAACACAAAAATGCATTCTGTTAGGTGGAAATTGCTTGCAAAAATGCATATGCTAGGCAAATTTGCATATAAAATGTATAGAAACCCAGGAATGGGGAAATCATGCCCCTTCCAGGTTTTACTGGACCGCAACTCCAGTCAGCCCCAATCAGCATAGCCATCAGCCAGGGATGATGAAAACTGCCCTCATATAACCCTTGGGGTTGGTGATGGGGACAAGTTCCCCACCCCTGGATTAACCTTTTTCTCCACCAATGTAACTAATCCTTCTTTAAAGCTAGTATCTGGTGACAATAAAGTCACATCTGATGGCTTTGAATTTCACAAGTTATTGTGCATTATGTGAAGATATTATTTTTTCTCTCTGTCCTGAGCCCACTGTTAATCAGGTTCATTAGATGTCCTTAAATCCAAGGATTATGAAAGGGTAAGAAGAACTACACCACTTTCTTTCCATCACTTGTAGTTTTATAAACCTCTTTCATGTCTGTTCCTTACTTGTTGTTTTTCTAACCTCCAAATGCCACCAGTAGCTTGAATGTTTTCTCAGACGCAAGAAGCTCCATCCCTCGGATCACTTTTCTTTCTCTTTTCAGCACCTTTTCTCATCTCTTTCCCCCATCTATGTTCTGTGAGCTCACACATGGAATCAGGACATACACAGCTCCTGCCTGCGCCTTAATGATACTACTACACGTATCCTCTCATCTTGCTCTTTAGAAGGAAAAACCTGCAATAGATCCACTATAGCGACGAGGTGTTATGAGGGGTTTGATGTATTTATAAAGGCCAGTGAAAACACCTCATGATGG
Organism: Podarcis raffonei; assembly: GCF_027172205.1. Classification (NCBI taxonomy): domain Eukaryota; kingdom Metazoa; phylum Chordata; class Lepidosauria; order Squamata; family Lacertidae; genus Podarcis; species Podarcis raffonei. The sequence goes on along the minus strand of NC_070606.1, from coordinate 65,264,790 downwards.
ATTTATAGAGGTGTTTAAAGCTTTTCCAGTGCTTTGAACTTGTTTGGCTATTCTGGGGGATAATTCTTGATCATAGTGAATCTGCGAGAGATTGATGGGGCTTGCTCGTTATGTACTTGCCGCCTTGTTCTGCGGTAATTCTGGAGCAGCAAAATGCACCATTAAAGGCAAAGAGCCACGGGAATGATGGGCCATAATTAGTTGTTGCCGTAATAGTTTTGATTGAATGTGTATAGATATTGTAAGCAGCTCTTTTGGGAACCAGTGCTCTTAGGGAACTGTTAAGCAGAGCGGTGCTTAGCGAATGAAAAAGGGGTCATCCTGCTCTTACCCAGCCCGCCTCTCCAGAGCCATAATTAAAATGTCTGGCAGTTATGGGAGAGCTGTGGAAGAATCATGTCAAAGTGTTCAAAACATGCTATTCTTTCGGAGAGAGGCCGGCTCATTCAGAATGCAAGAGAGCACAGCTGCGCTTGCTCTTCCTCCAAATTGGGAATAAGAAGTGGGGCGGGGGAACCCACTGTGCTTTCTGCTGGAAATAGTCTTTCTGCAGGTCCACATGGCATCCTTTTAAGGATGGCAGTGATTGGTCTACTGGGATGTCTGCACGTTCCATCTATTCATTTAGCAAAGTTAGAAAGACTTACAAAGCATAGAGCACTCTAAAGCAGTGTATATCATAAAACCGTAGATAAATCACAGCTGAAATCCTTAAAACTATTTACGAAAGCAAATATACATAAAATAGCCAGCAACAAAAACCCAAAGAGAAACCAACGGAATTTTTCAAAACAAACACGGGCAACTAAATTACATGTGTGGGTTGGCTTGCTGAAAAGTTTCATGGCACACTTTGTACTTCGCCAAATCTGTTGGGGATCAGGCAAAGTAAACAGTAAACAGTCCAGTCTTGTCAGATTTTAAGGCCGGAATATTCTACACATTTCATTAGCTAAGAAAAGGAAAAGCCCAGGTGAAATTGTGCTGATTCTTAACATAAACGTTGTAAAGAACTAGATTTTATTTTGATCTATCTGCTTTTCCTATCGGTGGGTATGGTCTTTTTGGAGAAAAGAAGGTGTTTTTGCGTGTAATAAAATTGTTACGGTATGTTATATACGGTCCTTCAACATGGTAGAATTGGGGATAACATCTGGGAACTTGGGAAAGCTTGTTCTAGACTCTTTCCAGCTTGCTGTCACAACTGAAACTGTCTTGGCTACCCTGGTAAATGATATCCACTGGGAGAATAATGGGAGAGTATGATCTGAATCTTTTACAGTGGTACCTCGCAAGACGAATGCCTCGTAAGACGAAAAACTCGCAAGACGAAAGAGTTTTTCGTTTTTTGAGTTGCTTCGCAAGACGAAAACATCTTGCAAGTTTGTTTCCTTTTTCTTAAATCCGTTAATACCCAGGGAATGAGTGCTTCGCAAGACGAAAAAACTCGCAGAACGAATTAATTTTGTCTCGCGAGGTACCACTGTAGTAGCTTTTGATATAATCAACCATGATACCCTTCCACTGGTTAGTTTAGGGGTAGGGGGACACTTCTTTCCAGTGGCCTTGCCCCTATCTGGCTAGACTGTGGGCTTGGGACACTACTGTTGGGCCCCATGGGAACTATTCTGGGGGGTAATGTAGGAGACTTGTCTTCTGTAGTATTCAACACCCACATGAAACTGCTAGATGTGATAGTACGGGGATCTAATATTAGGGTGTATTGATTTTACTGTAGGCCACCTTGTTGGAGAGGCCGACATTGAAAGGCACAATACAAATTGATTAGATATTGAATGATTGTAATAATAGTGTTCTAGCTCTCTGCAGCCTTTTTTTAATTAAACAAACCTATATTAAAATTTTCATTAAATGAAGAGAGCAAAGTGTAAAAAGAGGTGTATTAGCTCTCAAAATCTATTCATAATTATTTCATTGAATAAGAAGCCAATTACATTGTGTAAACATTTTGGTTGGACTAATCTTCCTGTTGCTCGTAGGCATTATGTTCTGAAGTAAACCGACAGCTGAAATATGTACACACACACATCCCTTAAGTCCTTGTATCCTATCATAGAACAGTAGCTTGTTATCTAAGTAGTTAAGTTAATGTTTTGTAGGCGCTTTTCGTTACAATTCTTTAAAACTGAAATACTGTTAACAAAATCTCCATGATAGTTGCTTCTGGATATTTTTTTTAAAGTGTGATCAGAATTTCTTTTTTAAAAAATAAACTTTTAACTTTTTAAAACTGAAAGTTAGATTTTACTAGGAGTGCAATTCCTATCACCATGTTGATTACTTGTGGGGAGAGGATTAGGATGGCACAGGATTACCTCTCCACCTGCTTCTCCTTGGTGTGGTGGGGGTTCCAGCTTTGCCAAAGTGGGTGAAAAGGAACATAGGAAGTAATGGTGCTTCTGTCAGCAGTAAATAGTGGAATGCCCTAAACTGGGGTTTTATAGAATGGCATGGATGCAAGTCACGGACCACTTTGAATCCAGAGCCTCAAAGATCCTATTTTCAGGTTATGCCTTGGATCACAAGTTCAAATCCATAATATTTTCTCTCTTTCTAAATCTTGTTTTCAGGTTATGCCTTGGATCACAAGTTCAAATCCATAATTCTCTCTCTCTCTCTCTCTCTCTCTCTCTCGTTAGTTCAAAAGTGTGTGATATGCTTACGTAAATTGTGAGGGGCTGCTGAAATAAAAACAGATTCTGAATTCCCTAACTTGATTATTCATTACCAGATCAATACTGCCCAAAGAAAGTTTTAATTAATATCAACCACATTTTTAGCTGCAAACTCTTAAGTCCCACACAGTTACATTTTCCATGACTGCTCCTTAAATTTTTCCCAGAGGCCCATGGTTTCTGGCTTCATTTTTGCTCCTTAGACTCTGTTATCTGTCAGGTTTCCAGAGCAGCCGTGACACTGTCTTGTTCCATTATTCTCCCATCTGCAAATATTACCCATTCCTTCCCTGTAACTGTCAGACTCATTCTCAAGGAGGGAAACCTGAGATGGAGATGTGGGCTGCAATCCTATACCCAATTACCTGCGAGTAAGCCCCACTGAACTTGGTAGGATTTACGGCTAAGTAAGTCAGATATGCAATCCTTGGAGTGGATCATAGCTGATTACCTCTTTTTCATAGAGAATAATCCTCAAGCAGAATGCATATCCCATCAAGATTGGAAAAGGAAGTGCTAAGATACAGCCAGATTTGTTTTAGGCATAGCTGTCAACATTTCCCTTTTCTTGTGAGGAATCCTATTCGGAATAAGGGAATTTCCTTTAAAAAAGGAAACGTTGACAGCTATGGTTAGGTGTTGTGCACTCACTAATGTATACCAGCAGGCATTTGACTCTTCCTTGCCGTTCCTGCTAGCCTTCCTCTTTGGGGTGTGTGTTACACCTCTTTGCCCTCAGCGACCCTGGCATATTGATTGCAGTAACTGGAATTTTCACAAGGGCCCATCCAACTTCCGCAGAGCCATGTTTCAGAGGCAGCTACATATAGGAAGGCAGGCAGGCTGGTGAGAAGCTTTGCTCCTCTTGGGACTGAACTATTCCTTCCTCTCCCCGCCCCCCCACAACACTCCGCTTCCCTCTCTCCCGAACTGATTTGTGTCTGGAACGTGAGAATAACATCACAGATGGATATTCTGCTCCTCAAAGAGTATGTTCGTGCATTTTAATTGCTGGCATCTTTACTTGTTACTGGTGTAATTGTGAGTAGACTTTGTTTTTGTATTGATAATTAGGGAGTAGAACAGATGGCGGAGGCTTAGTTTAAAGTAATGTGTCCATTAAAGAAAATCTACTGTATGCAGCTGAAGAGTCTTCACTCTAGCAGAACCTAGCGGCTTCTAACAATCCTCTTCTCCCTGGCGGAGTGGCTCAGGACTGGCAGAGGGTGGGATAGTACTTCCCCACAAATGCGACGGGGCTGGATATTTGGAATAAAGGGAGTGTGTCTGTTATCCCCCTGTATTTGCAGCAGGAGTCCAGAGCTCATGTGGCAGCTCACAGGCCAGCAGGCATCTGGAACGAGTTTCTTTAAAGGGAATGGCTTTATGAGCCACATGTAGCAATGATGTGCTGCCTGGGATTGGGAAGCATGGAATCAAGCACAGAAAGGGGGGGAAAGCAAGTTTGCTACAATTCTTCTGAGTTCCCAAAGTATAAGCAATCTTTGCAGAGATGCAAAACTTCATCTACAAAGTACTGACTTCACTCCTCATCAAACCCTCTTCTCATTTGCGGTGCTCCAGTTTATGGTGGATTTAAGATCTACCTCTTGATATACTTCCTTGTATGGAGTCTAGCTCATCCGTGGCCCCTTCAATTGTCTAAAACAAAGGCTGAGCAGGCAGCCAGCCCTTTAGCAAATTCTGCCAGCCAGTCCCCAAATACATTCTGCTGCACCACACACAGAGACACAAGACTTGGAGTTCATGAATACCCAAGTATGGGGAAGAATTGCTAGGAAAGGTAAACAAACAGGAAGCCATGCTTTAGATCACGAGTCCAAAGTTTAGAAAGCTCTCTCTCTCTCTCTCCTATTTTTTTCTACTTTGGGATATGATGAAAGAGGTTTTGTTTTTGTATTTTCAACTTTGTCTATGGCACCTGGTATTTCTTCAGCAGCTGCATAGTATTGTGAGTTTGGTGGGGTGGTTAACTTGTACAATGTTTGAGTCCCTTCGAATTCCTTGATCCAGCAAGGATTAAAATCTAATGGAAGATCCCATTCTTGAATTAGTGAGGCAAGGACCAAAATGGCCCCCAAGTATGGGACATTAGTATAAGAAAGGAAGTTGCGTTGTGCCACAGGTCAGGTGGGTGGGCCCCCTCCCTTGCCTGGTTGGTAGTGAAAAGGACAAAAACCAGAATATGTGAGAGAGCTGCGCTGGAAGCAGACTGCAGACAGAAGGCACAGAGGGAGAGCCATGCTTGATTTCTGCTAGAATCCAAGGCTGTGACTGGGAAAAGCAAGACTGTCAGGGGTGTTAATGCTGTGCGCCCCTCCATTGTAGGCCCAAGTTATAGGTATATGTGTAAATAAACCATATAGCATAATGACCCCACAGTCTTAGCTGTCCCTCATTCCAAGGAAACCAAATCCTGGGCAAGTATCTGGAACTCCTGGAGTCTCACACTGCTTGGAGATTAGGTTGGCATGCAACATCATTTTATAGCACTTGAGGTGTAGCAATAAACATCCAGGGAAATTGCAAATAGCCACAGGAACATAGAAAGCGGACTTCTACTGAGTAACACCATTGGCCCATCTAACTCAGTATTGTCTACCCTGACTGACAATGTCTCTTTCGGATTCCAGGTAGGAGCTTTCTCCAGCCCTACTTGGAGATGCCAGGGATTAAATCTGGGACTTTTGGCATCAAAAGCAGAATCCCTGCCCACTGATCTAGTGCCGTACCATTGAGCTCCAGCTGTCGGGATGCTAAGATAGCAGTCCCCCCCAAGCTTGTTCTCTGAGTATATCCTACATTGTCCGCCCCGGCAATTTATGGCTTAATAAAATTGCCAGGAATGAGAGGGTAAAAGCAGAAGGAAAGTCAGGCTTGCACAACATCTTCCTCCTATGGTTTACTTCTGATAAATTCTGAGTAAGTGCTTTGGCCTTCTGGGCTGCTTCATTCAGCAGAATCTCTGAATTGTTTTTAGGACTTGGTAGTGGAGGAAGGACAGAGATTGCAACCGGCTTCTGTAACTAAAAGCTCCCAAAGTCTTTCCTTCAAGAGACTCCCTTCAGAGCTGTAACGCATATTGAAGACTCTCTGGAGCACCCAGCAGGAATGGCATATGGGCACATAGCAGCAGGCAAAGTGAAGGAACTGTGAACCTATTTTAGGAGGAAATATCACGTGAAACATTTGATTAGAAAGACATAACTCTGAAACTCTGATGGTGTCATGCAACGGCTTCACCTGGGTGTCTTGTGGACTCCCTTGGCAAGGATGATCAATGGCCCATCCTGCGGAAATCGCTGTCTTTGGTTGTGGTCAGAATCACATGGGAGTACTTCTGAAGTTTCTGTCCTGTGCAGTCCAAATCTCCATATATGTATTTACTCAGAAGCAACGTCCTTGCTGTGTTCTGCTGGGCTTACTCCCAGCTAAGCATGTTTAGGATTGGAGCCTTAGTTTAGTGTTAAATATCTCCAACACATTTAAAAGTGTTTTCTCGCATCATGTTAGCAGCGCCTTCGAACCCACTTATGCTATTTGTGTGAAAGTGTGAATACTGTTAATGTGAGAGAGAAGGCATTTTTTTAAAAAAAATTGTGCACATAGTCTATCTTATGTAGGTTTTATGTTTTGCTGCTGATGTAGGAAATGGAAATGCCCTTGTGTGGCAAGCATATGGAGTTCCATCAATTAAAATGATAAACTGCAAGAAAATAGAAATAGCAAGGGTGTTTTTTTTCTTTTTTTAATTCAACAAAGGAGATAGGAGGCTCCAATACCATTCCTTCTAACAGGTGGTTGCGAGCCAATTTGTTTGGAGGAGAAGAACCTGGCATGGATGTCAATTTTAAAAAGTGAAATTTGGGGGGAAATTGCCTGTTTTCAAGCCCCTAACAATTTAGTATCATGGGCTGGGGGGGAAGTTGGGAGTATGCAAATGATGAGATTAAAACCCCCCACTAATAATAATAATAATAATAATAATAATAATAATAATAATTTATTTCTACCCCATCCATCTGGCTGGGTTTCTCCAGCCACTCTGGGCAGCTTCCAACAAAAGATTAAAAATACATTAAAACATCAGTCATTAAAACCTTCCCTAAACAGGGCTGCCTTCAGATGTCTTCCAAATGTCATATAGTTGTTTATTTCTTTGACATCTGATGGGAAGGTGTTCCACAGGGCGGGCGCCACTACCGAGAAGGCCCATTCCTCCCTGCACTACATACATATTTTTTTTGGAGGAACCACATCCCTCCATTACTATACAGAGAATGATTGGCAGCCAGCCCTAAACCTGAGCCTTTTAGTACTCTGTATAGTGCAACAGGAGAAGGTCCTGCTGTGTGTCTTTCTTGCCTCCTTCCCATTCCTCAATAGTAACCGCCCCCACAGGCCTGAGCACTTATCCTATTTCAGGATAGGTTAAACTTGAAGCAGGACTCCTCCTCCTAAGGCTATGGATCCATTGCAGGTCCCTACTCTCATTATGTTTGAACAGTATTCTGGCAATTCTTTCACAAACATGAGTTACGCAGTTTAAAGTATGTTTCTGGACATTCTGCAAGTTCTCCATTCCTCAGGTTTGAGGACTTGTCACCAAAAAGAGGAAATGCATCGTTAAAAACAGGAGCAATTTGCATAAAATTAGCATGAATTAATTTGTATGGGTGGAATTTTATTTAAAAATAATTACCATAATTTAAACAGAAACACAGTAATCTTAGCATAGTGTAGAAGCCTATGATCATGTGACCTGTTTACCTGCTTGTTCTGCTGTCCAGGTGTTCACTGTTGATAGCAGCTCTGAGAAAACTTCCCTTTCTCACCCCCAAAACAGATGACTGTCCTCCTTCAATCAGGGCAGGTGGCCATTCACAGTTTGACACACGTGGTAGGAATAACTTTGTAGCCTGATGGGCTAACGACTTCAAATAATAACTCTGCTTGGCTGGAATGGGTGGCAGATCCCTCAGAGTTTAGCCAGCTCCATTACTCAGACTTTTTGTTTCTTAGGATATAATTGTATTGTTTTTCCTCTTGGCTTCTGTTGCTTTTCTAGTCCGAACAGAAAAGCAATTTCTGGCACAGCTTCTGCATAGTCTGCATTTTACAGAATGGAGAGATCTGCTGAACTTTTGGTGGTGTAAGGATTTTAGTTCTCTCATGTTGGTGCTTGACATTTCCCTTTTCAAAGCAGCTGCCTCTGCACTGACTGACTCATGATTCCTCTGCAAAAGTGTATCACTCACTTGGCTGAACTTTTGATCTGCGTGTAACAAGCCAAACATATTGTTTTCCATCTTTGGGGGCCTTTAGCGTTGCTCCCTGGTCTCTGGTGGCATCTCTTGGAATGGTACAGTTCCTGCTTTCTGGTTAGGTGTCCAAGTTGTTGGTGAATAAAGAAGGTCTACCTAGTGCTGGACCCCATTTGCCAAGTATGCCTGTTGGACTAGCACAACATTGTCTATCCTGGAAAATGGCTCTAATGCCTTTGTTGGTGTATGCTGACGGCTAGTTTTCATGCTGGAAGTAAATTCTGGATGGTATGTACTGTACAGCAAAGTCGATAGCAACATAACTTTTGTTGGACCGAAAACAATACAGTGGTACCCCGGGTTAAGAACTTAATTCATTCTGTAGATCTGTTCTTAACCTGAAACTGTTCTTAACCTGAAGCACCACTTTAGCTAATGGGGCTTTCTGCTGCTGCTGCGTCGCCGGAGCACGATTTCTGTTCTCATCCTGAAGCAAAGTTCTTAACCCAAGGTAATATTTCTGGGTTAGTGGAGTCTGTAACCTGAAGCGTATGTAACCTGAAGCGTATGTAACCCGAGGTACCACTGTACGTTAAAGAAAATATTTAAAACGGCACCAGACATTGTGTGTGTATGACTTATTATTAATGAGTTTGTCAGTTTTACTAGTTTATTTAAAAGAGGACTGGGGAACCTCTGACCTTCCAGATGTTTCTAAACTAGACCTCTCATCAACCCTGACCATTGGCCACACTGGCTGGGCAGATTGAGCTGAAAGTTCAGCAGCATCTGGAGGTTCACCAATTCACCAGCCCTGACCTAAGAGAGCCAGCTGGTGATCTGTTTTCCTTTTTGTGTGCAATTTTTATTCTATAATCATCATCATAAACTGCTTTGATACTTTTAAACAAAATCATGGTATACATTTTTTTAAAAAATACATACTTTTTTTTTAAAAAAAAAACCTTCCTTTTTAACTAAAAAATATTTCCATGGCAGCTCGCAAACTTTAAAAATCCAAATGCATGTTAAAACAATTAACAAAATAAACTGCCACAGCAAAACAGGAGCAGGAACGAGTGGAGCATTTTGTTGAACTCAGAAGCTCCCCAAGGACCTCAGGAGAAACCCAATCTGTGCTCATCAACAGAGAACAATCAGAGAGAACTTCTCCAGGGAGGGAGTTACCCAGTTTGGGGCATATCCAGCAATAGCCATGAACACTTTCCTGTACTGGTGCCAGTCATGCTCCTGGGAACTAATGCTGTCATACGGAGGGTGGGGAGGGAGAAAAGAAACCCACCTTTATGTAAATTCTTGGCTAAATTATCTGCTGCTCTGTAAGAAAAAGATCCTGAAAGGGAATCTTTCAGGGTGGAGTCTGGCATTGCCACCCCATCAACAAACCAGAAAACGGTGTTAGGGTTTTTAATTAAAGAGTTAGAAACAGACTGTTTAGGAAATACATAAAATAGATTGGATGGAGAAAAGCTGGAAGGAAATTGGGGATGTGAGGGCAGGATGGAAAGACGGGCGGGGGGAGCGCGTGTGAAACATCTGACAACAACAAAGCAGATGAAAGAGCTGCTGGGAGTGAAAGAGGGAGGCATAGAAGGGGAATAGAGATGGCTCTGAAGCTTCTTGTCTGATTAATGATGCTCAGGCTGTGATCCATTGTAATCCTCTCATTAGCAAGCTGAGAAAAGTAATTTTACACCGGCCCCTGACCACCTTTCCCACTGCTTTTCTCCCCCACCAGTGATTGATTGTCCTCGCAGATTCTTTGTTGTCCACATGCACACGCGGCCAAGGTGGCACTTTAGGAGTTGACGCAGAACTTGGTCTCCCTCCTGCAACACTGCAAAGTTTCGGCTTGGCTAGCAGACCACTGTTTCTGAAACTCGTGGGTGTTTATAGCAGGATCTAGTGATGGAGAAACTTATTTATCTGTCGATGAAATTAGCCACCACTTAAATACAGGGCACTTGATGTTGCTTACAACAACTAGCATAAATCAATAATAAGTTTATTTGTTTAAATGACTTTTTAGACTGCCTTTTAGTGCTGGGCCCTCACCAGGCAATTCCTAGCAAAGAACACATGGTATACCATCAAAATTAGAACATATTAAAATTCCATTTTTAAAAAGATAAAGTACCACCAACAGAGCACCCATGTCTGTCTAAGATAGGGTGGGAAACAGAATGTGGCCAGTGGGCCAGATTCTGATCTCTTCTACCCACTGCAGGGCATTTTGACAATCCCATCAGGTGACCCAAAGTTAGAGAAAATCCTTTGTGGATGTAGCTCAGGCTGCAACTGCACAGGGACTTCCTTTGCACTTATAGCAACCCAACTTTGGGCAAGGATTGTGAACTCTGTAGCATAGCCAGTCCCATTGAAGCTTGCTGTCAGCACTGTTCAGCTGTCCCCATTAATCAGGCATATGATGGTGAGTATGGGGCAGATGAGTACAGTTTGAGAGAAGAGGCCTTGAGGGTCAAATCTGGCACCTGAGCTGGGCCAAATGTGGCCTGTGTGCATTTCTTCACCTCTGGCCTAAAGTATTCTTATCCAATCTGGTACCTTCCAGTTGTCTGGGGGGTCCAACTCCCATCAGCTTCAGCCAGCATAGGCAGTGTTCAGGCATGATGGAAATTGTAGTTCAAAACCTCTGACGAGAACCCGCTTGGGAAAGGCAGCTCAAAACAAATGTGCAAAAGTCCTCCTGGCCACAGCTACTGTCTGTCTATGGGCCAAACAAGGTCCAATTACCTCTGTGTACCTGGCTCTATTGAAAAAATGCAACTCTCTTTAGAACAGGTTGAGGATCTGGAAAAGAATTTAGGAACGTGAATCCTGAAATCTCAAGAGCAATGCCAAACACGCTTTATTTATTCTGAAATCCTCAGTTTTTCCCAAGCCACATTTATGATTTGTGGAGCCTGCCATTATTTCTGTGCAGAGGAACTCTTTGGCACTGGCTTCTTTACTTGGACTTCATAGGCGTGTGCGTGTGCATAAATGGAAGGAACTGTGAGCAGGAACAAATTGCCTGTAAGTCGGTTCTTAAAGGGCAATAAAGCTGTGGCAGTGAAATTATCATGGACATCTCGAAATTCCAATTAAACACACACACACACACACACGCTCCACATATCTGAGAGTAAAGGGCAGAGCTGTCTGAATTCAAGGATGTGGCTTACAGCACATCCAGAATCTTTCCCTTTAGAAATTAGTCTCTGGTGAGTTCTGGCAGAGAGAGAAAGATTTGCTAGCTCTTTTTACTGGCCGTGCTTCTATACCAACAGGAGCCTGCCATGAAGAAATCCTGCTTTTGAAACCCTCCCTGTCTTTTATCTCCACATGCCGAAAAAAGCTTCACCTCCTTAATTTCTTCATTTCGGACAGCTTTTATAGGTATGGGAGCAGGGCCAGTGCTCTCTCTCTCTGTTTGTGTCTACTTTAAAAAAGAGAGTCAACGAAAGGAGGCAAAAGAGACCATCTTTCTTCACAATGAAGTGCGTCACCGGGAGAGAAATTCTGAGCCTAACGCTCTACAGATGTTCTGTATGGAGCCTTGGAACAGAGGGCACTCTAATTGACTACAGGTGTGACCCGTGACCAGGTAACATCCTCCCCTGCCTTGGAGAGGCTTACCAGAGGTCAGGTTCTAATCCACTGTCTTCAGAAGCTTTTATCCAGCATAAATGAGTGGGGCTGAGGAGGCTGAGCAAACTAAAGAGAAGAAGAAAAGGAGAAAACCCGCGCAGTAATAGAACCAAGCACTCATTTGTCATGTTAGAGCAAAGCTGTGTGACAAGCTGCGGCTGCTAACACTAATCCCCCTGTGTATTACAGTCATGCACTATAACACAGATAAGGAAGCTGAGCTGTGAAGGAGGCAACACCAACTTACCCCACCCCGGCTGCCCTGCTTCTCGTAGCAGGGGATGATCGGGAGTGGGGGGGACATATTTGTTCAGCAGGAATATTTCCCCCCTCTGTTGTTTGCCTGAACCGCACAAGTCAATAGTTTCAAAGAACGCCAGCCACTGCCAAGTCTGGAGTGCGCAAAAGGCTTGCTTGCAGAGGAAGCACCTTGCAGCCTGGCTGAAGTTTATCAAAAGTACATTCCTGTGTCAGTGTTAAGTCAGAAAAACGTCCTCTGGGGAAGCAAGTCAGAAGCGTGCTGAGCCGCTGGACAGGAAGGGAAGGCAGAGGAGGGAAAATCCTTTTGACATCAACAATGGTTGTTGTTTTAAATAGAGCCTGGCCTATAATTGGTCACAGCCAATTGCCCTTGAAAAGAAATGGGGGGGGGATGATGGGTGAATAGTACAGATGCACTGTTGCAGCAAGATTACTGGCCCTTAGGCTGTGCTTGCACTAGCGAGTTTGTTATCCTCCTGTTCCTATGAACATTGTGCCATGGTCCATAGGTGCATCTGTGGTTCATATGTCTACAGAGCTGCAGGGAAATTACTTGTTAAATATGCATATTAAATATGCTCGCTGTGTGAAGTGGTAAGTAGGCTTACTTGTTTATTGAGTCAGACGCATTTGCAGGGAAAGTTGACTTGAAATGGTTGAGTAGACTCTTCCTTGCCAGCTACAAGGAAGTCCACAGGAGGGGAAGCACACGGGATCTGGTGCAGACTGCACCAGCTCTCAGGATGGAATCTGTGGAAAATGACTTGTGGTACATGCAAGAACATAGCTGATATGAACACACCTTCAGTGTTTGAAAAGATCATCATGGGTCATCCATTGAAACTCAGACAGAGCATGTCAGGTTAGGGATTTCACACATTTATATAGTTCAGCCAATATCTGAAAACAAGATTATCACCTTGGGTTTGTTTTGCACCAAACCTGCACTGTCTGCACTGCAGATGTGAAAAGATAACAGTTTGTGGCAAGAACTGCCTGTTCTATGTAGGGAAGGGAGGAGCAACGGGCGTGTACAGAACTGTTTGCCATTTTGTGCCCTTCTTAATGTTTTCTACACTTTTGTTTGTGGTACAGGAGCTTTCAAAACTATTGATAGAATGCAGGGCTGAAGGTAGGCCACCCAACATCTAATGCATTACTAGCAGGTTGTGGTGAAGTATTTTCTTGTAAATTTCCTCTTCAACACTACTTGAGCCACTGCAGGTAATGACTATGTTTATTGAGTGCTGCTCAGAAGATACACAGCATGAGCAGTTACTCTCCCCTTTCCATTACTCATTTACTTCTTAATTTTTTTGGGGGGGAAATCAACATTCCTGCTTGACATACACATTGAAAAGTCAGGATGGTCAATCAAAATCCAGACCAGGTAGCAATTCTCTATCTACCGATAATATGTGCCATTAAGGGCTCAGGGTTTTCAACATTTTGAGTCACTAGCTTTGTATTAAAGTCAATAAGAATAGGCCTGGGTGAGCCTTGGGCTCATTCCCTCTCCTGTGGCATGACTGGGAGGAGGAAACTGAAAGCTATTGCTTCCATTTTTGATTAACCACAGTTTATTGTTACATATGAGGGACGTGGGTGGTGCTGTGGGTTAAACTGCAGAGCCTAGGGCTTGCCGATCAGAAGGTTGGCGGTTCGAATCCCCGTGACGGGGTGAGCTCTCGTTGCTTGGCCCCAGCTCCTGCCAACCTAGCAGTTCGAAAGCACGTCAAAATGCAAGTAGATAAATAGGCACTGCTCCAGCAGGAAGGTAAACGGCTTTTCCGTGCGCTGCTCTGGTTCGCCAGAAGTGGCTTAGTCATGCTGGCCACATGACCCGGAAACTGTATGCCAGCTTCCTCAGCCAATAAAGCAAGATGAGCGCCACAACCCCAGAGTCGTCCACGACTGGACCTAATGGTCAGGGGTCCCTTTACCTTTTTATTGTTACATATGAACCCTAAGCAGTGGTTAATCTTAACTATACTTTGGAGACTTCCGGAGGCGGCGCAAAACCGTGATGGCGGACCTCTTCGAGCTCTGAAGAGGGGCACCGCAGAAAAGGGTTGCTCGCGACGGCGCAGCGGCAACCCATCAAGATAAACCACGGGCAGAGTGAGTCCGTGGCCGTGGGACCCGGCGGGCACCTGGAGCGACCCCGAAATCACAAAAGGAACCCCGTAAGGGGCTCCGGAGTGAAGGAGGGGGAGCGGTGCTGTGGGTTCATCGCTCTTTCTGCGGAGGCGAAGCCGCGCGGCTGTCACGGATGAGCGCTGACCTTTCTTCCAAGAAACATCGGGCTGAAACATCAAACCCGTGAGTAAGGACCTAAGATTCTACAAATCAAATCGGAAAATTTGGCTAAAAACGGGAGACGAGAAAGAGGAAGTCCGTCTTCCGACACTGCTTTCAAGATCAAAGCAGACGGTCTAAAGAGCGGAAAGCGCTGTGAACAGGGAAGCTTTGAAGCTTTAAATCGGGACTTTCGTGCACATTTGAATTTTACTTTTAAAGAATAAATACAGCATAAAATTGACCTGGAGCGGACACCCCAAGGGCAAGGGAAGACTCTAACCCCAAATTCCCGGGTGGCCGGGTAAAGTTGTTTAAACTGCGGAACTGTTGCAAGCTTCCAGATACTTTTGTAACTGGATAGTGTAATTTTGAGCTCACCTAGCTGAAGTGGATACAATTGCAGGCACCTTGCTGGAACTTTGTTATATGTTTAAAAGGGCTCTGCAGGACCTTTCTTTTAGCGTGCTGGAACTAATTTGCTTTTAAAATTGTTTTTAAAGTTGGAACAAAGAGACTTTAATTGCGGAAAGTTACCTTCTTCTTACTAAAACTTTGGTGGCACTCCCCCTAGAGGACATTGGGAATATAGAGGCCTGGGAAAGTTTCTCTGTTTACCTTCTCTCAATAGACTGTTTTTAATTCTGGACTTGCCTTTCCCATGGGATTACAACACTTGACCTTGAACGTTGACTGATGAGTGGCACAGGAAAGACAAGAGCAGCCAAAGCTAAGGAAGCTAAGGAGAAAGAGAAAGCAAAAAAGCAAGCACAGCTTTTGCAAACAACTTTAACTCAGGGACGTAGATTATCAGTTCCAGCTGTGCTTGCGACACAAAAAGTAGAAACCGAAAAGCCTGAAAAATCGGAAGAGGAAGATATGGCAGCAGGAGGAGCTGAGGCAGTACTGAAACAAGTTTTGGAACAATTGTCAGCAATAAATCAAAAAATTGATAACCAATCAACAAAAATTGACCAAGCAACATCCTCGATCCAGAAATTGACAGATCAGGTTTCCCAACATACCCAAGCAATTGAAAAATTGCAAGGAGCAACAGAAGAGAATCGTAAACTGGCAGGGGAAGCCGTTCAAATTGCAACATCAGCTAAAAAAGAAGTCGAGGAAGTTAAAGCGGAAGTCAAGCCTCTTCATAAACAGATAGGGGACCAACAAACCTATCTCTCGTTGGTGGAATTGAAAAATCGCGAGACCAACCTCAGACTAAGGGCAGTCCCAGAAATTGAACAAGAAGATTTGAAAGGACTTTTGACAACAGAGTTTACAAAGTTCTGGGACTTAAAAGAAGAAATTGATTTCAAAATTGTATCGGCTTTTCGGTTGGGAAGATTAGTAAGAAAAGATAGATCCAGAGACTGCTTAATAGCTTTGAGATCAAGGGAGGAGAGAGACAAAATACTAGGCCTACACTTCAAAAACTCAATTGTGATACAAGAGAAAAGGGTGGAAATTTACCGAGATATTCCTAAACAGTTATTGGACTTGAGAGCCACCTACTCAGATTTGGCTAAGTTGCTGAGACTCAACACAATTCCTTACAGGTGGGAGTTCCCACAAGGGCTATCATTCACTTACAAACAGAAGAAGGTTAAAATAAGATCACCAGAGGACTTACAAAAGTTCCAGCACGATCACGGAGAAGACCTCCAAAAAGAAGCAGCAGCTAATTGGCCTATACCCAACCCAGGTGGAGCAATACCTGCACCTTCGGAACCAGAGGAGAAAGAAGATACACCGCTCTAGGTGTAGCAGAATAGTTCAGGATGTCTCTGCGGCTACTCAGTTGGAATATAAATGGCGGAAATTCCCCGGAGAAAAGAAGGAGGTTATTTCACATATTGAAGAAAGAACAATTGGACATTATTTGCCTACAAGAAACCCATGTGACCAGGCTCCACAGGAAGGTTTTGGTAAATAAAAGATTAGGCCAAGAATTTATTTCGTCTGACAAAGTAAAGAAAAGAGGAGTGGTGATCTACGCTAAGGAGAGCCTGATACCCAAATTTCTATTTAAGGATGAACAAGGAAGAATTTTGGCAATTGAAATTCAAACCCAAGGAGAAAAAATATTGATATTAGGAATTTATGCCCCAAATGACGGGAAATCAGAATTTTTCAAGAAGCTGCATGAGACGTTGCTGGACTATCTGGATTATGCTAACATCATAATGATGGGAGATATGAATGGAGTGGTGTCTACACATATGGATAAGTCTTACAACCAAAACTTAACATCAGACGGCAGACTGCCCAAAACTTTTTTCGAACTGACTGACAATCTGGATTTGATCGACATATGGAGGACAAAGAACCCCCTAGGTAAAGAAGGAACTTTTTTCTCTGAGGCCCACCTGTCTTGGTCAAGGATCGACCAAATCTGGACCTCCAGGGGGCTGGCACCCAAGACTAAAAAGGTGGAAATCTGCCCAAAAACATGCTCCGACCACAACGCCTTGAAAATAGAACTTAGATTAACTCAACCCGGTTCCTTCAGATGGAGAATGAATGACACACTACTAAGAGATCAAGAGATTGTGAAAAAGGCCCAAAAAACATTAAAGGACTATTTTGAGATAAATCTGAATACTACAGTTGAAAAAAGAACGATCTGGGACGCAAGCAAAGCTCTTATGAGAGGGTTTCTGATACAACAGAATTCAATCAAGAAAAAACTCTGGAACGGAAAGAAGGACAAAATATTGGAGAAAATACACCAAGGAGAAAAAAAACTGAGAACCAAACCAAAGTTCAAGGAGGTGCTGAGAGAAATTAAATTCCACCAAGCAGAATACTCAAAATTGATTAATCAGGAGATTGAATGGAAAATAAAACAGATGAAGCAAAGATCTTTTGAATCAGCAAATAAATGTGGAAAGCTGCTAGCTTGGCAGCTGAAAAAAAGACAAAAGCTAAACACGATAACAAATCTAGAGATTGATGGAAGGATCGTACAGAAACCAGAAGAAATTAGGAGGTGCTTCCACAGATACTTCAAAGAACTGTATGCACAGGGGCCCCAGAAAGAATCAGAGATAGATCAATTTTTAAAGATAAATGGACTATCAAAAATAACTCAAGATAAAAGATCAATCTTGAACTCTACAATAACCTCACAGGAAATTGAAGGTGCCATTCAGAATATGCAACTAGGCAAATCTCCAGGCCCGGATGGACTTACCTCCAAATATTACAAGGTTCTGAAGGACTATTTGATACAACCTTTGTTGGAGGTATGTAACCAGATTATGGATGGGAAGAGGGCACCAGAAACGTGGAAAGAAGCCTTCATCACATTGATACCTAAGTCAGAATCTGAAAAGACTCAGCTTAAAAACTACCGTCCCATCTCACTCCTAAATGTGGATTACAAAATATTTGCAGACATTTTGGCAAATAGACTTAAAAAAGTCTTAAATGAAGTAATTCATAAAGACCAAGCTGGCTTTCTCCCTGGTAGACATTTATATGAGAACACTAGAAACATCATTGACATTTTAGAACTTTTGCAGACTAACAGGAACACAAGGGCGGTGTTAATCTTTATTGATGCGGAGAAAGCATTTGACAACATATCTTGGATGTTTATGAAGAAGAACTTGGAAGGGATGGGAGTGGGACGGGGGTTTGAGAATGGATTACATGCAATCTATTCAGAACAAAAAGCTAAATTAATAGTGAACAATGTGGTGACGGAGGAATTTAAAATTGAAAAAGGGACACGACAAGGGTGCCCTCTATCCCCTCTGTTATTTATTTCAGTCCTGGAGGTGCTATTGAATATGATCAGAGAGGACCGGTTGGTACAAGGGATAGAGGTCGGAGTGAAACAATATAAACTGAAAGCTTTTGCAGATGACCTAGTTTTGACACTGCAGGAGCCAGAATCCAGTACAAAAAGAGTTCTCGAACTTATATCTGAATTTGGTCGGGTGGCGGGATTTAGGTTGAATAAACAAAAAACTAAGGTTCTGACCAAAAATTTAACAATTACAGAAACAGAGGGGTTTCAGAGAGAAACAGAACTGAATGTGGTTAAAAAAGTGAAATACCTTGGGATCTATTTGTCCTCCAAGAATTTGAATTTATTTAAGGATAATTATGAGAAATGTTGGTTGGAAGTTAAAAAGGATTTAGAAATTTGGTCAAGATTGAAACTTTCCTTGTTGGGAAGAATTGCAGCTATAAAAATGAATGTGTTGCCGAAAATGTTATTTTTGTTTCAAACCTTACAGATCGTGGACAGAGTGGATTGCTTTGGAAAATGGCAGAAGGATATATCTAGATTTATCTGGCAGGGCAAAAAGCCCCGAATAAAGTTTAAAATATTAACAGATTCGAAAGAAAGAGGGGGGTTTGCCCTGCCGGACTTGAGGTTGTATTATGAAGCTGCAGCCTTCTGCTGGCTGAAAGATTGGTTTTTGTTGGAAAACACCGATGTCCTAGATCTGGAAGGTTTTAATAATGCTTTTGGATGGCACGCATACCTATGGTACGACAAGGTTAAAGCACATAAATTGTTTAAAAGCCACATTGTCAGAAAAGCAATTTTTGCAGTCTGGATGAAATATAAAGACTTACTAGAGAGTAAAACTCCGAGGTGGCTATCACCAGTGGAGGCCAAGGCCCGAAAAAGACCCAATATGGAGGCCTATTGGCCGAAATATTGGGAATTGACTGAAAAAATTGGAGACAATTGGAAGTTGCAGAGCCAGGACAAACTAAAAAATAAGGTGCGAGATTGGCTACATTATGCTCAAATTCAAGAGGTTTTCAAAATGGACAAAAAAGTTGGTTTCCAGGTGGAAAAGTCGAAACTAGAGACAGAATTGTTAGAACCAAAGACAAAGCTGTTATCTAGAATGTATAACTTGCTGCTTATGTGGAATTTACAGGATGAGACAGTTAAATCTGCTATGATTAAATGGGCACAGGATGTTGGACACAACATTATGTTTGAAGACTGGGAAAGGTTATGGAACACCGGAATGAAATTCACGGCCAGTACGGCCTTGAAGGAAAACATTATGAAAATGATATACCGGTGGTACATGACCCCAGTCAAGTTAGCTAAGATACATCACCTGTCTGACAATAAATGTTGGAAGTGTAAGGAAGCAGAGGGGACTTTCTTTCACCTCTGGTGGACATGCCCAAAGGTTAAGGCTTTCTGGGAAATGATTTACAATGAGTTGAAAAAGGTATTTAGGTATACCTTTCCCAAGAAACCAGAGGCCTTCCTGTTGGGCATGGTAGACCAGAAAGTGTTAAAGAAGGACAGAACTTTGTTTATGTATGCTAGTACAGCAGCAAGAATACTCATCGCAAAGAACTGGAAGACACAAGATTTACCCACGCTGGAGGAATGGCAGATGCAGTTGATGGACTACATGGAGATAGCTGAACTGACCGGCAGAATCCGAGATTTGGATGTAGAAACAATTGAGGTGGACTGGAAAAAGTTTAAAGACTACTTGCAAAAGTATTACAAACTGTATGAATCTTAAGACGGTGCATGATTTGGAAATGATACGCTTTAGCAATTATGATTAAGTAAATAGTAAACTAAGTGATAAAAGAGAAAAGGAGATAATATGAAATTGAACATGTTACGTTTATTTTAAAGGTATAAAAATTGTGACATAATACATTGAATATAGATACATAACATGTAAAAGTTACAATAAGGTATGACATAAGGTAACAAATTGCTGACATTGTTAATATAAAGAACGCAGAATCGGAAGGGGTGGGGAAGTCCAAGTTGGGATTTTTGTTAAAAAAAAAAAAAAATGGTTTCTTGTAAACTCCTTATTTGTTTGTAATGTATAAAATTTGGAAAGAAACGTAATAAAAAATATTATAAAAAAAAAATAAAAAAAAATCTTAACTATACTTTGTTGAAGCAAGCCAGTTTCATAATTATTCAAGTTTGCTGGTTTCAACCATACCACAGTTAAAATTAACCATAGTTGGTTGGGTTCTGATGGTGTCACAGTCTCTGTTTAATAAAAAAAATGGAAGCAAAAGCTTCTACCTCATTATGGCTTCTCTGGAGGAATAGTGGGAGAGCATGTGTGTTTGAGGCTCACACAGGCTCATTCCCATTTTGATAAACCACGGTTTAACATGCTGCCCAAATGCAGCCACATCTTCAGGGGATTACTGAAGGGGAAGAGTGGTGTTGTAAATCCCTTACTGACAAAACCCTGGTTACTTGAGTATGAATAACAAATAGACTGTGAAGATGGTAATGCATTGAAGGAAGACACAAGGGTTTGCCGGGAGTTGGTTTGGAGGGAGATAGCACACTGCTTAAAATGAAGTACACTTAGAAGGATGTGGATGATTTCACAAAGTTTAAAACTTTCTGCCTTGGGGTGAAAGGTGGTGATCTGAAACATTATAGCTTTCTAAGCTGTGAGGTGTAAAGCGAGGAAACGCACAGGAAGGACAAATAGGGAACTGCTTGACCAGATGCTGGTGACAATTGTAATTTCCTTTTTCTAACATTTGGTGGAATTGCAGTAGACAAGCAACTTAATCTGTTGAAAACAAATAAATAAAACCTGGAAGATTTTTCTCCCCATCTGTCTGTCTATGTTTTTGTTGTTGCTATTATTGTTACTCTTAAAAACGAGAGTCTGGGAAAATATCAACAATATTTGTTTTTTGTTAAACAAAAAACTAAACCAAAAATCCTCCCTTAAAGAAATAAAATTTGACAACACATTCTAATAGTGTTGTTTGATATTGGTGCTTCTGATTTTTTGCCAGCATGGGCAACCAACAAATCAATATATCTAGCAGATGCCAATATAGACAATAGGGGGGAAATATATTACAGGTTTGGTCAGTCAGCCACCAGCTATTCATGGAAAAGCCAATAATTGACTACATCCATCCTCTTCACTGTCGGGCAAAACAAAGCAATTTGGGAATAGAGCTGCAGTAACTGGCATATTTATATCCTCTAGTCTGGCATTTTGAATTCATTATGCTAGTTACATTCCACTTTTTAAAAAATTATGTAACATTCAAATGTTAGAGATGTGATAATGGAGATATGGGCTTAAGATAATAGGGAATCTGAGTCCTTTACTTGGACCACACTTTCAAAAGGGTTCTGAATGCTGAAGCCTGGCAATTATTTTGGTGCCTAATTGGCCAATCAATAGCCCTGTTAAACTGAAGTGTTAGAATTTAAGCTGACCCATTGATTTTATTTTTATTTTTTGCGGGGAAGGGGTTTACTTAGCATCTTACACCTATGTACTTCAGCTCTCTGCACCAAGGCTATACTTTATTTGGCGGTGTTGGCTAAAAGACCCAACCTTAGGGTCAGGTCCTCCTTGCAATTCAGCCTTTTGTGTTTGAAGTGATGTAGAGAAAATACAGCATGAACTCAGTCACATAGAGGTGAAGCCCACAGTGACTGGCAACAATTTCCAGGCCATCCAGATTTTCAGTTGCATTTAAGCATATATAAAACGGGTGTTCATTTTATTCATTTGTCTTCTGGTTCATTTGTCTTCTGGTTAGGTTCAGTCCCTCAATCAACTTTACTCTAGTTCCTTTAAATCAAGGTGTGGCAAAAGAGCAATTGCGTTGAAACTCAGTTAGTTGGACTCAGTTGCCACTGGAACCAATGGAGCAAGTCGCTATGGCATGATCTAAAGCCTATTGATTTCATAGAATCACAGTGTTAGAGGGGGTCTTGTTGTTCCATCTGATCCAACCACTTGGTCCATGCAGGAAGTCCATAGCTAGAGCATCCTCAACAGGTGGCTGTCCATCCTTTTCTTGAAAACCTCCAGTGAGAGCCCATCACCTTCTTGGTGATTGATTCCATTGTTAAGTTGCTCTTACAGTACATAAATTTCTCCTAATTCTCAGCCACATCTACCCTCCTTTAGCTTAAGCCCATTCTGTGGGAACTAGGAGCAACTCATTTAGTCTGGATCTCACATCGTGCACAGTTTAACTTAAAAATAAAAGAAGCAGTAAGCTTTAAAAAAATAAATAAATACAAAATCACCCCACATTATACTGCAGTCTTGTGTGCATTCTAGAAAGGCAAAAGATTGCTGCCAATCTGACCCTTTGAGGGATATTTTAGCTTCTCTCTCATCTGATGGCCTCATTCAGTGTACATTGGATGCTTGGGTTGCGAACGTGATCCGTGTGGGAAGCACGTTCGCAACTCGCATGCGCGGGTCGTGATTCAGCGCTTCTGGACATGTGCAAGTGCCGAAAACCGGAAGTAACCCATTCCGGTACTTCCAGGTTCAGTGCAGTGCGCAACCCGAAATCGCCCAACCTGAAGCATCTGTAACCCGAGGTATGACTGTACTTGTTTCATCAGTGCAAAGATGTTTAGCTTCCTCTCCCTCTAAATCTGTTCTGAGTTCCCCCTCAACCCTCTGGAGCAGATTAGGGGAGGGGCATGGGGGCATGCACAGGGAGAGGAGGGGGAGTTCCATTGTGAACATGGAAATCATTGTGCTAACAGAACAAGTGCATTGGATTCTTCCCTGTATCTGTAAAGTCCTTGCTGGTGGGAGATGCCAACTTTATTTTAAAACCTAATAATCCTTAGCTAGTGTCTGGAGAGCATACTGGACCCTGAAAATAGAGAAATCTCTGAACTAAATGAATGTGCACATTTTGCATTGACTTCCACAGAGGTAGCTATTAGTTGTAGCAAAACAAGAGTCTTGTAGCATCATAAAGGCCAATAAATTGATTATGCCAGATATTTTTATGGAGTAGAGTCCACTTCGTTAGATGCGCCTGGTGAAGTGGACTCTAATCTGTGAAAGCACATACCATAAGAGCATTCTTTAAAGTGCTTAGAAACTCTTTGGTATTATGTAGCCAAACTTCTAAATCGCAGTAAGTGCCTAAACTTGTATCTACTTTCAGCAGTGATCATTTTCTATTGGTTTAGAATGAACATATATCTCCAGCTACATCTTTGTAGTGTGTTTGCGATTTTATTCCAACTTCTGATTTGCTTAGTAATTCTTCTCTTTTTTCTTTTTGGTGGACTTCAGAAACCCTAATGGATACTCGGACAGCCACGGCTGAACTTGGATGGACAGCAAACCCACCTTCAGGGGTAAGTGGATATTTGACATGTTCCTGTGTGTCCGCTGGTTGTTAGAAGGTCTGGTGGGGGTTGTTCTCTTTTTTTATTCACGTAGGTAATAATTTCATGTATATGTTGGCTTGAATGTGTTGTATAAAAACACTTGATTAAAGAAGACTTAATTTCTCTTTTTTATGTTGACCCAAACAATGGCAAAATCAACAAGTTTCATTTTATGCAAACAATATTAGGTATCTTTTTTTCTCAACAGCTGGACTGCTCTAATGGGTGGAATTTTTCTTCTTCTTCCAGTAAATACACACACACACGCACGCACGCACACACACACACACAGAGTGTATATAAGCTTATGATTTGGGGCTGGTTCACAATTCTTTTAAAAAAATATTTCAGAAGAAGCTGTGGGCTGTCAATAATATTTAAACATTCAAAGTGACATATATGATGGGAACTTGACTCATGCCTCAGTCATCAGAATGCTATTTTTTTCTTTGTCGAAAAAAGAATTTGGAATGAAAATAAATCCCACTTGCTCTTTGGATTCCCAGATAATAATCAGCAACTCCCTTGGCAGGTCCTCTGGCTGCGTAGGGCTGCATGATACAGCAATATGTGAGACACTCACTGCCTTGCCAGACTTGACTGTCATATGGTCCTATTTCCTTGAGAGTGGCTGTGTGTGGCAGGTGTGCAGCCCCCTTTTTTCAAGCCCACTTCTCTGCACAGTGGAGGCAGATTGGGCACTGCCTGTGTTGTGCTTTCAGTCAACCCAACACAATGATCATTCACTGATGTGGGAAGTCAGTTATGTTAAGCTTTCCATTCTCTTCCCACCCCCCGGCCACATCCCACAATGGGGCTGTTTTTCCTACTCACACTCAGATATCAGCAGCCCCCATGAATTCCAGTTTCTGGTGGTGACACACTGTGTGCATTTGGGAAGAGGTGGGGCGGTGCAAACAGCTGCCTGGGAGCTGGTTTGAACTTTTTGCCAATCCCACCTTTTGCCTTTATGCTCCAGATCCTATTATACAGCAGTGAGTCACCCCCTGCCTATGTATATAACCACGCAGGGAAATAACAGCTCAGCAGGGAACACTCTGCATGCTCCTTTGTAGCTTGCAATGCAGCCTGGGTGCTGGGGGGAATTCCTTCACACGTATTGCTGTGTGCAGCGGAAGGGAGATGCTGCTTTCAGACCGGAGAGAGGAGCAGAGCGTGTACTAGGGCAGGGTCCCCACCTTTTTGGGGGACCATTTGGGTGTCTAAGAAACTGTCATGGGCACCACAAAATACTCATTTCGCCAATGAAAATCTGGCCATGCCAAAAAGAACAGACAAACCACTTACACTCCCCCCTCAAAAAAAACCCAGACAAGAAAATAATCATGCAACTACATCTCCAAACAGGCAGCCCTGTCAAACAAGTAAAATGAAATGAAATAAATTGAAAAAATAAATTGAAAGGGGTAGGGGCCTTTGTAGGTGGCAGGGAGGGTTTCAGAGCCAAGTATTTGGGAGGCAGCTGACTAGGGGAAGATCTGGAATAGGGAGCCCATGCTTTTGATGGGAAATGCAGGATACCAAGAAGGCCTGACAGTGGGACTGAATATCGTGTGTTTACAAAGAAGATGGAAAGGGGAGGAAGTCTGGAGTGGGAAGTGAGTTTGGGGAACAGCAGCTTCCTAGTCCTGGCTGCAGTCCTCTGCACACTTGGGAGTAAGCACCATTGAACACAGTGAGCCAGCCATAGACTTGTACTGCGTGTCTGTTGGAGAGTTTGTGCGCAAATGTAGACCTGTTTTGAAGGTATATACTTGGTGTTACATGCAACTGTATATATCAAAAGCATGCTGCAGTGGTGTGGGGTGAGATGCTGCAGCAGGTTGTGTGCAGAGGAAAAGTTTTTTGTCCTCCAAGCCATTTTTAGCCTACCCCCCCAACAGCTCCAAGCAGTGTATGTGGTTCCCTGGTTTTATCCCACAGTATGAGTCCTGCGGTTGGTCTGGCAAGTCTAGATGTTATGTTCATACATCTCGAGGATTCCTCTAAGTGTGCTTCCAGATGGGTGTTTATTTTGGGGTTGGTGCTGCTCACGCATGCAACCCTTTCACAGTGTCCACGTGACGTCAGGACATCAAAAATGCCAGTCCTCATTCTCTCTCTCTCACCCCAATTTAATCTGGATTTTCCCTTTCCATGGAAAAGCTGACAAATGTTTAAAAACACAAACAAAACCCTCTTGCCAATGGCTCATTTGTGATATTAAGCCCCCTGTCTGCATCCACCCCTTAGACCCTCTGGTATTGTCAACATGACAGACAGTCTGTAAACCAAATGTTCTTGTTTTTCCTAGGCCTTTGGTTCTGGGCAGTTTGCCTTGACTGATTGCTTGCTTTATCATGGTAGCTGTCCATGTGGAGAGGATTCATGCTCTTCTGTGGTTTGCCATGTGCCTTTGGCGCGATACATCAGTATTAGCTGCACAGTGTCAATCGGCTCAATATGTCAGTTTCAGCTTCGCAGGGGCCTGTTGCCTTTCAGAAGGAATTGACCAAGACTTGCCCCTACCTCCCTGGCTGCTGCCACCCTCTAGGTGAACGGAGCATGTATATAAGTCAATGTTTAGCCCTCTCTCTTCCCTCCTTGTTTCTCTTGCACTCTCTACCTAAAGGATTATAATTAGGAAACATTAGCAGGCTCAAAGCAGCTTTCGTACCTGAACACCATTCATAATTGCACTCAGCAGTGCTCTTCTCTGGCTATTAATGTCACTTCTATGAAGTAATGAGGAACAAACCACCTTCAGGCACTTAAAACATCTTCTTTATACAATAGGTGCATTTGAAGAATGGGAGCATAAAATAACCCGACTCGCATTCCCCTGACAGTGAAAGTGATCAACAAAGACAGGGACAGGTGCATGAGAAAAAGATCAGTGAGAAAGATGGTCGCTGCCTTAATAGGTAGGTTTAAACAGGTGATAGAGGGCTAGCTGCGGGGGGAGAGAGAGAAGGCTGTGCTGGAGACAATTGTTTTGTCAGCAATGGAAAGATTGAGAGACAGAGAGTCGTGCCAAAGCAACGAAGATAAAAAGAACGCTTAACAAGAGGGAAATGAATCGTTCCTATTAATTGACCTTTGCAGATGTTTCTTTTCTGTACATAATTTTATTGCACCTCAAAGGATGTGGCTGATTGTTGCTGCAGCAATATCTCACTTTGCTGCAATATTTCATCCCTTTGGGCCACTTTGGGTGCGGTTCCTCTAAAAGGGGCCTTTGGAATCATTCTTGGGTGGAGGAGGAGGAGGAGAAGAAGAAGAAGAAGAGGAGGAGGAGGAGTTTGGACTTGATATCCCGCCTTTCACTCCCCTTAAGGAGTCTCAAAGCAGCTAACAATCTCCTTTCCCTTCTCCCCCAACAAACACTCTGTGAGGTGAGTGAGGCTGAGAGACTTCAGAGAAGTGTGACTAGCCCAAAGTCGCCCAGCAGCTGCGTGTCGAGGAGTGGGGAAGCGAACCTGGTTCACCAGATTACGAGTCCACCGCTCTTAACCACTACACCATGCTGGCGTGGATAATGCAAATCCAGCACTCCTTCCAGTGTGCCTGTGAATCTCCAATCTCACTGTCACCTCCCTCCCTTCCTTTCCTTCCTGGTAAGCAGCAGTGATGCCCTTGCATCCAGCCCTTGGGGTGAACCACTTCTGCATAGTTATGCACTGCACGGGGAAGTGTCTAATTCTGCTGTTTGGTGAGCCATATTATACATCTGGCAGAGATCTATGTCTGAGAAGCAGTCTCCATCAAACATCTAAAAAGCAATGTGTATGTTTTCTTGCACAAACAGTGGTGGTGCGGGACATGAAGGAAGAAACTGTGGGCCTGGGTTGCTTTTCCCTTTCTCTGCCTCCCACATCTCCCTTGAAGCCATTTTCTCCTAATTGCCCCAGAAACGTGTCTGAGAACCTGCATTAGAAAGAATAAGCCTGAGAAGGCTGTGTGGTGGCAGGGGAAGAGAGTGGATCCAGCTTGGTGCATCTCTCCTGTGATTCCCAATCTCCCTCTTTGCATGTTTGGCAGAAACCTGGATTTGCTTTAAGCGAGCATTCCGTCTCCTTGTATGCACCATGACTATGGAGAGGGAACATCACTTCCTTGCCTACTGCTTTGGGGAGGGAAAAAAATATTTGTGACATGAAACAGAACTTGTTGCTGCTATCTCAAAGAGAGAGAGAAATTGCCAGGAAAATGCGTAGTCAACGGGATGGCAATGAATGCAGACAAAAGACAGAGCAGGTGGATAGATAAATATGGTATCTAGCAACAAACATATGGATAGGCAGACCAATTCTGTACACAGTCAGAGGCTGCAGTGGAAGAGAAGAAAGGCAGAGCTAGAAGGCAGAACAGATAGGAAGGCAGATGGATTATATGAGGGGGAAAGGGGGCATGGGGGGGAGGCAGGTAGAGGAGAGGAAAAACAACAACAAAGAAAGCTAATTCAAAGAAGGGGAAATGGAATAGGGGGAAATTGAGTATGTATATGCTTCCCTTTCTCAGGTATTTCAGTTGAACGCATAGATATTAGCAGAGCTAGAATCAGCACCTGGCATTGTTGGAAGTTGGGAGAGCTTCATGTCCTGGCAAGAGGCATATTCTCACAGCTTCTTCCTCCACTGCTATAGCTGCCTCCACTGCCTCTTTCTTCTCCACCTTTCCCAGCCACAGCCATTGCTAACTGTAGGGTGCCCATCTTATGATGCCCCTAAACCAACTTAGGGGTCAGAGCTGGCACATGTTGCTCCTATGCTGCTACACACTTTTGCTATTGCATATATAGACTGAATGCCTGAAGTGGACTTCAGCATCACATCAGAAATGACCCTGAGATCTCACTTTAAACTGGCTTTAATCCAAGTAAAGGTAAAGGTAAAGGGACCCCTACTGTTAACTCTGGGGTTGCGGTGCTCATCTCGCTTTACTGGCCGAAGGAGCTGGTGTTTGTCTGCAGACAGTTTTTCTGGGTCATGTGGCCAGCATGACTAAGCTGCTTCTGGCGAACCAGAGCAGCACACAGAAACGCTGTTTACCTTCCCGCCAGAGTGGTACCTATTTATCTACTTGCACTTTGAGGTGCTTTTGAACTGCTAGGTTGGCAGGAGCAGGGACTGAGTAACGGGAGCTCACCCCGTTGCGGGGATTCAAACTGCCAACCTTCTGATCGGCAAGCCCTAGGCTCTGTGGTTTAGACCACAGCACCACCCACATCCCTTAATCCAAGTAGTTCACCTAAATTATTGTGCAGATAGAAGGGGGTGTTATGTTCATGGGCTTCAAAAGCTACCCCTAGGGATCAGTTATTGTAAATATTGTTTATGGTTGTTAATAAGACAGATTCTTCCATCATTTAGTCATGTTGCTGTGGATGGAAATAGTTAAGGTGGGGCCAAGCACCCTGAAGGGGTAATTGCATTTGAAATGGCCCTTAATTATCCAGGGAAAGAAGTCCAGCTATTCCTTACATGACGTTAATGATCATAAAAGGGTCTGGACTTCAGGTGGAATCTAATTGGTCAATAATAGCAAGGATATATCTCCCTAGGTAAGGACTGTAACCAGATTATGTGCAGCCATCAAAAGGGAAACAGAAAAGGAAAATAACTCATCTCTTACACTATTGTTAGCTAGGTTCAGGGAGAGGGGTGGAGAGGGTCCCTGTTGAAAGAAGGGAGAAATACTGGGTTTTGTGGCTAGTCCACCAGATTGATTGTGGAATGAAGAAAAGCAGCTTAATATGTTGAGACTTCTGCTTGTGTGAGCCATCTCTTCTTCCTACCGTTGTCAGAGTTCCACACCAAGCAAGGAGGTCTTCAGTTATGTGTAGTTTCCTGTCATATCTGAATCATATGCCTGATTTGGGCATGTGCCTTTCACCAAGGAAAAAAAACCAAATTAAGTTTTAAAAATAAAATACAGTATTCTTAGCTGCCTTGAAGCCAGCATTGCTGGAGAATTCTAAGAAACCACAAACCCAGTGCACTTTTCAAAGGTTTAGTCAGCCATCTTGATTCAACATGGCATTCAAACACAGATGAAAAGTCATTGATCTCAGGAAACATCATACAAAAATTGGTTAGTATATCTTAAGAAGTGCCCAAATGAATAGAAAACAGTAAATGCCCCCCCAAATGTATAGTAAATATATCCTATGGGGGGAAAAGGGAAAAGGTGGCAAATATTAGAGCACAGCAGTAAGGTAAGAGCAGAGAAAAAGCAAATGCATATAAATTGAGTGTCTGAACATGAAAGTAATAAAAGCAGGAAAATGAATAATATCCATTAATAATTTAATATCTGGCAAGCTGGATGTGTGTGCAGAAGCAGAGGAGTGCTCTGGGAAAAACACATTGCTTCAAAAATCAGGAAAGTTAATTATTTTATCGCTGGAAAGAGCATACAAAAATGCTGTTGAGAGTGCCATAGCACTTTAAAATATAACAGTTTTGTTATAAGCTTTCATGAACAAGAGTCTGCTGCATCAAGTACTAGTTTCAAGAAACCCAGATTAGGACTGACCACAGTTTAGGTTTCAGAAGATGGGCTAAACTGTGGTTAAACTAAAATGGAAGTGGAGGTTGCAGGAGGAGATGGAGAGAGTGAACAAATCTGGGGCTCTGAGGCTCTTTCTTATAAAACTGAACACAATGTAGCACAATCACAGAATGCAGTCACTGACGGGGAGTTACTACTCTTTTCTAACCATTCCTTCAAATTCTCAAGTTTTTTCTGCTGTCTCAAAAGTTCCCATTCTTTCCACCTTCTTGCCTCTGGATTTATTGTTGTTTCTTTTAGATACAATTGGTTTTCCACACTATTTTTCCACACCATGGTTATGAAATATCTTTATATGCCATTTTTTTTTGCCTCTAAGAAGGGTAGCAGTTATTAAAAGCAATATGAAAATCAGTACAATAAGAAATGAAAAAGCAACAACATTTGAATAACTGCTTTTACTAGAGAAGTACCTGTCAGTCAACGTAGTCTCATGAGAATGACAACATTGCTACCAGGTACCTGAAGGATGGCCAGGTCAGCACTATAAGAGTGTCTGTGGTAAAGGTGCTAGCATAGGTGCCAACACAGAGAAAGCCTTGTTGCTGAACACATGCCACACAGCCTCTGAATGTAAGGATATCTCAGTTAGAGCATCTGTAGCTAATCTTAGAAAGAGGAGGAGTCAGCCCTTCAGAAATTTTGGTCCCAAGCTGTTTAGGACTTTGTGTCAAAGCCAACACATTAAATTGCATTTCCTGGTAGAACCTTCCCCTCCCCAAGCTGTCCAACTCCCCAGAGCAGATTTGGGGATGAGCTGTATGTGCACAGGGGGAGGAGAGGTGGGGGATTCCCATTGTGCTAGAGGGAATCTACACTCGTGTCTGCTAGTGCAACAGGTTCACTGAATATGGCCCAGCATGGAAATCAGTGAAGATCTTTTAACTTAGACAAGATATGTTCAGACCCGTCCCAGTTAACCAGGTGGCTGCTGTGTTCCAAAACAAGTGAAGTTTCTGAAAAGTTTTCAAAGGCAGCCCTGCATATATTGCATTGCATAAATCGAACCTAAGTGTTGTTAGGGCATGGAACACTGTGGCGAGGCTGCCTCTGTTTTCATGTGGCTTCTGTTGGCATACCAACCTAAGCTGATTAAAGGCACTTCATGCCTCTGATGCCAGCTGGACATTCGAGTGAGATCCAGGTCTAATAGCACCTCCAAGCTGCATATCTATCCAGAACAGGTTGTTCACCATCTGCTTGGCCAATGGAAATGTCTACAAATAGTACCTCCATCTTGTCTGAATTAATCTTCAGTTTATGAGGCCTTATCCAGCCAATTACTGACTCTAGGCAGCCATTTCCACTGCCTCTCCTAGAGCAAACAAATAAGAGAAATAGAGCTTCATGTCATCAGCATATTGATAGCCCTTTGTTACAAAGCTCACAATGACCTCTGACAGCAGTTTGATGTAGAAATTAAATAGCATGGGAGACTAAATGGAGCTCTGCACCCCACCCCACCGCCTAGCCCAGGCATGGCCAAACTTGGCCCTCCAGCTGTTTTGGGACTACACTTCCCATCATCTCTTGACCACTGGTCCTGTTATCTAGGGAGGATAGGCGTTGTAGTCCCAAAATAGCTGGAGGGCCAAGTTTGGCCATGCCTGAACTAGCCCAGTGGCATAAAAGGCATGGTGCAGAACTAAACTCTATTCTTCCTTACAGCATCCCTTCTGGAACTTACCTGTCAGGTAAGAGGGGACTCACTAGAGCATGATGGCTCCTATTCACAGCCCAGAAGGTTACCATGATTAATAGCACTGAAAACCACTGAGAGGACCTGGATAATCTGCGGGAGAGAAAGGTTTGGGGAAGAAAGATCCTTACTCTCTCATAACAGAGATAAGCACAGTTGCCCTAAGCACATTAAAACTTGGTTAGATTTACTTCTGCCCACATCCACCTTTGAACTCTGCCTTATTCAAAGTCAGAATATTTGTCCATCTAGCCTAGGACCAGCCCTATCATTAGGCAGAATGAAGTGGTTGCTAATTTTGTGTGCTCTGAAAGGGAAGCAAATGGGTAATTTATTAATATTGTATTGTTTATTCCCAAGGAGAGACAATTGTGTGGGGCTTTCTACTTCAGATGCCAAAGTAACTTGGCCAGCCTTTGATACTATGCACCTTGAGTCGAGGATAGGCACCACTTGCTCTTCTGTGTTAGGCAGCAAAATGTCTTGGTCACCCCTGATGTAGCTCAGCATTATCCTGCTCTTCAGGGTATGAAGTGAAGGTCCTTCCCATCAAAGATTGAATCTGGGGTCTTCAGCACAGAAAACAATTCCTCTGCCACTTACCTATGGTCCCTTCCCAACCAGATTGATCATGGCAGCTGTTGTTCCAAAAATCACATTTGCTGAACGTCAATATTTCAAATCTGCAGCGGCTTAATGTGGAGACATCAGTTGGTGAATTCAACAGCATGAGAATCCAGTGAACACATTTCCTTTCACCCAATCACCATCTGGCCTCAAAGAACATGGAATTCATGCTCAACACACAAGAGTCCAAGGTAGAGAAGGGGAATCAACCCAGAGCTGAATTTGTGACACATGGATGTACATTAAAACTCTGCCCGCTTTGCATGTTTGTACTCTTTACCTAAAGTGGCCAGAGGGGCATGTTAAGAGCCCATTCCTAACTGCTTCATGCAACATTGGTGGCTGTGTAAGCTGGACAGTCTGCAGTGCTTAATTCCCAGGCGGGACATGAAGATGAATTTTGTGTAACACATTTGCAGCTGCACTATGGCTGATGTGTGCCTGCTTTATGTTGTAATATATTACTGGTTTTGCTGTACTGAAGGATTGTAGGGACCGTTCTGATGGCCATTCTGATTCAAGCAAACCTAATGCAGCCTGCAGAGACTATAATAGAAATTAACATCTGTGTCTTTAAGTGAAACACAGCAGCATCACCTAGCCTTGGGAGATAATTATTCTCTTAAAAGAATAATAAAAAGCCAGCCAGATCAGTGTAGCCATCTGCTAAAGGAGAAACTAGCTCCAAGGGGCTAGATTCTCATCTGGTGTAAATTAGTGGCAGCAGGATGGGCTTGGTGTGTTAATGGAGGATTATATCCTTGCATTTGAGAGAGATGATTGGCATAGGAGTTTTCTACATAACTGGTCTGTAGCGTTCTTGACTTGTTCAGTGGTGCACATGTTTATAATCCCCGCTTGCTGTTTCATATGCCTGTATTTTTCACCTGCCATCTGTAGCTCTTTGGCCATGCTCTTCGTGCTAACCCTGTGAAGCAAACACAGGTTAATATTGGATCTTTAGATAGCATTTTAATGTGCACAGTGAATCCGCATCTTGCATGCTTTAGCAACCACCCGTAGGGATAGGCTTATCCCCATTTTACAAGATGGGGAACTGATACTGAGAAGATAGCAAGCAGCTAGCCCAATCCCTTCCCCAAGGAGCCCATCGCTGAGCAATGAATCCACGACTCCCATGTCCAACTACTCTCCGCCCCCCCCCCCAGCCCACATGGCTGAATAAGAGCTGAAAGGGAGGAGAATGAAATCTAATGCATGTCTCGTGCAGGGTCAATTGCAAATCACCAGAGACCTTTAGGGGTCTGCTGTTCATGGTGAGAGTTTGATGGGTATTTTTAGTGACAGGTTCAGGCTCAGCTCAGTATAGATATACACACCAAGGGAGAGTTGACCCAGATCACAATGTGTAAGGATTGCATTTGGGTAATCAAGACTGATGTGTGGTATTTTTCCTACATAGACTGTGTACATGTAGGGAAAAGAAACGGTTACCTGTTGTGCAGGATGTACACATGGTTTAAAGCTCTAAGGCACAGTCATTTCCCAGTGCATGCATGAGGAGCAAATCAGACTCTTGCACAGTTTTCACACCTAACGTCATTGGGGGGGAAATGTTATATGTACTGTACCTTTTGGGTCTGAAATGAGTCAAGATTTTATCTTACCTCAGATAGATACATGATGGAGAATCAAGGCTTTGAGTTACACAAATCTCTTGCTTAGGCAGACAAGTTCTGTCCTGCAAAATTCCCAATACATTTGTCACCTAAATGGTTTTGGATCCTAGCTGTCTTTTGTAAGAGTTAATGTTGATAATCTGTCATAAACACCATATATGACCAAATAAGGAATCCAGACCAGAATGAACAAGTATACACGCTAAGAGGCATTTCTCTCTCCCTTTCTTTTATTTGGGTGCCAAGATGTTGTTTGGATACCCACTGTTAGGGAGACACCCTCTAGTCTAGTCCGTCCTGTAGCTTGTTTTTATTCAATCTTTGAAGGACAGGAGTGATAGGCAGTTTTTATTTGACGTCCTAGATAATGACATGTATGAACCTTTGGAATAATGACAGCTGAATAGTGTGCCTGATATTGCCATGGTTACCAGCCAAGCTTTCTCCCCCCTCTCTCCCCCCACCTTCTCCTTCTCCCATTCTGACATTTTCTGTGTGTGTGTTATTGTTGAGTTCGCTTTTGGGATAGTGAAGGGGAGGGGAGCCAGGAGAAGAAACAGTCCATTATAGTCTTTTAAATCTCCCAGCTGGAAGTGTTTTAAATCTCAGCAGAGACAGGGAAAAACACTGTCTTAATCCCCAGCTCCCTGTGAATTATTTAAAGTGATCTTGTCGGAACAATGCATTTGTCACTGTTACAGTGTCAACAGTAGAGGCAGCTGTCCGAATGGCTCTGGGGTTTTGCCACAGGTAGGAGTTTGGGGTGGGGCATTTGCAGGCCGGGCAAAAGGCAAACATGGGATTGCTGAGGTCCACAGAACTCTAGAGACTGATCTTTTTTTTTGCAAGGGGTGTGGGGAATCTTTGTACCAGTAACATGGTTTATTTTGTACAGTTTGGCCTACCATTCTCTTCCGGAGACCTCTGGCTGTGCCTGCACCGGTGGCTGTGTTTAACGTTCCACCCACACCATATATTTAAAGTTACAGAAAGGTAGCCGTGTTGGTCTGCCATAGTCAAAACAAAATTTTTTTTTCCTTCCAGTAGCACCTTAAAGACCAACTAAGTTAGTTCTTGGTATGAGCTTTCGTGTGCATGCACACTGAAGAAGTGTGCATGCACACATCTGAAGAAGTGTGCATGCACACGAAAGCTCATACCAAGAGCTAACTTAGTTGGTCTTTAAGGTGCTACTGGAAGGAAAAAATTCATATATTTAAAGCACTTTTATACCACTTGGAACAGTCATGGCTTCCCCCAGTGAATCCTGGGAAATGTAGTTTGTGAAGGGTGCTAGGAATGAGAGTTCTGAGGGCGTCCCAACAACTCTAAGCATGCTCAATGAACTACGGTTTCCAGGATTCTTTGGGGGAAGCCATTACCGTCGATGTGGTGCTTTAAATGTATGGTGTGAATGCGGCCGTAGTCAAGGGAAGAACAGATAGGCGGGCAGACTAGTTATGCATCTGGGGTGGACACCCAGTACTGCAAATCTTGGGTGCAATGTAATTCACCTCTGGATTTGCATTTAGTCATCCACTTTCATCATTGCAAAATTCAGGTTCTATTCAATCCTCAAACATGACTTCTCCTCCTACTCCAGCTATTATTACATATCATTCTCATCCCCCTTCATCGCACCACTGAGTTCTTGAAGTGAACTGCCTGCATTTGATGTCTCATTTTTTTGTAACCTCTCTTTTCTTGATTCTTTTTGGTTTGGATTCTGTCCTCTCCACTTTACTCGGGCAACTGTGCAAAAATTATTGACAATCTCCCAGTTGCTCAGCCTGAGAGGCTTTATTGTGGCCTCATTTGATATGACCACACTTCCGACGTTAACACTTTTGTCCACTCTGACTTTTCCAGTCTTCATCAGGACTTTTTCAAATGAATGTTTCAGAGTTTGATCCTATGCCCTTTCTGATATTCAGTGGAACATCTCAATAACAATTTCGACAGCAGGATGGAAAAAGTCCAGAGCTGTGCTGAAATGAATATATTTTCTTGAACTTACCATGAGTTCCCTTGGGGCCAAACTTCACATTACCTTTAATCACACTCTGCAAACTGGCAGGAAAACCCAGCCAGATGGGTGGGTGTGAATAATAAAAGTATTATTATTAAATTATTATTATCCATTGTCATTTTTGTTTCAAATAAAAAGCAGCTATAGGGCTCTGAGCCTCTTAATCTGGAGTGTACCTGTTTCCTGCTGAAGATCCACCCTGATTGCAGTTTGCTCCTGAAGTTGATGTTTATAGTAAAAACACTTTCTGGGGCAAATAGCAGTCTGGTGTGTGTGTGTGTGTTTGTTGGTGGGGCACAGGCACACAGCCTTCATGGTTCTATTGCTGCTTTTCCTTCTAAACAAAAGTGGTAGCATTTAACATGCATTTTTAAAAAACACGGTTTTTTGGTGTGGCTCTGAAGTACTTGTAGATAAATGAATTTATTTCAGAAAATCAGTTCCAGTGGAATTTGCAAAGAACGTTACCAAAATAATGAAGGGGCAAAAGACACAATAGGAAACAAGTGGCAGGCTGGTGTGTGTATCTCTGGGTAGGGGCACTAGCCTGCTGCTTGAAATGCTAATCTGATGTTTCCCTGTGGTATTTATTCCTGATGCCATCAGTCTTCCACTTACAGTAGAATGCCAGGGGAGAGTATTTCGTTCACTGGGTGGGTATAGTGACCTGATCTGTTTTTTTGGGTCTGCTCTGTCCATTCTGATTTATTTTTTTATTTGAGTCTAAATCTGTTACGTTAAATTCAAACCTCTATTTCACCCACATCTAGTATAATGCGGAATCTAAAAAACTGGCTATAACTTGTTCTCCCTTATCACATAAGTGGATGTAACTTGCAAGCAAAGTTTGCATCGTGGTTTGAACATGCCAAGGTTCAGGCAGATCAGTCCTTTAGAGGGAACCCTTTGAGGGTTCATCAACATTGACATTTTTTCCCTAGAAAAAGAGGTGCCGGAATTCACCACAAACACCTCCCTTGTTCTCTTATAATGGCAATGGTGCCTATGTGAGGGGTGCTGGAACTGAGTTCCAGTGCGTTTTGGCTGAAAAAAAAGCCCTGTATCTATTTGAGTTTATTACATTCTGACAGCATTGGATACCAATTGTAGGCACGGTCACCCATTCTGAGGGGATGAATCCTTTCAAATTTCAGACTGATGTGTACAGCAATTCTCCAGCAAGAGCAGACCTTACCATTTTGTACTATGCAAAAAACTGTCCTTGTAAGCCTGCCACATCAAGTAGGGAGCATGTTGGCAGCAAATATGCAGGAGCTGGGAATTAGGGTAAAGAGAAGAGATTTGCCATTTACTTCCCATCAGCCTGGGGTCTAATGTGAGGGGAATTGCATTTGGGGATATATATTACCAGGTATACACTATTTGAGCACAGGTTTGCCTCCCCAAAAGACTCTCTAACCTGTGAGGGGGAAATACTCATGAGTGCATTCTCTGAACCCAGTCAATCCCCCCCCCCACCAAATAATAACATGCTACAATTTAAAGGGTGGCCTGGAAAACTCTATCCAAGGCTGACCTTACAGTGAAGCAGAGTGAGGCAATATCCTTAGGCAGCTGCTCTGAGGTGTCATGAATGACCAACAAGTTAGTAAGTTACTGAATTTATTATTATTGTCTTTTACTCCCAGGAAGAAGGGCTTTTAAGATTTTGTGCCTCATGTGCCAAAGAAACTTGGGCAGCCTTGGTAATTATGTACCTTGACTTCTGTGGGAGCGGGAGCCCTTTACTTCTTCACCTCAGGAAGTAAAATATCACTGTCTGGCCCTGTGCCAAATAGACCAATGACCTTCTGAGTTCAAATGCAATTTTTCTGTGTGCATCCAGATGAGGATGAGGATATATATTTGGAGCACGTTTACGTTTTATTTGCAGTAACAAGTTCTTTAGGGTGGATGAGAGAGGCAAAATTTATTTTATTTAAGTTTTTACAAACTGCTGTATCATAAAAAATATATCACAGTGGCTTACAACAATGTCAAAACATAAAAGCAGACAATAAAATCATAAAAAATTAAAAGCAAGTTAAAGCAAAAAGAAATCAAAAACAAACAGCAAAAAGTAATTAAAAACAAACATGAAGGACCAAAAAGGAACTGAAAGTTTGTCCTGGTTTTCCATTTCTCCTTGTTTAATTTGATCACTGAGCAATTTACAGAGGTAGATTAAGCCAGAAGGCATTGCCTGCCAAATAATCTTGGTGCCTGAGCAAGAGGCATCTGAAAACCCTCCTAAACTCACTTTTAAAGCCACGGCAGCCAGTATAACTAAAAACCCAAGTTATTATC
The DNA here is from genome assembly GCF_027172205.1 of Podarcis raffonei. Taxonomy (NCBI): domain Eukaryota; kingdom Metazoa; phylum Chordata; class Lepidosauria; order Squamata; family Lacertidae; genus Podarcis; species Podarcis raffonei. The sequence goes on along the minus strand of NC_070606.1, from coordinate 65,226,534 downwards.
AAAGTCCTAAATTCAGACTATAAAACATTCGTATTTGCTAGCATTTCATTATGATTTGAACAAAAACGACCCAGCTCTGTCACAAGCTATTCTTCAGTGGTGGCATTCCCCAATGATTGTCCTTTGGAAGCGTTTTATAACTTTCCTTGAAATGCTAATTGCACAGACATTTGCATAGCACAAAAGTACCCAAAGTATAAACCAAGACCGTTTTTAGAATGAGATACCAAGGCACATCGTTTCTGTGCTTTAGTATTAGTATTCCCAAGGAAATGAATTAGTCTTTTAGTATGGCAGTGCCTTCATTCTTTTGCCGTTTTTGCATTTAACTGTTACCACTCAAGCAGCTCCACTGAGGCTAGAGAGACTGAAATAATGTTTAATGTTAACATTTGCATAATTATTCTTTGGATGAGTCTCTTCTTTGAGAGCCTAGATTCAGTTGGTAGGTTTCTGGTGTTTCCTGTCCACTTGCCCTCATGATAATGGATTGGAGATAGCCTTGTTACAGTTATCTCCTCTCCCCAAAATAGTTATTTTAAGCTTTCGGAGCTGTTTCTGCTGCTTTTTCCATCGCATTGCCATACATCCAGGTTCCCCCCAACATTTTGCATTTTTACACCCAAAAACCAGGATGTGTCAGGAATTTTCCTGATGTATGGCAAGCCTATCCTGGGTAGACTATTCAGAAACTCAAGCTGGTACAGAATATGGCAGATAGATTAGTAACTAGGATACACAAGACTGATTATAGGGTCACAGTCATAGACCTATCTTAAGGGTACATTGACTGAATGATAGCCTGTCATTTTAAAGAGAAATTGGGAGGACATTTGGGTCTATAGCAAATACTAGGTTTTTCTACCTCACAGATTCGTTATGAGGACAAAATGAGGAGGCCAACTTGAGCTCCTTGGAGTAAACATGGGGTATTAATGTCATAACAAATAAGCAAATTGTCATACTTTATGTTAGAATGCCAAAAAAGGGGGAGCCTTGCCATATATATATATGAATCACATCCTCCTTTTATAACCATAAACTGTGGCATAGGAAAAGCATCTTAGCACATGTCTAAACTTCTGGATGGTTCTGTTCATAGGCCTCAACAGCTGCAATTTCCAGGCATTCTGGAGCTTGAGCGAATGTGGATAGACATGTTGAACCAAAAGGGTTTTTTTGTTGCTGCTGTTGTTAACTGTTGATTTTTCACCCAGGTAAAAAAATTCTATTGGCTTCAAGGGCTTTTTGGGGCACCACTCAGGATATTGGTTTTGGCTTTCAAGGTCCTGAATGAATGGCTCAGGACCTGAGTGACAAAGGGATAGCTTTCTTCCATATGAATCTGCCTGAAGTCTAGGAACTGCTTCAGGCGCCTTTCTCTGGGTGTCCTTGTAAGAAAAACACTGGGGCCTAATTTGAATAGTAGAATGTCTGGCATCTGGTGGGCGGGGCTTTTGTGTTGTGCTCTGGAATCGGCCCCTCCCTTCATGTGTTAAGTTCAGTTAGAGAGACCAACTGTCATCCTTGCCTCACCATGTTGCTTTAGTTCCTCTTAGATAGTATGTTATTGTGTTACAGTTTTCTTTATTATTAAAGCTTTGTTTGACATATACGTGAGCTGCTAGCTGAAAGAAAAGAAACTGTGCTGAAGGATGGTGGAATATCGTAAACTGGGTGAGTGAGGGGATATTCCCAGTCTGACAGGAGGATTGATTTTTTAATCACCTCAACCCTCCACAACAGTGGCTGTGGTGAGGGCCTTTTCTGTGGTGGCGCCCAAGGTGACATTGTTGTAAGCCATGATCGTATAGTGGTTAGTACTCTGCGTTGTGGCTGCAGGAACCTCAGTTCGAATCCGAGTCATGGCACCAAAAGGTTGTAAGCCAGAAAATGGCTTATCTCCTGAGTTTACACCAATAAAACTCAGAAACATGAGGAGTTAGGAGTCCAGCATTGTTTATTGCAAAGCAATAGGTTACAGTCAGATCATTCCGCAAAACTGATTCCCACCGTGTTCTGTTACATTGTGTTAGTGTACATGTTGGGAACCTGTGTTACGTGTAGCCATTTGCACCATGTAGCAACTTATGCTCTAGCTTTGAGCTGTATCTTTGTGATTCACATATTAGCTGTATTTCTGCCCCAATGAGGGGTGGCAACTTGCAAAATCACCAGTTTCATAAAGTACCAGGCTACCATAAGTTCTCTATTAGAAGCACACTCAAGGATTTACAGGGGTACACATTGCCACATTTATTGCGGTCTTTGGGGCCACTGCCACAACATCCTTGGGCAGCTGTCAAGATCCCACTACTGCTGACATCCCTGAGTGTCCGCTGACTGCTGAGTGTCATGTGAGCATTAGAAAAGCCCTGAATAATGCTATATGAGAGCCAGTGTGGTGTAGTGGTTAAGAACGGTAGTCTCGTAATCTGGGGAACCGGGTTCGCGTCTCCGCTCCTCCACATGCAGCTGCTGGGTGACCTTGGGCTAGTCACACTTCTCTGAAGTCTCTCAGCCCCACTCACCTCACAGAGTGTTTGTTGTGGGGGAGGAAGGGAAAGGAGAATGTTAGCCGCTTTGAGACTCCTTAAAGGGAGTGAAAGGCGGGATATCAAATCCAAACTCTTCTTCTTCTTCTATATAGTATGGCTTGGCGCATGTGGGCAGTTTCAGTGGCAGCCATTTGCAACTGCCACCCTCTTCATTCTCACCCCTGCAGCTGGCGGAAATAAACTGGAGAGGGAGCTAAGAGAGAGGACAGGGCTACCTGCCACCTGCTTCAATGGGGGAATCCCCCATTAACATCTGGGGAAATACCACGGGCCCCTCAAACCTGGAGATGATATTAGGGGGATAAACAGGTTAGGCCAACCACCACCAACTTGGTGCTCTCCAGATGTTTTGCACTACAACACATGTTTTGTAATATCTGGAGGGCACCATGTTGGCAAAGGCTAGGTTATGGACTATCTCCCTGGGGAATAACTCAGGTGGCTCTAGCATTTTTATCACTTTAGAAAACTGGTTAAGCCCTTTTTATTCCCCAAGAATTTAATGGGTGATCTGCGGCTGCTGTTCTTTTATTGTTTTGTTTTTCTGATTTTATTTGATCTTTAGACTGCTTCTCCTTTGGTGCTGCTGATTAAGTTATTTTTATTGCTCACCTGGCGCCTGCTCTGATGTCATTTCAGCACCAGGCAAAGTTCTTTTTTATTTTCCCAGACCTTTTAAAATGTGAAATTTTATTCCCTGAAGATGGTTTCTTATTTTTTAAAAAATGTTCTATTTTTATCTGCTGCTTTTAATGTTTGAATCTGTTATGGCTTTTGTTTTTGTAACCCACCATGGGAAAGGCTTTTTTTTTTTTTTGAAGAGTGGGTTATAAAGGTTTAAAATAAAACAGAACAAAAATAAATGAATATAAGCACAAATATTGATGTTTTTACTGTTTTACTAGATTTTTTTTTTGAAGTGTGAATTAGTTGGGACACACTTAATAAACATCTTAATACTTTAAATAAATAGTGAAATTCATGCTACCGAATTTGAGAACAAGTGCCAAGTTATTTAGATTCATAAGATAAATGATTTATTAGGGATGGATTATCAATATTTATTAGAGATAGATGATCAATGTCAGTTTCTATATTAAACCCCATCCACTCTACATGTACAATGGTCAGTGTTCTTGTCAGTCTCACAGATACGTTCTACTTGACATGAAATATTTCTTCAGACAAATTACTAGCTATTTACGTAAGGCTACTGGCTGAATGTTCGCACAATGTCTGGATGAAATTTGATAACAGTTGTGGAACCTTTTTTCTCTGATGTAAAATGTTCACTCTCAATTTATTGCTTGTATCAAGAACCCTCTAAAAACACTACAGCTAAAGGGAAATATTTATATCTGGGCAAACCCCAGATCTTTGGTTTTGGTGGACCCTGTAGGAGGCTGGTAGTAGTTTGGATTATGTTTGCTCTAGGTACTAGTCTGAAATAAAACATTCATTCAAAACCAACTCTGTGCATGTTCACTTTGACTGGGAGGGGCAGGGGGCAGCATTTCCTGCTCTGCCTCAGTCAGCAAAACTTATTGGTCCAGCCCTGCAGAACAACTGCCTACCCTTCTTTCTGTGTGGTTGGGAGGACAGTGTGAAATTCTCATGTCAGAAAGTGTTATTTCTGTCATTATAATCTCCATCCTTATTTTATTTTAATGCCCCTCTATTGCAATTGTGTTCATTATATCTGATCTGCCACTTGGAAAACTGCAAGTCCCTTTACAAGCACATCATAGCTGTAAGGGAGGCTCTGGCAGATGCATAATGTTTTGAAGACCAGATTTTGATATTTAAAGAGCATGCCTTATGAGAGGTCAGTGATGAGCCAAGACAAACCAGGAATGGTGCTGGGCAGGCTGCAGCCTCATCAAGATCTACCCATGTGTTTACATCACCCCACATCCCCACCCCAGTGAATCATACCAAGGAAGTTAGGGAAATAGTATGGTGCCAAATCCTTATTCTTTCCCCAAGGCTGATATTCACACATTATTTGAAGTATGGTCCCTAGGATTAAAAAATACTTGCAATAGATTCTGGATGTGATAAGTTGTCAAATATGAAACAGAATAACAAATTTTATTTAGATAGGCCATTAGGAAAGTTCTGTGTTTAGACAGAAAAATATAAAATTTAAAAATCAAGTCGTTACTGAGTTTGAGGAACATATATACCCGAGATATGCAGAATAAATATGCAGAAAACAATCTCTTTACATAATACTGGAAAATAGTCAATAGTCAAAACTACTGTTTTGAAAAAAACACTAATCTAGGGAAGGACCTGAACATTACAAACCCATTATCTTAACTTCTATCCCAGTTAAATAGGTAAGAAGCATTATTAACTTTAGAGTCACTAAAGCATTCAGACTTTAAATTTTAAAAAGTGACTAAGGGAAGACATGGTGGAGGTTTATAACATAAAAACTGGAAAGAACATGAACAGCGAAAACTTTTTCTCCTTCTCCCATAGTACTAGAACCCAGGGACTTGCAATGAAATTAATGAGCTCATCCACTCATCTTGATACTTCAGCAGGTAAATAAACACATATGCTCATACAAAATTGCTGCACAAAGGCTGGTTCCATTTTAGTGGTGTGCTTGTGCTTCCTAAGAATGCAGTTCTGCAAGGTTTTCTGGGTCCTTTCTTTTGAGTGAATGGCAAACTGTCTATAAATAAGTTATTGCAGCGAGTAGGAAGAATGCCCTTATCAACAGATGCACTTTGCAGAGAATCCAGCATAACAGCTTGTGTATAAATGTACATGCTTTGAAACAATTTTATATTGTTGCACATAGAGGCAGAGATAGTACCTTTTAATGGGATTGTTATCACCACCTAGGAAGGAAGTAAACGGTTGATTGGTGGCTGCATTACAGTTTTGCGAGCCTTTGCTGCTTCTCAGCACTTTATTCTGGAGCTGAAATTTAGTAGGGGAAATACTGTGTGGACTTTTTAAGTGCAGTAATAAGAACTTGAAAACTCCGAAAGCAACCTGAGGTTGCAGGCATGCGCGCTCCTCAGCACAGAATAATCTCCTTCCCCCTTGCCACCACATTAACTTCCGTTGATCTACATGACAGCCTAACATTTTACACCATACAGTTTTGCTTACATATGTAATACTCTCATCTCCATAAAAAAACATTAAAATCCTTCTGATAACGTTCGGCGACACAGCCATTAATTCATGCTTCAGTGGCACTGGAGCACCTTGGAATTATGCATCACATCCAGAGCAGCACTTAAAGGCTGCCATATGAATAATGCTGTTGCAAACAATCAGCCTGTAAACACGGAGCAATTTGGATGGCTTATAAATTGGGCTGCGATATTCTAATTCCATCACAGGCCCGGGCACACTTTCTTCCTGCCCTTTAATTGCCACAGTAGCCAACATTACGGTAATGCCCTTTCATTATTCCACCTGAAAATTGGCACAGTCCCTGCGTCAATTTTGATGGATGTTGCTGCTCAGAAAACTGAGAAGCGGAGAGCCCTGCCTGGAGCAAGTTTTCTCGTATTCATTTCCTATTCCCCAAACCACATGTGGACCACAGGTTCATCCGCTTTCCCACTTTCCTCATGTGGCTGCACAGATGACCTCCCCCTTCCCTTATTTATGATCATATGACACCCACTCAATATGGTCATTACTGGAGAAGTGTTGCAATAATACGGTTGTGCTTTAGCATGTTAGCAGATGGAGACAAGTAGGTTAGAATGCTTGAATTTCGGGCATGGTGTTTAACAGGTTTGATTTTCACTATTCTGTTTGCAATGAGCTTGTAGTTTAAAGTCCTTAAGGTACACCCCCCCCCCATAGCCATAACCTGAGTGAAGTGATTTTCCACCTTTTTTCCTTGTTGAACTGTGCTGGTTTGGATCACTTTATTCACCACTTCCAAATGGCAGACACATTAGTCTCTTGCAGCAAAAATAGCAAAGAGCTGTCTTGCAACACCTTAAAACAGGGAACTCCTTTAAAAAAAAAAAGCATGAGAAATTTAAGAAACTGTTGTGGACACCACAACGTATTAATTTCACAGAAGAAAAATGGATGATGCTCAGAACCCATGCTAAACAGGCAAACTACCTACACTCCCCTAAAACAAACTGAAGACAAGCTGAAAAAGCAGGCAACACCCCAACCCTATATAGGCAACCCTCAATGAGAAAATAACCACCACAAAAATATAATTGGGGGGGGGGGGAGGGAGAGGCAGGTTTGAGACCAGTAGCAAGGTGTCTAGGAGACTGAAATGTTACGTGGAGGAGGACTGAAATGTTAAATGAGGAGGGGGTGTACCATTTGTACCACTCTTGAGCTCCTTGTGGATGGGAAATGGGAAATGTCTGGCTATCTGCAGTCAGTTCTCAGATGTTACATTATTTGGGGGACAACATTGATGTCCCGAGGAAATTTCTGTTTCATCCTGTGGCCTTTGGCATAACAGGGTGCCAATGTTTCATCTCTCTCCCACCCTCTCAGTTTTTATCATCCACAGCCACTGATCTTCAACTGGTGGGTTGGGATCCTAGTGGGTCACAGCCTGATCCAAGGTGGAAATATATTGCAAATATATGCTTCAAGAAAAGGGTTCCCGAATGCACGTTTGTGTTAAAAGTGGGTGCTGGGTCTGAAAAGGTTGAAGATAGTTGATATATACATGAAGCCACTGGGGAACAGTGTCAACAACATACCTGCAGATCCCAGAGAGGCTGTGGAATTTCTAAACACATGTCTAAAGGGTAGTTTTGGGATAGATGAAAGAGAGCAAACTGAAGCTTAAACCAGACAAGACAAAGTGGTTGTGGGTAAAGAAACTGGGTAATCTAGGTAGGGAGGTGCTGGATGGGCACACAGCCCCCCAAAGGAACTGCCTCCCAATAAATTTATGGTTGCCACTATCAGCTGTAGTATTTAATAAAGCTTAAAAACCCACCAGTTTCACATAGCTGTAAGCTGATGTGTTTTAGCTGATGCTATGCTAGTGTTTTATTGTTTTACTGTGCTTGCTTTGGAAATGGTTTTATGCTGTATTGCTGTATTGCCATTTCTTTTGTATTTTGCAGTTTGTATGACATGGTAAGCCGATCTATGACTTACTGGAACCACACAAATGTGTGGACTCTTGGAGAGCAGCTTGTAGCCACCTTGCTCCTTTTAAAAAATCTTGTTCCATACTGAACTAAGTCAAGGTTTGGTTTAGTATGTTTTCCAAACCCGGGTTCATGATTCATAGCCAAATTTTCACTACTATTTGTGATTAACGAGGAGAGAGCTTAACCACCAGTCTGGGTTGGGCTGGAACATTAAATGAAACTTTGGCTTAGCTCAGCGCTGCTTGTAAAGATACAAAGACCCTGCAAGCTTCTTTCTAGGAGTATATCCTTGTTCCAGTAAGCCATAATGTGCAAAGTCTGGGTAAGCCAGTGCTATATTATGCTGGAATGCATACAGTGTTACACTATGTGTTATGTACTGAGTGAATAGGATCCAAAAGGCAGCAGTCTGATTGGTCCTAGAACAATAGGGTCCAGAATGCAGCACTCTGATTGGTCCACAGGAGCCACACAAGCCAGCTCCAGGTGGAAGTGATATTTCACTATGTTATTGCATTTTTATGGTTGTATTATTGCTCTTTGCCACCTTTTGTAGATATGCCTCAAAAGGGTGACTTATAAATAACCAAATTCAGTCTGTCATTCTCACAGGGTATAGAATCCTGGCTATCTTGGATGTGGAGACTTTATATGTTTATTATTGCAGTTCCTTATAACTCACTTTCCAGGATGCAGATCCTTTCCAGGTTGCCTCATGAGTGATATCCAAAGTCATCAGGATTCTTCTCACTGGGCAACTGGTGGTAGATGGCCTGCAGAAACAGCCAACCTTGCCCCAGTGTCTTCTTTGCCTTTCTCCTTATTTATATGCCATCATTTTGCTGAAAAATGACCTATAAACCATTAGAGTTTTTCACTGCATATGATATTCTATCAAAACTGGTCACCACACTTTGTTTAAAAATGTCCCTGTCCCATCTTTTGACAACAAGGTCACCAAGGCACATCACAGTTGCAAGTCCTCCAAGGCACATCACAATAATCTTAAAGAAAAAACACTACACAAAAAAAAACAAAAATTTCATTATTAACAGATAAAAATCGAAGGAACATTAAAACAACCTGTAACAGCAGGAGAAAAAACCCCTGCTAAAATAGAAGCAGATGAAATACCTGGTGGAGTAGGAATGTCTCCATTATTTGTCTGAAGGCCAGGAGGAAGGATCCAATCAGGCTTCCTGTGGGAGGGAGTTTCCCAACCTTGGCCTCGCTACTAAGAAGACACTGTAACATGTCCTGACCAGCTGAGTAGTTGAAGGCAAAGGGACATGGAGTAGGACATCCAACAATGAACATCATGGGAGGGAAAATAGCCCTTCAAATATCCTGGTTCCAAACCATTTAAGGCAGGCATCCCCAACCTGCGGCCCTCCAGATGTTTTGGCCTACAACTCCCATGATCCCCAGTTAACAGGACCAGTGGTCAGGGATGATGGGAATTGTAATCCAAAACATCTGGAGGGCTGAGGTTGAGGAAGCCTGATTTAAGGCACTACAGTGGTACCTCAGTTTATGAACAGTCCTGTTTATGAACTATTCAGTTTATGAACTCTGCAAAACCGGCAGTAGTGTTCTGATTTGTGAACTTTACCTCAGTCTACGAACGGAAGCCAAACATTGGAAGGGCACCGGCGGTGGGAGGCCTCATTAGGGAAAGTCTGCCTCAGTTTAAGAACGGCTTTGGTTTAAGAACGGACTTCAGGAACGGATAAAGTTCGCAAACCGAGGTACCACTGTATAGGTAATAACCAGTACGTTGAACTGGAAGCTAGTGCAACTTAGTAACACTGTAGTAATAATCTTGGCAAAGGTGACTCTCTGCCAGCACTCTGGCAGCTACACTTGCCCCTAGTGGAGCAGCCTGTCCTCCTGCACTCCCTGCATCTGGCTGCCTCTGAAAGCTCCCTGTTTCCCATGGAGGAGTTCTGTTTGCATACATTGGTACACAGAGAGATATTCTCCCAGAGGCTGGATAGCAGGGGGCCATAGCAGCCATGCATGTTGGCAGTAAGGGGTGGGATTAACCCATACACGCCCCTCACCTGTCCTTCTAATGTGGAGCGATGACCATCACCTCCTCTCTTACGTGGCTTTAGGATGCTACAGTGGTACCTCGGGTTACAGACGCTTCAGGTTACAGACTCCGCTAACCCAGAAATAGTACCTCAGGTTAAGAACTTTGCTTCAGGATGAGAACAGAAATTGCGCGGTGGTGGCGCGGCGGCAGTGGGAGGCCCCATTAGCTAAAGTGGTACCTCAGGTTAAGAACAGTTTCAGGTTAAAAACGGACCTCCAGAACGAATTAAGTTCTTAACCCGAGGTACCACTGTACTGTTATTTTTCTGATCTATGCTGCTGTTAATATTATGATTTAATTGCATTCAGATTCATTGATTGTTTTTATTGTTATTATTGTGAGCTCCCTTGGGAAGCTGAAAGGCAAGGTATAACTGTTTCAGATCCATTAGTCAAATAATTAATGAAATGTCCCTGGTTCCAGAGCAGAATTTATTGGTTTTGATAGCCCACCTACAGGTTTAGGTAGGGTCCCTTTCCTTTTATTGTATAACTTGAAAAGCATTATTGAGTCACCAACCTATTTTCAGTAATTTCAGTTAGACCAGCTTGTTAATTTAATTTAATTCAATTATGGCCCACATTTCCCCCCTCTTTTTTACACTAAACACCCTGATAGTTGCCAGCTCTATCCAAGATGAGCATTGCTCAGGAAACTGCCAAGCTTACAGAGGCTCTGCCAATTAGGGGTTAAAAGAGGTCAAACTATCAGAAGAGCAGAAACTGGTTGATTTTTATGATATATGTCACAGAACCTTAAGGGCATCAGATGATTCAGAGTTACATCAGCTTCAAGAAGCGGGTTAGCATATGAGTAAAAATCTAAATGTGTGTGTCACTTTGCTGGCCTCAAGCAGGGTGTGTGTGTGTGTGTGTGTGTGTGTGACTGGGCCAAGAACTCTTAGCTTATTGGCTTTGTTTCTGTTGGCTGATTCCATGCTCATGGAACAGACCCTAAAATTAGGGATGTCTCTCACGTTTTTCAGAACTGAAAGTAGAACACACAAATCCTCCAAGTCTTGTGTATCCCAGCTAGCTTGCAGTGATTAATGATCCCCCTGGTTTAAAGTGCCATCTCTGTGTTTCGTTCTCTCCATTCATTTTAATTGCCTGATTCCCCCCTCCCTCCCTTCTTATTTGTTCCACACAGTGGGAAGAAGTCAGTGGCTACGATGAGAACCTCAACACTATCCGGACTTACCAGGTGTGCAATGTCTTTGAGCCCAACCAGAACAACTGGCTCCTCACCACGTTCATCAACCGACGGGGCGCGCACCGCATCTACACAGAGATGCGCTTCACGGTGAGGGACTGCAGCAGCCTTCCGAATGTCCCTGGTTCTTGCAAGGAAACCTTCAACCTGTATTACTATGAGACAGACTCTGTCATCGCCACCAAGAAGTCAGCCTTCTGGACAGAGGCCCCCTACCTCAAGGTGGACACCATCGCTGCAGACGAGAGCTTCTCTCAGGTGGACTTTGGTGGCAGGTTGATGAAGGTGAACACAGAGGTGAGGAGCTTTGGTCCCCTCAATCGCAACGGCTTTTACCTGGCCTTTCAGGATTATGGGGCGTGCATGTCACTGCTGTCAGTGAGGGTCTTCTTTAAGAAATGCCCCAGCGTGGTGCAGAATTTTGCCATCTTCCCAGAGACGATGACAGGAGCAGAGAGCACCTCCCTAGTGATTGCACGGGGCACGTGCATCCCGAATGCCGAGGAGGTGGATGTGCCCATTAAGTTGTATTGCAATGGTGATGGGGAGTGGATGGTTCCCATTGGCCGCTGTACCTGCAAGGCTGGATATGAGCCCGAGAACAATGTGGCCTGCAAAGGTAAGGTGATGATTCGTTGAGATGCTGTGTGATGATGGCCAGACAGAAATCCTTGACATGGGACAGTGCCCAAGTGGCTGTTAAGGGGCTGGTTTGATAGCATCGTTTGCCCCTAGCAAATTGGAACAGCCAACCTGTATTAATGCCAGTGTGTTTGGGATTGCCTGGGAATTAAAGTTTTGCATTGCTTTGTCCACCTTGGACAGCTGTAGCTCTGAGTTGAGTCTTTTCAGTATCTGTAGCAAGGGTTGCTAAGAACTGTCCTAAGTGGTACCTGCCTTAAACCAAGTCAGGTAGAAGATGTGACATCTTAATAAATGAGATAAGGACTGAGATGATGTATGTTGAGTAGTGACAGTGATTTACTTGTGATTCCTCTGTCCAATTGTGTTTTGCCTTCGCTTTATGCCACACAGTTGTTCAGAGTAGAAAATCCCACTTACATTTTATCCCAGTGCTGAAGCTTCTGAAATGACCATCAAATGAGCAGCTTCTCTGCTCATGGTTGAGTCATGGCATATAGGAAACTCCTTTGTGAATGTCTAGTATCCTAGGTGTAAATTTGCAGTGTAATTTGCAAGTTGATAATACTTCACAGTAGTATTCACACCCTTTCTGTATCTCTTTGGTAAATGCTTTTTTGGAGGGATCAATTTTATTGGCATCAGCATTTAACAATAAGCTTTTGGTGGAGCAAATGGGACTGCAGCAGAGGTCATGTCTGCAAATATCTGTGGTTTCATAAGGATCAAATGTGGCCTTCACTGAGCTCAGCCCAGAGGAACCTTTACTTAGCTGAAATCTCTCAGTCAACATTTTGCCACATATTTACTGGATCCACAAAGTTGGATCCAGGGTGACCTATGTTAGGCTGACCTACTGATACTGTTGTGACAGGTGAACATGTCTGTTCTGTCAGGAAAGCTCTACCAGGAAGAGCAGCAGCAAATGCCACTGCCTGTTTGGCACTCTGCCTGGTGAGCAGGCAGGTGGTAGCTATGATGATGGTGGTGGTGGCGAAGAAGAAGAGAGCAGCAGGAGCAGCTAGTGAAAATGGTGTTGAGACTTTCTGATGGAGAGGGATAATCTAGTGCAAGGAACCTCAAAAACCTAGAGTTGACACTCTTTGGATGAATTCAGATGAAAGGCAGTGTGTTATTGTTCTAAATGGCATGGGCCTTGCCTCTGTGTATGAATTGAGCCTTAGGAGTTAACTTCTCCAGGCTGAGAAATCTGAGCTGGGAGAATATGGTGGAAATTATTTCTCTCTCTGTTTTCCACAATGGCAACATGGGAGGTAAAGGTACTCTATACAGCTGTGGGGTATGGAGCACAGACTAGGGAAATGCTAACATCTAGGGACCATGATGTGATCTGGCTTCTGTAAGTGCAAGGCCATATATGGGGATCTTTTATTGTGAAGTGACTGCTGTGTGTGGAAACAAGTATATGTCACAATGTCAAGGCTATAAGTGGCTGAGATTATGCAAATGGCAGTACATAGTTGGCCATGTGCCCGAGGCGGCACATTCTGAATGCTGTGTCTCACACAGAATGTTTGCAGTGTTTGTAGTGAAACCCTGAGGGAACTGCATGTAAATGTTTAGTAAATACTTCAAATAGAAAAAGGTGCATACTTTTTATAGAGAACATACTTTGCAAAAAGTTACTTGACCTTATTTCTCATTCACACTTTTAAATGCTCTCTAAAACAACATATTGCCAGCACAGTCTAATATTAGCAAATATATTGCTTTGCTTTCAGTATGCTTTCTAAAAGATATCTGCTTGTGGAGTTTTTATAAGATGAAATTAGTATCTAAGGAAAATGGAAATTGAATCTAAGGGCCAAAACAGATGTGATGCAGTCGATTCATGATTGCATTTCCCAACTTTTTATTGTTAAACTTTAAAGCAGCCATAAGGGGATACCCAGTTTTTGTAGGAGCAGTGACAGTGAGGGAGTGTAGGTTGAAACATTTTCCTCTGCTGTTTTCTCCATTTAAATCCTCCCCCCACAATTTTGCTATTACCAAACTGAGAAAAATCCCAAACATGGTAGAGCTATCTATATTTCCCCCCAGCAGGGCTGATGGCAGCTTTGGGGTGGGGTGGAAAAGCAATTTCGATTAAGAAATGACATGGAAGAAAGGCATGGCTTGGGTGCCTTTGGGAGGAAGAGCAAGATCTAAATCAGGGGTCAGCAACCTTTTTCAGCCATGGGCTGGTCTGCCATCCCTCAGACCTTGTGGGGGGCCAGACTATATTTTGAAAAAAATATGAACAAATTCCTATGCCCCACAAATAACCCAGAGATGCGTTTTAAATAAAAGCACACATTCTACTCATGTTAAAAACACTAGACAGGCCCCACAAATAACCCAGGGATGAATTTTAAATAAAAGTACACATTCTACTCATGTAAAAACACACTGATTCCTGGACCGTCCACGGGCTGGATTGAGAAGGTGATTGGGCCGCATCCGGCCCCTGGGCCTTAGGTTGCCTACCCCTGATATAAATCACCATCTTGGATGCTATTTGTGATCCCAGATCTGCTCATACAATGCTTTCTCAGGCACCCAGAATCAAAATTGTTGAATCTGGCTGCTTGGAAGCCAAACAGAAACACCACCTAAAAGCCAGCATACCACCACAAGTGTATCCCAAAATCCTCTTTTTCTGCTAAGTTGCCACCCTTCACTCATACCAACTGTGCTACTGGAGAAGGTACCATTGGTACTCATATGAAAGATGTATTGATTGGGGGGGGGGGCTAGGCCTACCTGAGGCTGGCTAAGTAAGCACACCAGGCTCTTATAAACAATAAGGTCACAACTCTACTAATAACAGACTTAAGATGAGTGAACTACTAAACGACTCACTCCTTTGGCCTTGAATTTTGCATGAATGACTAATCTAAGATTCAAGCTAGCTGAGCCAGAAGGAGAATTGTCCCCCTCCACAGAAGGAGAGGAGCTGACATTTAGAAAATGATAAAGTTTTTTTTTCTGCCTTCAAGTGATCTGGCACAAGATAACATCTCAACTGGTGGTGCCCTAGTACCCCCAATCCCCAAAATACTTTTCAGATGAGTACCAGTACCACCTGAACTCTATGCATAACTAAAGACCTGAGGCCCTTAAAAGAATGGGAAGAAGTGAAAATCCCTACTGCCTGTGTGTGTGTGTGTGTGTGTGCTTGCTCACGGACTCATATATGGCCAGTGCAATTTATATTCACAGTGCCTCTTCATGACTCTTGCGTTCTCTAGCTTTTTATAAATGGATTGTGCACACATTACCAGCTTAAAACATAGCAAGGTGGTTTTCTCCTGCTGAGTTTCAAACAGCCTTTGTACATTGTTGTACCCATTAGTATGGTTGAATGTGTTTGCCTGCTTTCTGTCCACACCAGTGGGTGGAGAGGGTAGGTAGATGTCTTTCTGTGGTCTACATTTTCAAATCAGATTGAAGGTGATTGTGGGAAAATGCATGAAAATGCAGCATTTGTCAAGAAACTACAGGCTAGATAGATATGGATTGTGGCTAACTTAGTGCATATGTGGCTTCCACAACAAGCAATGGGAATGCACTGGATGCTTGAGTGAATGGGAACATGTATACAGCCATGGTGAGTAGTATGTTTATGAAGTGGAATGCATGCAAATATTGCCTTGATAATGAAACCAGCCTCTAGTCCTAGCATTACAATAGCATCTTCCAGCAGAAAACTGCCCCTGGGAAGCCCACAAGCAGGATATGAAATGAGATATCCATCCCTATTGATTGTCTCCAACATATGGTAATTAGAGAACCCAACAGAACATATTTACATGGAACTGCAGGTCCCTAAAGTTGGGATACTTCTCCCAACTGAAGGGGTTAAAATTAGTTTAAGTAAGCCTGCCTGGCTTAAGAAGAAAATGGAAGCTGTTTATACAGTGGTAGCTTGGGTTAAGTACTTAATTCGTTATGGAGATCCGTTCTTAAGCTGAAACTGTTCTTAACCTGAAGCACCACTTTAGCTAATGGGACCCCCTGCTGCTGCCGCGCCGCCGGAGCACGATTTCTGTTCTCATCCTGAAGCAAAGTTCTTAACCCGACGTACTATTTCTGGGTTAGCGGATTCTGTAACTTGAAGCGTATGTAACCTGAAGCGTATGTAACCCGAGGTACCACTGTACTGCGGAAACACCAGTAGTGTTTATTTGGTTTAATAATGGAAGTGTAAGATCCCTAGCAAGATAGGGTGCAGTGAAAGAAAGCAGTAAAAAAATTAATTATAGTTCTCCATATATCCTATACAATGCAATACAAACATAAAAAAACCCTAGGAGATAATTGATGGCCGTATCATATTCACCATCTAGTGGCATCATGAGCAGGTGCTGAAATAAATTGAAACCAAATTATAACATTACAAAGATTAAATATGAATAATGGAGCAGAGTAAAGCTTATGGAGCAGGAAAGGAGTGGAAGGATTTTGTGCTGTGGCAACAATGATGAGATACCTGCAGCCCTCTTGCTGCTGTTGGCCTCTGTGATGTTAACATATGAGAGAGTGCTGGAGGTGAAATAGTTAAACAGGTTACCCAATCAGGACCTAGGTGGAGTCAGAGGGACTATAAAACCAGCTCTGGGAGGGGCAAAGGGGGAGTTCGTTGGAGAGTTCGTTGGGAGTTGGGTGGTTGGTTGGGTTGGAGTGGGAGTGAATTGGGATAGAGTCTGTGGGTAGGTTGAGTTAGTGTAGCGAAATAAGCTGAGTCAGGAAGTTAGAAGCTAGGATGACAAGTAAATATCTGAGAGGTGGTTTAGTGAGTGAGAGCAGGTAGCGGAAGTTATAGGTCTGGATAGGCACTCCATGAATGTAATTGACCGATACCGTTTATGAAACCATATGCTTGTTAAACTGCAATAAATAAACAGAAGTTTATGTTCCAATTTAACCCTGACTGGACTCAGTATTGTCCCAGGTAAGGCCTAGGTGGTGGCAGAGAGAAATAAAGTGGTGGCACAGGGATCAATAGATGGTGAAATGTCCGGGGACCCTGTGTGATCGCCGCAGGCTCCAACTCCCATTAATCCCAACCAGCATGGCCACAGGTCAGGAATGATGGGAAATGCAGTTCAACAAGGTCTGGAGGGTCACAGATATCCCATGCTGGCTTTACAAGACCTAACCTTTAAGCCAGGATTTCTAAAAACAGCATTGATTGGCATCCATAGGCCTACAATGGAGAGGTTGGATCATCCCTAAGTGCACCTTAGTACAGTGACTAAATGGCAGCTGTCAGTGCTTCTCTTTTGGTATTAATGGTGCACATTTAGAAGCATTTGCAGCATTCCTGGAAAGGGATTATATTTCTTCCCTTGGGGCACTCTTGGGCTGCACAGCTTCAAAGCATGCACTGGTCATGCAGTAATCCTTGCCTGCCATGTTGAAAGGTCAGGTGATAAGTGCATAGACGGTGGTGGTGGTGGTGCTCAGATGCACCTTATAAAAATAGCCGTGGTCCTTTAATTGCTAACACCGACAAGCAGTAAGAGAGAATGGGAAATGCAATCTCTTTTATTGCACTGTTCAGGAGAAGAGAACTGGCACCCTAAATTGGAGGCCTCGGACGGGGTGTCTACCAGCGGCAGATGGTGACCAGGCTTCTGGCTGAGTTGGGAACTGAAAGTGGTAGACCAATCACTGGAATGGGGGTGTCAGCTGACGTAACACAGTCTGCTGCCTTAGGGATCCTTGCCATTGTGCTCCTCAGATCCCCATTCAACACTCCTGTCATACTCTCCCCTCCCCATTCTATTGCATCAAACCTCCTAATTTAGCTGAAACTTATGATGGAGACAGCATTGCTAGTTTCTCCTTTCATGGAATAGCCTTTTTTATTCTGCTCATGGTGGCTTAGATTAGATTCCAGTACACATTTTAACGGTTTCCAGCTCATATCAAGATGGAAAGCCCAATTTTGAGTAGGAGACATAATGGCTGATAATATGAATTAATTCATCCTTTTAGATAGGCTACATACGGTAGGTATTTGTGAAGACAGTTGCAAATAGCTTACTGTGACCCAGCTCTGAATGCATTCTCCAAGATTGTCAGTTTACCTTGTTCCCCTCCTTCTTTGACTTCACGTACTTGGCGTTACCTTGATTTTCTGTGCCCCATGAATCTATAGAATTTGTAGAATGTATAAAACTATCACAATGGGATTGGAGTCCAAGGTTGGTGCAGGTGTTCATCGGCTGAGGATCTGCACCATAAGCAGAGGACCTATTGACAAGAGCCCACTGTCCTTATTGTAGTGAGGAGGTGGACTTGCTGAGGTGAGCGGGCATGGAGGATGCCCAGCAACCAATGCCGTCTCACAATATAGTGGAACAAGGCGCATTGTGAGGTAAGAGATGATGTAATAGCAAAGTAGTAAGATGAGTAATACAGCTTCTGAACTCTAGGACCTTTGCGATCATGACGACAGGAATAGTAATGGGATATGGGATGCATGCTTTGATAGCACCTGAGACACGCATGAACATGACCTCAAATGTCCTTCGAAGCAAAACCGATCCAGGGCTGAGTATGTGGCTTGATCAATTTTGACACCCCTCCTCCAAAAGATTTCCCCTTCTTGCTTGGAAACTCATTGCCCCCTCAGGCTGGCCTTGATTGTTTGTCAGCACCAAGGTGCAGGGGCTGTTGTAAGGCAAAATCAAACTGCAGATTGCTTTCTTGAAGAAGGCCACGCAACAGCTGCCTTGTGAAGGCAGAACTCTCCGAAGTGATGTTTGTGATTTCTTGGCTTCAAAGGGCTGTGTGGGGCTGCGTTGGCTGGCTGGGCCTCTTTCATCTTTCTCATTATTTCCTGAGTGAAACGGCAGGAATCAGAACAAGCCTTGATTGGTTCTGATTTAAATGGAACTCCGGGAACGACACTCTGATTCTTTCTCTTAATTGGAACTTTTCTCTCTCTTGTTTTGGGCTTTGCCATGCGTGCTGTCAATTTGATACCGCCTGCTGGAATCCTCATAGGGTTTGGATTTATAAATATGGAAATTATGTAATTTCTCCTTTTATGTCACTGCTTTCTGAGTTTTTATTAACATTGCTCATCCCCCCCCCTTTATGCCTAGTGGCTTTACTGAAACTTTCTGTTCTTTGAAATAACATTCTAGTTTAAAAGGTTCAGTCCAAAGTTGCTGGAAGGCAAGGCAATGAAAAAGTTGGGAGTGTTGGACATGGTGACACTACTGAAGGCAGCTTTCAAAATGTTAATAGTAATATAAAGAGATAGAAAGAAAGAAAGAAAGAAAGAAAGAAAGAAAGAAAGAAAGAAAGAAAGAAAGCAAGCCACCATGGGTCCAAGAATAACTGAATTCTATGCAAAGACTAATCTCAAAAAGTTGTAGTTATAGGGGAATCATCTTTTTTTTCTTAAAAAAAATGTTTCTAGATCCCACCATTACAGAAATTGCTTCATAATACAATTTTCAAGTCTTCCAAAAGAATGTTTTTTAAACATTTGGTTCTTATAATTTTTCGACCTGCTAAGTCTTTTTATACTGTACTTTGCAAAACTATAATACTTAGAGTCACTGTTATTTATTTGAAAGATTTCTAGGCTGCCCTATAGGCCAATGTCATGAATGGATTCATGCCAGTGACATGAGAATGATCAGTTTCAGGTTTGAAATCCAATTCTGGGACTTTCAGTAAATCGGAGGAAGTGGCTGCAATGTGCTCTAAATATTAATTTAATAATTCTTTGATGTTTTAACTACCTGATTTTCTTTCTGTCTCTCTCATATGGCTTTCTCCTTTCCAGTTAATGGCAGACCTCCTTGGCTTAAACTCGACAAACTATATCAAATTGTGAAGATTAAAATTTTGAAGATTTATTTGCTTTGCTCACAAGAGATGCTTTTTTCTTTACGTGTGTTTGAGTGCAATATAATGATCAGTCACTAGATGGCTCTATGTGCTCTGTGGAGTTAAAGAGAGGGTGTGTCCTTTATAGACAAAGAAGCGAGAAGCAGCTCAAGGTGTGTGGAAAGGCATTTTTTTGGTTCGCAGGTAAAACTGATGACAAAGACCCATACCTTGTACAATGAGCTGTTCAAGACCTGGCCAGAATCTCCATTTTTTTACTCTAACACAATAGCAGCAATCTTCATTTCCATTTAGTGAAAGATGGAAGATGTTTTCCAGTACTGTACATTCGCTTATACCACCATTATGCCAAAGAGGTATGATTCTTTGCATATACATGTATTTCCAAGATCTTTCAATCCCCAGGGAACAAGGGAAGGTGTGAAAAGTGTAATCTTCTTAAAGGATTTATTTGTGTTTTGCAAAGGGTGTAAAGCTGACGAAAGGGCCCTGCTCCAGGTCATCCTCTGCCTTTCTTGCCATCTGCCTGCACTTATCCCATGTCAGTCGCTACACAGCCTCAGCATGCTACTCACAGCGGTGCAATTACCCATTGCTGCATCTTTGCGCAAAACTAACGACATTTTCGCCAGTTTTATCCTGGGCAAAAGGTAGTCCCCATAGCAGGCCATAGCGAAAAGGGTTAAATTGTTCACTCTGACCAAAATCACCTCTTTTATTATAAAACATGTATGAAGTACTTTCTCGGAGCAGAGATTGTTTGTGTGTGTGTGTGTGTGTTTTAAAACGCTTTGAAAATAAATAAAACAAAGTGTGCTCCCCTCCCCTGCAAATGTTTGTGAACAATTGTTTTCAAGGAGGTAGACATGAAGCTCACTCTCTATATAGTGCAGCCACATGGTCTAGTGTTGCCCTACACCTGGGATTTCTTGGACACGTCTGGTTTTGGGGAACCAGCACCCCCATCCGGGCAGATTTTTGCATTTTGGATTAAATGTCCAGGTTTGGGTTTTTAATTTTTTAAAATGTTTTTGGTTGTTTTTTTTTAAAAAAAAATGTGAGGCATGCACATGCTCAGAAGGCGCTGTGTCCTGGAACAGGAAGCAGGCATCTGGTGGTCAGGAGCAGCCTGCCGGGGGTTGCACTAGGTCTGGTGTTCCTGGCTGCCGCCAGGCCTTGCACTGTCTTCCTGGTGCTGCGCTGGTCCCTGCAGTCACCTGGCCTTGCGTGGCCTTCTAGGGGCCACTCAGCCTCTCTTATTGTGAGCAGGAGGCCGCCGAAGCCAGCAGACGTAAGAGAGGAGAAGGGAAAAGGGGGGAGCAAGCGGGTGAGGAAGGAAGAAGAAGAAGAGTTTGGATTTGATATCCCGCTTTATCACTACCCGAAGGAGTCTCAAAGCGGCTAACATTCTCCTTTCCCTTCCTCCCCCACAACAAACACTCTGTGAGGTGAGTGGAGTTGAGAGACTTCAGAGAAGTGTGACTAGTCCAAGGTCACCCAGCAGCTGCATGTGGAGGAGCGGAGACACAAACCCGGTTCCCCAGATTACAAATCTACCGCTCTTAACCACTACACCACACTGGAAGGGGAGGGTTAGTGGCAGGGAGGGGGTGAGTGAGGGAGATACCGGATGATGGGGGGTGTCTGGATGGTGGTGGTGGGGAGTGTCCAGGTTTTTGATCCCCGGAATGTGGCATCCCTAGCATGGCATACAGTCTATCGGTTCATCCAAACCTATTTTGCTTCCTGCCGCAGCTGACAGAAATGGGGAGAGAAGAGCCTGCAATCACATATTTTACTCATTGAAGCAATGTTTCCTTTCTCGTCCGAAATCTTTTGACGGTGATGGCAAATTATAAATACCCGTGCATTTGCAAGAATACAGAAAATATCAAGTGGCATTAGAGGTTGTGCTTACTGTTGGCAAGGCCATGGTCCTGTGTTCAGAGCTCTGTGTGATAACTGAATATTCTTTCCAGGCTTTCTTTTTCTTTTTTTGCTGAGAAGCAAGAAGCAACAGATATTATTGCTTGGTATGAATCAATTTGCAGCTGATAATATTCATTTACTTCAGTAGTGCTCCCAGTGTGTGTGGCATTTTACAAGAGGACAGGTCTGTGTCCCGAGGGACTTTCAGGTTAAAATTTGACAAGGGGAAACAACAGAAAAAGCAGATGGAAATGGAGGCGGGGGTAAAAGGGACGCACTGTGTGTTTTTTTCAATTGCACTTTCTGAGACTCAGCTGTAAACTGGGTTACATTAGGGGAAGGCTGACTAAACTTTTGCTCTCCAGATGTTGCTGGATTACAACGCACATCATCTCTATTTGCCATATTGGCTGGGTCAGAGCTGAAACTCAGCATTAGGCAGCCACCCCGCACTGTGGGGGTTCTTGTGCCTGTTAGAATTCCTGCTCCATGATTGCAGTCATGGGATTGTTGTCTTTCACATGACGTGGTATGTTTTGACTCCACAGAGTGGGAAGTGACGAAGACAGAATGTTTGTATTACTGTGTTCCATGAAGAGGGATTATTGTCCTTTGTTTTTTCCCCTCTTTGCTATCTGATGCTAGAGAGAGAAGGAGCCATGTTGCAGTGCTCCGTGTGTGTTTATATGTAAATAAAGTAGATTAGCCAAAATGCTGACTTGCTGAGGTTTGTCACGCAAGTTGCGCAAACTCTGTGGATCCCTAAATGTGCTGGTGTCGGTTGGCATCGGTCGCTGTGATGTTGGGGTTGAAGAAAGCTTTTGAAGCTCCCGAACGAAAGACCAGGAGGGAGAGAACATGCCAGTCGGGCATGTGTCTCTGCCAGGGTCCTACTCGAGTGTAGGCTGAACTCCTGACAGTGCCCAAGGCTTCATGGAAGAGGTGGGTTTTGAGCAATATCAGGGGTGGTGGTGGTGGTGGCATCTCACAGTTATGCCTCCTTGTTCGAGAGCAAACAAAGCTGTGCCCCTGTGCCAAGGCAAGCAGCGTCCTGTCCTTTTTTGGTGCCTGTCGCATGCTGGGTCAACAGAACCCACCGTGCCAGGCCAGCCTGCACCACCAACGCCACCGGGCATGTGCATGCAAGGCGCAGAGGGTTCACGGAGCCTGTGCAAGAGCTTGGCCCTGGCCACTGGCCAAGTGTGGCTGTGCTGTGCCCCTGCCCCCCTGTCCACTCCCACATGCTATGGTCCAGGCCTTTTCCAAGGCCTTCTTAGTTACTGTCAGACTCCAGCATAGACCATAGACACTAAAAGCGGCATGTGTGAAAAGGGTATAGATCAATGATGGAAACAGTCAGAGCACAAGAATGAAAATGCTTCAAAATAGCAGAAAGGGCTTATTAGAGAACAGAAGTCAAGGGTGTGTTTAAAGTTTGCCCTCAGAAGTGCCCTTTAAGCATCTGCTCATATTGGCATACCAGGCTTACTCCCGTGAGTTGTGCTTGTTGTTTAATTTTGCCAGGACCTGGAAGTGAATCCAGAAGACTCACAGTGGGGGCTATGAATCCTTATCCTGCTGGTAGGG
Organism: Podarcis raffonei; assembly: GCF_027172205.1. Taxonomy (NCBI): domain Eukaryota; kingdom Metazoa; phylum Chordata; class Lepidosauria; order Squamata; family Lacertidae; genus Podarcis; species Podarcis raffonei. The sequence goes on along the minus strand of NC_070606.1, from coordinate 65,203,510 downwards.
ACCACGGCAGGATTCAGCGGCGGCAGCAGATGGGTCACACCTTGGATAATTTTCCAGCCAAGAGCTTTTACAGATGAATGGATTGCATGAGCTGTGCCTAAAAGAAGCCTTTGCTTGTCCCTTTTACTGCAGAAGCAAGAACACACCAACGCTTTGAGAGCAAAGTCTGAAAAGGAGAGAGGGGGGAAACAAGCCATTTGTGTAATATCTTCCTGCCTTTGCAAAAAGCTCCGGTGTAATGATGTTATTTAGTGAGCAGATTTTGCTTTCTTTTGTTTTTCTTTTCACCTTGGTTTTGGATTCATGTGCACTAAAACAATGTTTAGCAAAGAGAAGAATAATTGATTTCTTGCAATATTGCACAAAGCTGCATTGCAAAAGGTAACTTAAGTGATCATTTCATATGATACTTTACTGATCAGAAGCAAACTACTTTCCCCTCTGAGCAAATTCTGCTTAGTTGGCTCCCATGTGTGTCTCTAGGGCAGCCTAAGAATATGAATTTGCAACACTGGTCTGTGTTAAAACAGATTTTCCCCTCAGCTTTTCCATTCCAGCTGGTGTATTTGAAGTATTGTAATGGGTTTTTGTCTTTCTTTTGAAATAATTGACAGCGCCCACAATTTCATAGTGACCTCTCCAAATTCTGTTTAAAATGAGCAAATCCCAAATTTTCTAGATTGTTTTGGTTAGCAATAATGATATAAATGTCTATAGCAGTCTTTCTGAAGAATCTCAACCTTGTGTCCCCAGATGTTGTTTGACTACAACTCCCATCATTGCTAGCTAGCAGGACCAGTGGTCAGGGATGATGGGAGTTGTAGTCCAACAACTTCTGAGGACCCAAGGTTTAGAAAAGCTGGTCTAAAGGGTAAAAGCCAAAGCCTCTGAAAGCAGGAGACCAGTGAAGAAACAATCCATGTACAGTCATACCTCGGGTTGAATGTGCTTCGAGATGAGCGCGTTCGAGTTGTGCTCTGCGGCAACCCGGAAGTAACACAGCGCGTTACTTCCAGGTTTCGCCGCTTGCGCATGCTCAGACGCTCAAAATGATGTCACGCGCATGCGCAGAAGTGCTGAAATGTGACCCGCGCACTCATAGATGCGCGGACATGGGTTACGTTTGCTTCTAGATGTGAACGGGGCTCCGGAACGGATCCCGTTCGCATCTAGAGGTACCACTGTATAGTATTTTAAGTACATTATTTTAAGATGTCTTAATATAGTTGGACGTTTTGACTTGTTGGTTGCCCTGCAGGGACAGTATACAACACTTATAATGAATTGATATCTTTATTAAAGTACTAGATGAACTAGTCTATTTGATTTTATGCTCACTGAGCTTGTTCCCCAGGTGAGTGACTAGAAAAAGCACAATATCTTTAAAGTAGGTTTCCTGGTTTTCCACATTGGATCAACGTGTGCTTTATTGCTTTGTTCTTTGGAATTTGTAGTTGTAGCTTCGGTTGCTGTAGTGCTGAGGTTGAAAACTTGTGCCCTTCCATATTTGTTGGATGACATCTCTCATCATCCCTGTCCATTGGCCATTTTGGCTGGGCTGTTGGGAATTGAAGTCCAACAACATCTGGAGACTCACAAATTGCCCACCTCTGATATATATATATATATATATATATATATATATATATATATAATTGTCCAGTAGCACCTTAGAGACCAACTAAGTTTCTTCTTAGGTGCTACTGGAGATATATATATATATATATATATATATATATATATATATATATATTGCATCAGACCAACACGGCTACCTACCTACCTACCACCTCTGCTATAATAGGTCATGAAATGAATTTGTAGCCTCATATTTCATGGTGTTGTATGTGGGGCATTTCTTAAATATAGGAAACATCTTGACATCTTTTGATTGATCTCAAGCCTGCAGTTGCTGATGGAGACAGAATGAAGCATTTAATTTTGTTAAACATGAAACTGCAATGAATTGGCAGCTGTGGATTTGCTACCTAAACAGAACAGTGTCTTCCTGGGGGGGGGGCATTAGAAGGGGCATTTATGCTTGTTCAAACTTGCTGAAATGAATTGCAGTTGCACAGAGAGCTATGTGACTATAAAAAGTGATGAATTTATATTTTATATATATATATATATATATATATATATATATATACATACACACACACACACACATATATATATATATACATACATATATATATATATATATATATATATATATATATATATGAGCAGAGGGCTAGGACCGAAAATAACAAGCCTCATTTTTGTAATGTATTGCCTGAAATGTACAACATGATGCGGGGAGGAGGCACAAGAAATAGAATTGAATGAGAAGGCTAATCATTCACTCTGAGAAAGAGTGGAGTGGAATGCCATGACATGCATTCCTAAGGCACATTCATTCACATCAACACATTGAACCCAGAGAACTGTGATTCACTTGTAGTGGCACATGACTTGCAGCACATGTGTGATGGTGCTGTGGGTTTCATTTTATGCCTGTTTTGTTGCTGGGTGCATGTTCGAGCTTTGCAAAAGATTGCATGTAGTAATTTGGGGGGAGTGATAGGAAAGCCATTTCCATTGCTGTGGAGATTAGAAAACAAAACGTTAGCTGCTTAATGTGAAGATGCATGTGCAGTCCATGCACTGTTCCTTAAATGAAGCAGAGAAAAGCATGAAGTGTGTGCACGGGGGGCATTAGTAGCTCTTCTAGATTGTAGTAGCACTCTATGAATTTGGGTGACTTGGAAAGCCGCGTTACATCCTAGCACCACGAAACCCTATCGTTGAGATCTTTGTGCAAGAATCAGAGGCACATGTCTCTCCATAGCTGTCAACTTTCAGATTTGAAAATAAGGGACCAGCATCCTCACCTGTCCCGGGGACAGCCTACGGGATATCTAACAATCCGGGATAGCAGCAGGAAGCAGCGGGAAATGGCGCTGGAATAAGGGAATTTCCCGCAAAAAAAGGGAAGGTTGACAGCTATGCATCTCTCTTGTGCTAGTACTTTGCTCATCTGTAAGCATTACAGTGGGCAATTGTTGTGTTTCTTTAAACTGGTCAGGGTGCAAAATAAATCAATAGCGTATTAAAATTACATCAGAAAGGATCAAATGAACATTACATTTTCTTTGTATATCATATGTATGTTCCAGATCCACGGTTTTCAGACAGAAAGTTGTGCACAAAGTATTACTTCATTGAATCAGTAGAACATGGCATTCTGTAAACTGCATGTCCATTTGAAACAGCTCATGTGAGTTTCAGTGAGAGTACAGGGCACGGTTACAAATTATGTTGATTTTGGCTCACTTTGATACGAGGCAAATGGAACAGAGATTGCACAATTGATTTGTCACCAGAACTGTGTGGAATGCTTTCGGAGCTGCTCCTGTTTCCCAGCGAGGGCAGAATCCGCCTTGTGTTGTAAGTAGGCACGCTCGCTGCCTCCCTTATGCAAGCTCCCAAGAGATACACACCGCCTGACATCTGTTCAAAGCCATCGTCAACCTGAGCAGCTGAGATGAGCCACTTAATAAGCCTTGGGGAACTGTCACTAAAAATTCCCCGTAAAGGAAGGCTGAGAAAATAGGCCTAATTCCACTGCTGGGGGAAAAATAGGTCTCTGTGTTGTTTAGCTCCCTCTCCCCCTGTACCTCCCCCCACCCTAGAACAAAAGCAGCAGATATCATGGGGCTATTAGACCCAAGCGCTTCATGCTGACAGCCAAACTCAGGGGCACTTAGGGAGCCATTAATACCAGCTTTTATCGGCACTTAGCTGCTCACTCAGAGCCCCAAAGTGAAAAGCAGAGGCAGAGGCTCACGATCTTCATCAAAGGTGTCTTCAGGTCCCAGGGAGATTAGCTGTATGATTTGGGGTCAGAATGACCAAGGCCATTACCATGGTGGCACTGGAAAGAAAACTTGAATATTGCTGTAATTTCTCCTATTCTTTTTAATATGTTGTGTTTATCCCCCTTTGCTATGGTGGGTGTTTTTAGCTTGTATTGTGCAAGCAATTCTGGTGAAACCCACTGTGGCGTTTGCCCATTCCTTGTGATTTTGTTTGGATAGGGGGATGGAAATGGTTAATGTAGATTGACCAATGAGAAAGCTCAGAGGCGGAGCATGCCTAGTTTTGAGGCTTAGCCCAGGGGTTTTACCATTGGGAGATAGAGGAGTCAGAGTCAGACAGAGCCAGTAAGACGAACATAGCGGTTGTGACAGCTAGAGTGAGAGACAGGGACAGAACTGAGAGAGAAGAGTGTGACACTGTGAGATAGTGCCACATCTAGTTAAGGGCGCACATTTGAGAAACCGTTCTGAATATATTTAATACTTGTTTGTTCTTCAATAAACTTTAATCTTCGTTGCTGACTTTACAACCTGACCGAGACTCAGTATTTCACCAGAAGAAACCTGATTGGTGGCAACGGAAGAATAAAGCAGTGGTGTACAGGTCAATAGTCCGTGAAACGACCGGGGGCTCTGTACGAACACCAAATCTGCCAAATGTGTGAGGGTTGTCGGGGTTTTTTAGATGTGGGAATTATGTTGGTATTAATTCCTTTCCTCTTCTACACTTTTTCCAGCAAAACCCCCCCAAAAAACAAAAACAAAAAATGCTTCATGGCTGCTGTTTTCCCTCAAAGTGGAGAAAATGCAGATGTTGAGATTCCCTTGCAACAGTAGGGAATCAGGAAATGCCAACTTCCCAGTATCTTTTATTTTAGTTATTCCATGCAATATGCATCACATGATTCTACAGCCACAGAAACTAATTGGTACTATGTCCATCATTTTTTACAGTGCAGTCCTCCTATGCACCTCCTAGCTCTGGGAGATTATATACTTTCCATGCATAAGGTGCTAGGTTCAATCTCCAGTAAATCCAGGAAGAGTTGTGTTATATAGACTGATGGGCTGGCATGGTATAAGGCAGCTCAGCAGTCGCTGCCACTGTCTTCAGTGGGGCTTAATCTAATGCAAGTGTGCATAGAGTATAAACTTTGCCAAATCTATTGTCCTGTGGATTGTAAAGTGTGATCCAGGCTTGAGTATCAAAACATAGTTCAGGGCAACACTGGATAAATTTTCATTACATGAAGATATTGAATTAAACTGAAAACTGAGGCTCAGTTACTGACAAACTGAAAATGAGTAATGCAGTCCAGGCAGCCTATCACATACTGCTTATTGTGAAATAAAATGCATTTCGTTTTGCTCTGGAACCTGCTGTCATATTTGGGCTTTGGAGTTAATTTGCCTTTTGAAATCCATTGATAAGTTTGCCCTGGCTGAAACTTAATTTGCCTTTGAAAGGTTTTCTTCACAACATTTTCAGTGCACTGTTGTGCCACATCTGGGAAAACTCATTTCATGTAATCTGAGCAATGTACAGTGTCAGAACTGCTCTAACAGTCCAGTCCTTTCAAACCGCTTCAGCTATGTTGACATAGCAAGAGGTGTGCAGCTAAAACAGTGTTCTGTACCTGAGATGTGTGAGAGAGCTGGCTGAGTGCAAATCTGCCACTTTGCTAGTGCACCACTGGCCCACATCTCAAACACTCACTTCTTGGGAAAGTAGGTGTAAAGCACAGTATCTTCGCTGACTTCCATGCTTGTTTGAAAAATAACCTCCATTGTTTTTGAAGCTATGCTGATGAAGGGGTCAGTCAAGGAGACATTTACTTTCACATCCAACCACCCAACCCCAGTCTCACTAGAAAGCCAGGTGACAATCTGGAAGAAAGCCAGGTGGTAGGCCTCACCATACCATGGAGCTTGTCCACATCCTCAGGAAAAACAAACGAACTTGACAGGCATCTTTCACCGTATAGTGAGGTGGGGCCCTATCCCATGTCCTGGACACTCCCCAGCCAAAGGGATGCACATGGTAGGTATTTAATTCTTTATTGTCAAAAGCAATCACTTACAGTAGTTTCTATGGGACTCTCAGTACACTTTCACAAAAGTTCTAGTGTCTAGCCAGCCATTCCCGGTCTGTGGCTTATAAAGCAGTTTCATCAACGGGAAGTCACACCCCCTTCATTGGCTTACGTACTCTCCCCCAAGACAATGGCTGAGACAATGGCTGTGTGGCAGCCACTGCTGCTCTTCCTTCTTCAACCCTTTCCTGGTTCTAGGAGTCAGTGGGGCAGGAGATGGTGGGGATACACTCAGTCCTCCACTTGTCTGATCAGCCTGTCCCTCCACCTCCAACTAGTTCAGTGTTCTGCCCTCCATCCCTTGATAACTCTGACCCTTCTCCTGGCCTTGGTTCCTGTCTCCCAGGGAACATCGGCCCCCATAAATTGCTAGCCGCCTTTCCCAAGTCAGTATCCAGTGCCCATGCATCTGACACTCAAATGTCTGAGTCCGGCCAGTCCCTGACATCCCATCCAGCTCTGACATCAGTTAATAAATTCCAGTTTTATATGGAGAAGAGCTCATTTGCACTGTGTTCTTACTTGTACAGCAGTTGGTTTGCTACAGATAAACATAGAATTGTAGAGTTGGAAGGAACCCCAGGGATCTTCTGCTCTGAGCCCCTGCAATACAGGAACCTCAACTGAAGCATCCCTGCCAGATGGCCATCCAACCTCTGCTTAAAAACTTCCAAGGATGGAGAGTCCACCACCTCTCATGGGAGCCCGTTCCACTTTTTAACAGCTCTTACTGCCATAAAGTATACTATGGAGATGTGTGTATCTGAGCATTTGGATACATATATGGTGAACGCAATGGTGTGTGTGATTGGTTGTAGTTTTCCGCCGCTGCATGTTGAATGTTCAGGGATGTCTGCCTTTCTTTCACCTTTGGCTTCCTGACCACAGTGCGGCAGGCACAATTGCTTTCTTGCTTGCAGTTTCAAGTACAAAAAGAAAAGGCAGAGAGTGAGTGGATGATTTGGTGGGGCCTTCCCCCGCTTCTCTTTAGTTCTTGTTTGTAACACTGGTAAGGACTTTCAGATGATAGATTTTTCTGCCCAGAACAGCTGGATGTTTAAATCAGCGGGGCCAATGAATTGAAATAAAAAAGGTGTGATGCTGATCTGGTCTGATTCCACTTGGAGAAAGCAGGTGATTCTGCTGTTTTCTCTGCTGCCTGTAGGCATATCCTAAAGCAGTCATGTTCCAGTGGCTTTGTCTTTAATGTAAGAATAGGAGGAACACTATCTTTATTTCTAGAAGCTAGCCAAAGACATTTTGGTTGCAGTTCAATGCATTTGACTAGCTATAAATAACACATTTTTCTCCCCTTATATTTAGTTTTTATTTTGTAGGAACCTTAACCTCATGATTTATGTGCAAGACCCCCTCTTCCTCCCCCAACAAGGGCTTTTATTTCTTCACTACAAATTCAAAACGGGAACATCAGGTGGTGGAATAATTGGCTGTTTTCAGCAGTCAGCAGTATAGGGGTAGCGATAGCCTGGAACCAAAGTGGCATTTCTAAAGCTTACCCCCTACTTTCTGCACATCACAGGCTGCAGCACTGTTTAAGGCATGAGTGATTATCTTTGTATGTGTCATGAGAAGCCAGGCTGGTGGTATTTAGATAAAGGCTGGAATGGTATGCTGCTGGAAGCTCTATATGCAGCCAGGGATATATTGCATGCTGCCGCAGTACTCAGCTTCTGTTGAGTGGCTAATTCTTTAGCATGTTGAAATCCATAGCACCCCACACATGGGTGCACATCTAAAGGAGCAGTTCCTGGGCCTTTGCGGCAATGCATATGGTGATGCCACACACCACACTGAAAAGCTTTTGGGGGCCTGCATATTATCCCATACAGGTTGCCATGAATCCACCAAAATTACAAGGGGTCTTGCTTTTCTAGCAGGTTTGGACACTTTTAAAGCTTCCAGGGTTGAACAGTGAGTAACAACAACACCAAAGTGCTTTCGGGCCATCTGAATTGTCCACCGAATTGGAGCAAATGTCAATTGATTTTTCCACAGATTGTTGTTTGCTCTGATTCAGCAGCAAAGAGTAGATTTTCCTGGGGAAAGCAGTGAGGTAAATGGAAAACCAGTTGAATCTGTGCTGAGAAAGCATATGGGGTATTTGCAAACCTGAGACCTGTTCTTCCTAGGTGGAGGACAAGCAGTGTGGATGAGCCTTCAGAAAAAGCCTTTTCTGGTCCCAGCTGGAGATTGAACCTAGGAACTTTTGCGTGCTAACCATGTGCTTTACATGGGGTGTGGCCCATTCCCCTAAGTAGGTAGATTAAAAAAAAGTTCTGACATGTACATTGGTCTGAGTGGTGTGGATCAGCTCAGCTGATACTGGAATTCTAAACGATCAAATTCCTCAAGCATTGTTACCAAGATCTTGTGCAACAGGAACAGCAGTGAAGAAGATTCAGAAATGTTGTCCTTCTTTTGCTGAAAACTGGGGAACACTTCCTGAAGATATCAGGAAACTCTTGGAAGTTTGCTCTTGATAATGGGTTGCTGTGGTCTCTATGCAGGCACCAGGCAATAATTACAAGCTCCATCCATCACATTATTCTTAACTTTGCCATCCCACCCCCCAAAAGCAATCTCCTTTCTTTCCTTCCTATGTACAAATAAACTTTTTCTTCTGACTCAACAAGGGCATTTTCTTAACTATCAGCGGACACAATATAGGGAGCAGCATGTTTAATCTTATATTTTCAACAACAATCAACAAAGTCATATTTGAACTCTGAACTTCAAGCTGAGTTTTCATTGTCCTGGTGGTTTCCCACCCACTTTACAGCACTGGCTGTGGTGTACTTTATGTCCTTCTAGGTTTCCTGTTCAAGCTGCCTCTCTTTCTGCATTTTTGCAATGTGACTCTTCTGTTCCATGCCTTGCCCCCTCCCCATCTCAGTCTTCCCTCCATGGCTTTGCTGTCTTTGTCTCCCCTTCTCATTTGTCTTTCTCTCTAGCCTGTCTCTGGTTCACTCCCAAGGCCAGATTCATGAAAGGGATAACGGGACAACATTTTCCGTTGCTAGAATGTTAATGACAGGGTGGCCGCATTCCTCGCCAATATCTCTTCCCCCCTCCCCCTGTTCTTGGGAAAGGTGCTGGTAATGATTGATTTCCTGCGTTTATAGCTCACGGGCAGATGGAACAAAAGGACTGCTAATAGTTAAAGAGTGACTGTTTGAGTTTGTTTTAGTAAAGATGGACATTCTGTAATTGTCAAGGGAGTAATTTGTTATCGGTTGAAAGCGGAGAATTGTATCTTTGCTTCAGAGTGCCCAGTCTGAAACTCAAGGCTTTTTTCCCAAGTTTTCTTCTTTGTGCTTGCGTTTTCCATCCTGTTTGATTTAGGTTTTTGGTATGGGTGCATCTGTGGTTCTGTGTCCAGTTTGAAAGCCCCTGACCTCTTGTGAAGGGTGACAAATGGTTCAAAATTCTAAAACATATCTGAAGCATTCTGGAGGAATCAATCTAGCCAGAATTGGATAATATTCCCATCACCTTATTTGCAGCATGGAATTATGCCGTTGCCAGTACACTTCTGTTACAGTTCACAGTGCTTTATGCTTTAGCATATTGTTCAATATTATCCTCATATATTTGTATGTTTCTTGTGCCTCCAGGATCCTGGCATATTGTGCTGTGTCTGAAAGTACATATTAAATTTCCCTTCCCTTAACAGTTGTGCTGCTCTTTGCAATTTGTAGGTGGGGAGCTTTAACCACCCACAATCAAAACATTGGTCTGCATGCTCTACTTTACCTGGAGATAGGTTGTAGATCCTTCCCCATTATTATTATTATTTATTTAAATTGCACAGGATTTGCACAGCGATAACCCATGCGGCGGGGTGAGCTCCCGTCAGTCGGTCCCAGCTCCTGCCCACCTAGCAGTTTGAAAGCACCCTTAAGTGCAAGTAGATAATTAGGTACCGCTTTATAGCGGGAAGGTAAACGGCGTTTCCGTGTGCTGTGCTGGTGCAGGCTCACCAGAGCAGCTTCGTCATGCTGGCCACGTGACCCGGAAGTGTCTGCGGACAGCGCTGGCCCCTGGCCTCTTAAGCGAGATGGGCGCGCAACCCCAGAGTCGGTCACGACTGGCCCGTACGGGCAGGGGTACCTTTACCTTTACCTTTAACCCATGCATAAATATACCTTTGTCATATATATGGGAATGATGGGCTGGTCACCTTAAATGCAGTCTTCAAGTAATTTCAAGCATTATTACACGTGAAGGTGTGAAAACCTGCTGGTAGGTTCATTTTCCAAAAATTGTACACTGCTTTGGAAGCCTGGCTAAAGTGCTGCTCAGAAAGTGGAGGAATTTTTGTGTTTTTTAAGGCCAAATCAGGTCACCACCAATAGTGGTAAATAAATGAAATACCTTACTTGATCTTAGAATAGGTTGACGTCTAAGAGATGCCTATGACATGGTGTCATGTATTGATGTTATGGGACTCAGGAGCTTTGAATTAGGGTTTGATGATTTGTTAGCAGCTAAATGAAGTGGCTTCTTCACTTTGAGAGTAGAGGTGTCAAGTACATGCCCAAATCCCTGATTTTCTGAATGTTAATTGGACAAGTTAAAGAAGGTTTTCCATCCTTTTACCAGAATATGTTATCTGGAATTGGTCAGCGGGTCCATTTACTCAAAAAATTGTTTTAATAGCCTCAAGCTAATGACCCTGGATATAATTTTCCATGCAGATGTGCCTCCTATCATTCGAATTTGGGTATGCCGTGATCCCATCTAGTTTTGCTTCCTTGCTTTCTAGCTTCTCCATAAGGTCACTTTGGTAAGTGAGGTCAGGTGGAAGACGCATTCTGCGAATCCCCCAAATGCACTTATTCACACCCTTGGTTTCTCCCTGAGATGATAATTCAAAGTTTGTGTGTGGTAGGTATATGATGACATCATGCAAGAAGCCTGGGGAAAATTCATTGGTTGCTCAATTGCTGCCATATTGATACTAAGGAGGTCAGCTACTCAGCAAGCGGCCACAAAGCATCCGTGTAATAATGTTGACTTGCCATCTTAATTGTTGATTGAATCCATGACCAAATGGGTAGCAATGAAGCCAACCACTTGCTATTTAGTACGCATCATGAAACCTAGTTGTGAAATTTGTATCTGTGTTTCCAATCCAAAGCTGTTGCTGGTCTGATATAGAGGACATACAATAACTGGCAGAGTTTAGGACCCATGAGGGACACAATCTTTGTCCAGAGAGCTATAGGTTGTTGTTATTGTTGTTTTTTAAAAAGAGTGGCCTGCTTTAGTGCTGGTGACCCACTTCTTCATCTAGGAAACAACCCCGTTTCATTCTTCCCTTTCCATGCTTTCCCATCATAGCTTTTCATCTCCCACCCTTCTTTTTTTATTTTGATCTCTGAATAGTGCACAGCCCACCACGGTCTCTCTGCCATCTCAGCGCTGTGATCTTTAGATAGACATTGTACATTATTTGCCAACAGGATGGCTCGGGTGCAAAGAGGAGCTTAAGAAGACACCATCTGCCTCTGTCTTTCACACACATTCTCTGCTCTCGTTTTGTTTTTGTGTCTCTCTGTGTGTGAACATCCATACAGAAAAGCAATTGCTAATTAGAGCGAGAGAAAGAGGGTGTGGAGAAGAAAAAGAGGGGATCTGGGAGCAATTCTGCCTCCATGCAAATCAATCAGCCTTTAAAGGCAGAGGGGAGAAGAACGGGGAGCAGGCTTTTCTTCAAAAGGAGTGGGAGTGGGTTATTTTGACAAAACAAGTGACAAAGGTCTTTCTGATGTGAAAAGATGGCTTTAAAAAACCCCTTTTCACCATAAAATGAGAGAAAGGGATAAAAGAAGGAGTGAAAAAGTGTTTCTTACAAACTCCCTCTGTTAAATTCTCTCAATGGGTCCATTCTGCAATTGTCTCTATTAAAAGGACTGTAAAGTGTATCATTTTCATGAATGCTTTGTGCGTACATGTTATGTGTGTGTGCATGCTTCGCACCCCTCCCCCTAAAAAAAATCAATAAATCTGGCTGCAAACTTGAATACTGGAGGCTTTCCCTAACATTATTTGTAGTATATGATAGCACTTCCATGTGTCAGATCCACTAAGATACCAAGAGCAGCATGAAATCCCAGCAGAGAAAATTTGCTGAGTAGTTTCTCAAGAAATATTTCCTGGTGGTTTCTGCTCCCCATTTTCATCTTCACTGTAGCACCCTTTGCATCTGGTGCTGAGCCACCAATGTCCACAACACCTCCTTCCATTGCCATTGTCATTTCTGGAGCAGATAGCAGGGCTAGCTAATATCTTTTGTTTGGAACGGCACCAAAAAGCCTCCAACAATATTAGTATTAGTATTAGTATTAGTATTAGTATTGTTGTTGTTCAGTCATTTAGTCGTGTCTGACTCTTCGTGACCCCATGGACCAGAGCACGCCAGGCACTCCTGTCTTCCACTGCCTCCTGCAGTTTGGTCAAACTCATGCTGGTAGCTTCGAGAACACTGTCCAACCATCTCATCCTCTGTTGTCCCCTTCTCCTTGTGCCCTCCATCTTTCCCAACATCAGGGTCTTTTCCAGGGAGTCTTCTCTTCTCATGAGGTGGCCAAAGCATTGGTGCCTCAGCTTCACGATCTGTCCTTCCAGTGAGCACTCAGGGCTAATTTCCTTAAGAATGGATGCGTTTGATCTTCTTGCAGTCCATGGGACTCTCAAGAGTCTCCTCCAGCACCATAATTCAAAAGCATCAATTCTTCAGCGATCAGCCTTCTTTATGGTCCAGCTCTCACTTCCATACATCACTACTGGGAAAACCATAGCTTTAACAATACGGACCTTTGTTGGCAAGGTGATGCCTCTGCTTTTTAAGATGCTGTCTTCAATGCATGCTTTGCTATTAATAGGGTTCAGCCTCATCGTGCTGTCTTGCAATCTTGAATGGTATTTAGCATCGTCATGCAATCTTGGAGTCGCCCTAGATTTATTATTGCATGTGGATCTCTACATTGCAGGTGTGTATTTTGCCAACTCTTAACGTCTCCACTTCAGAAACAGACCTCTGATGTGATGGGTAGAAGATCGAAATGCATTATATCTGTTTAGCACTTTCACTTTCAAAGCTGCCTATTGACCTCATTATTATTATTGTGTGTACCACCCATCTTCACAGAGCACAGGACACTGCACAATATGATGAAGTGCTATACAACAATAATAATTAAAAAGCAATCAGTTATAGCAACTAAACTAATAGGAAAATAGCAGGGGATAACTCAAATAAGGGTATCAGCAGTAAGCCCCTAGTCTACATTATAATAGGGCTCAGTCATCAAGAGTACATTATACCAGGGCTCCAGCTACTGCTCCTCATTTTCTCTCAGGCTCAATATGATATTGGATTTAATTCATCAGTGTTTGGGCCCTGCACACCTTAAAGATTGCCTCTTCACCCTTGTATCATTCTGAGAACACCTTTTTTTCACCTAATAGGTTGGCTAAGAACACACCTCTTTCATGCATTCATATTTGGGCAGCATATAGAAGTTGAATTCAGATCATTGTTTAACCAGAAGGCTTTTAGCAATTGTCAATGGCACACGGAGAAGCGGTTTCAGTGGCTGACACACGGTTACCTACTGGCTTGTTTGCCATCTTGATGGCACAATTTTTCGACTCAACTTCGCCAGCTACTTGCCACCCCATTGCCAAATTGCAATCTGTTTAATAAAGATACTATTGGGATAGTTCAGCATTATCACCTTGCATGAATTATGATGCACACAGTCACTTGATAAACAAAGAGCTACTTAATGGATTTGAGCAGTTTCTCCACATTTCTCAGTGTCTGCAGAGCGCCATCTGTCAGGGTTGTTTTAGTGGAGATTCCTCTATTGCAGAGGGTTGGACTAGATGACCCTTGGGGTCCTTCCAACACTATGATTCTCTCATATGAGTAGCCACTGTTAAAAATGTACATAATTCAAACATCACTGGATAGTACACTGTAATGGGAGGTATTAACATGGAATTTCTTATGGGCAACTTTTACTGGAACAAAGGAACTGCTTACATGACAACTAATCCTCTGCCCTCGCCATCTGCACTTGTAAGGTCCATGTTGAATCATAGAATCACAGAATCGTAGAGTTGGAAGGGACCCAAGGGGCATCTAGTCCAACTCCCTGCAATGCAGGAATCTCAGCCAAAGCATCCATGACAGATGGCCAACCAGCCTCTGCTTAAAAACCTCCAAGGAAGGAAAGTCCACAAGAGATAGCTAATATGAGATGGTGATTGTAATGGTTCTAGGGGTTGCTCGTGCGTAAGTTACCGCCACTCTAGACTAGGTTGCCTGGTTAAACCTTTTCTGTCTGGACAGCCATTCACTTTGTGGCTGTTTCAGTCGCTAGCAGAATCCGTCAGTGGGCATTTCTTGAACCTCTTCCAGCAAAGAAGTTCTTTAACGCCAAGTCGCCGCCTACTCTCCCTGCGCGGAAGTCTTCTGTGCAGGGTGGGTGTGGGCAGCGGAGGACCCGTGCTCTCCTCGCTGGTCTCCTGCGAGGAGTCCTGGAGCCCCCTCTCCGCTTCCCCCATCGGCCCCCCTTTATCCCTGGTGTTACGCTGATTTCCTTCCCCAGCCGAAGAGCTGCCTCTCTCCCTGCTGGGCCCTTCTCCAGCATCGCTGTGGAGCCTTGCCTCCGCCTCTAGCTCCGATGGCAGTTCCCTGACAGTGATGATACCTAATTGTCACACTATTGCTTCCCATGGTGGCCAGTGCTACAGTATTTATTATTATTATTATTTAAAATCAAGAATGTTACTAACAAAAGCTAAAATCTCCTGGTAGCGTTCTTTGATTTCTTCAAGGTGTTGCTTTTTTCATGCAATGTTTGCCCGTTTTCACCACTGGGTGGAACAGGCAACCCACTTTTCCTGGTGATCTCTCAAGCATCAATGAGATTTAGGTAGAAGATGACGTTGATGGACCATACTGTAGTTTTTAAAAGACCAAAAAAACACACAGATGTAATTTTTCTTAAATGTTGGCCTTAATGAATACATCCATTAACACTTAAAACAATTTCACAAGACAAATGGCCAAGAATACCCAGTTACCGTCTTCACTAATGAGTACAAGCAGTTTTAATGGGGGTCTTAATTGGACATTATAGCAGAAATGCTACACTGGTGATTTGAGGCCTTTTCCCACCCTACTCCTAGAAGGCGTGGGATGCACCTTGACTGATTTAGTTCATAGGGCTACATACTGCTATCTTTATTAGCGTGGTAATAGAAGGAAGTTGTGCTCTCACTATCGCTTACCTCTTGAGACCTGAGAACAGAAGGTGGGAAGAGAAAAAAGCTGGCTTTGTGTTAAAGCCATAAAGTTTGTATTGATCTCAGTCTTCAGATCTGGTGTTTCCCTTCTTTTTCACACTAGAGAGATGAGGTCTCTGTCACTGCCCACCTATAATGTTGGTTCCTGTGATACCTGCCTACACTCACCATCCCCTAAGTGGAAGCAGAATTGTGGTATTTGAAATGTCTGGAGCTGCAACCAGGTATAGGTTCAACAAATCTCACTTCCTTAAGCAACCATGTCTGTGACAGACCACAGCATATTATTATTATTATTATTATTATTATTATTATTATTATTATTATTATTACAACTGCCCTTCATCTAAAGATCAGAGGATGGTTCACTTCCATACATGACTACTGGGAAAACCATAGCTTTAACTATATGTACCTTTGTTGGCAAGGTGATATCTCTGCTTTTTAAGATGCTTTTCATTAGGATGTCCCTATTTTCATTGGAGAAATGTTGAGTTATCCAACCCTCGAGCTGTCTGAAGGCAATCCTGTATAGGGAAGGGCTTTTTTAAAAAAATGTTTAATGTTTTATTATGTTTTTATATATGTTGAAAGCTGCCCAGAGTGGCTGGGGCAACCCAGTAAGATGTGTGGGGTATAAATAGTAAAATTATCATTATGGAATGGGACGTCCCTATTTTCATTGGAGAAATGTTGGAGACGCACATATCAGATGCGCCTAAAATGGTCGCTGCCTGTACATTCAATAGCTATTGGCAATAGCACCTGTGCTATGATAACTTTGTGTGCATTTCATGTTGAACTGACACATTATTGTTCACAGCATGCTGTTTTGTCCTCAAACATCCAGAACAATTGGGATGTGTGCCTAATCTACTCCTCGTCATGTGGTCGCCACATCCCAGGAGCAGGCTGGAAGTGTTCCTGTAACTCCTGTAAGATCAAGGCATCCGTGTGGTGTGTGTTTTATGGGAGAAGGGATGCTCTTAGTTGCCCTCAATTTTAAGCTAAAACAGAAACAAACAATCTCAACTGAGCAATCTCTTTCATGTTACCAAGCTGAAAGGGGAATTCCACAAGGTGCCCAGTCCTAGATGTGAAAGAGTGTGTTTGAGCACAGGCAATGCTGTATCGTTGGCACCTTTGATCATCAATGTGTCTGTCTGCTCTGACGAAGTAAAATCAATGGCAAGACTTTGCCGAGCAAAATAGTCTTTTATTTTTTGGTGTTGCTTTTGCAAAAAAAAATATATGTCCCTGCAAGTCAAGCGAATGACCCGAAAGGTGGCTTCGCTGCTTTCCCTCCCCGCTGGTGCTCTTCTCAACAGAGCAGGGTACATTGTGGGGGCTTTTTTTCTGTTGTTTTAATGAGAACGTTTGAATGTCATATTGATTTCTAGCCTTAGAAAAAGCATGTATTGATTTTTTTTTGGTGAGGGAACTTTTCACAAGCTTATTTAAAAATGGTGGGATAAAACTGCTTCAAAATTGTTGACTTTGTTCTATTGAGTCGGCAGTAGATGGAAACTTTTTTTTGTGGTAGTTTAAATGGTTGGAGAAACTTTTGTGCCTGTTTTAAAATGCTGTTTGAACTGGGATTCATGTCTCTTGTCCGTGGTGCTAGGGATTTGTGTGCTGACATAAGCTAGTTGTTGATGGAGGTACCTAACGGGTGGAAAAGAACTCTGTAAGTCATTGTTGGCTCTTTGGGATCTATTAAAATGTAAAGAAATTTATCTCCTGAGCTGTTAGCCTCCATTTTCATGCTAAACAGGGCTATCCTACAGTTCCTACCATCCTTCACCATTGGTCATGCTGGCTGGGGCTGATGGGAGCAGGAGTCTAGCAACAACTGATAGCTATTCCTTTATGGACCTTAAAAATACAGATCAAAAAAGTGGGAGTGTTAATTGTGATTATTAAGATGTGGCTTGTTTGAAACTAGGACTTGAGAACCCAGAAAGTGATCTGTAAAGAGCCCTTAGATATTTTCAGACTTTATATTTCATTCCTGGCAAGGATAGCAATTGATTTTGTGACAAGCCCGAAAAGGTGAAAACATGTTGGAGGGAAGCAGAAAGGGTGGGGCAGAAGAGAACAAAACGATAAATTTCATATCACTTTGTGGTGAATGGGCGAACTATGCATGCTGACTCAGAAGTAAGCTCCACTTAGTTCAGCCAAGATTGCTCCTTGGTAAGTGTGCATAGGGTTGTAGCCATTCAGAGCGACCATTTGCATATCTTCTCAGATGCCAATTCCACTGAGTTAAATGAGACTTAAAGGCATGTGGGCAAAGACCTACAGTCAAAGGACTAGACAAAATAACAGGCAGCTGGGCTTGCAAAGGTGATTATTGCGCTTGGCCCATGGCATTGTAAACTGTAGGGAAGGTTTTTTATTATTTTGGTGCATCTGCACACGAAAAGCTCATACCAATAACAAACTTAGTTGGTCTCTAAGGTGCCACTGGAAAGATTTTTTTTATTTTGTAGGGATGGTGTTTGTTGTTGTTAGCAGCTGTCTTGAGAGACAATGGAGTGTGTTTTGGGCGTGAATCAGAGCTTTCCAGGTTGATGAGTCCCATCTGCCCCTCACTTCCCTCTACTGCATGTGCTGTAACTGCCTTTTTGAACATGGGATCCACAACTGGTCTCATCCACTCTATCTGCCAGAGCCTATCTTTGCATGCAAGTGAAGTCCCTAACTCACTGAAGGTTTGAGACCCATTGGCTACCCTACCTGGTTTAGCATACCAAAGGGTTGACATAGAATTATGCAAACTTGTGAAATAGCCTAAAGTCTTTGTGGGGGTACAGTTAAGGGGAATAGGTTTTATCTATTGTTGATTCTAATTAACATAGTGCTGTGTGTCCTGACCTTCTGCAGAGGGGAATACTGTTAGACCTGCTAAATATTAGAGGTGTGCACGGTCCCCAAGTTTGGCCTTGTATCTGTATCTGTGACTTTGTAACAATTCCAGTGTTTCTTAGTTGCTCTGTGCTTTCTTCACTTCAATCTGAAATTCACATTCCAAGCTGCTCTGTATAAATCAAACTGTGTATATATTCATTTAAGTCAAAATGGATGAAATTTACAGGCACAGGAGTCCTTGCCAACTTGCAAAATACAAGGCATGAGGCTCTTTGTGAGGGGCAGAAACAAGATTTTCGTCCACAGTCCTTTATGAGGTGGCGTACTGGGGTAAGCGAGGGTTTGTCTCCAGTGCTTCTTACTTCAAATTGATTAAAAGGTAGCCAAGTAGTGGGTATTCTTGCCTGTAGATGTATATATATATTTAACCAGCTTTTCTCTGAGCTTTCCTTTCCAGTCCTTACTTCCTTTTCCAGTCCTTGTGCTTTCTAGAATGCTTCCTTTGGAGCTTTGAAGAGCTCTGTTTGTTTTTGTTAAAGCAGAGCAACACAGTTGTTGTTTTTAAATTTACATGAAACTTTTAATTTTTCAAAAAAAGAAGAAAAGAAAGAAAGAAAGAAAGAAAGAAAGAAAGAAAGAAAGAAAAGCTCTTTACTGATCTATTTAAATGTAGAAGAAAAAAAGTCCAGTGTTCTTTACACTTCACAGGTGATGTTTTGGACAGCATCTCTTTTTGCAAAATCCACACACCTTTATTCAATCCACCATAGAGATGATGCACAACCCTTTTAAACATCATTCCAATTTGACAAATGCTGTCAGTTGCAGTCACAGGTTTGTACATGTGGAGCTGCTGTATTTTGGTGCAGCATGTAAAGGGGCAACATACAGAACTTGGGGTGGGGGAAGTATTTTAGGTTTGATAACTGCACACCCCACCCCACCCTGAACTGTCACCGAGGATGTTGTGGTGCATCCTTGAATTGTAAGGAAAAGGACCCTCGTTCGGTGGTAGAGTTATCTGCTTTGCATGCAGATGACCCCAGATTCAATTCTGGATGTCTCCAGCTAGGGATGATAATGTCCCCTGTCTGAAACCATGGAGAGTCACTCAATGAGGGAAGCTCTGAGCTAGATGGACCAGTGATCTGATTTGGTATCAGGCACCTTCCTATTTGCAGTGCAGCCACATTGGGCATCAGAATCTCTTGGATGATGCCTGTTGAAGCAACTTGGAGCAGCCTCATTGCTCAGGGACACTAATCTCTCTCTCTCTGTATATATATCATCCTCATAGGCTGAACCTTGGTTTGAGCCTTCTTGAGGAGGTAGGCGCAAGATGGGTCACCGAGTAAGGAGCTGGAACCTCAAACACGGGACTCAGTAATAACAGGCAACTGCTCCTATTCTGTTAAGGCTTAAAGGCCATGCTCCAGTATTTATATCTGGCTTGTCTGGCCTTGCTATTTTTAATCTCCTTTTTAAGGTTAAATATGCTGCTGCATGGCTGTTTTCATTTCTTATTTATTGGTCTACTTGCTTGTACTGTTTGTTTGCTGCGTTGTAAAAACTCATTTGTAAGCTACTTTGGGAGTCCCTTGGGGGCTGGAGGGCAAGATACAGAATACCCCAACAAATAAACACAACATCACAGTTTGGGTTCTGGTCTTGTGCTCCCTGACACGAAGGTTTAGTGGACTACTTATATTTCTAACTTTTTTTTTAACCACCAAAGGAAGGTGAAGTGTAGCCAAAAGGTTGTTGGTTAAGTGGCTGCTTACAGTCTTTTAGTCTCTTAACTGGATGAGTTGTGAGCACCAGACATTCTACAGCAAGGCTGCTCAAAGTGCTGGTCCATGGACAGGTGCTGGTCTGCAAGCCATCAGCTGTCATTCCCCAGCAAATCCAGCGCAGCCTAGATTGGATGGGGCACTTCAGGGACCAAATATAGTACCAGTCCCTAGCAAGCTGTGAGAGGGAGAGAATTGGTGCTCCATCACAGCAAACAGCTTGAGAAGCATTGGTCGACAGTGTTTCTGAAGGATCCATTCCATTACTCTAGTTAAGGTTCATCCCTGTGTGGAATAGTAACCATCGCAGACTTACCCATCCAAGGGCAAAATATATCTCCCTGTGTTTCTCATCTGTATGTCTTACCTTGAAAAGTTCTGGCATCTGCTTTGTTATGACAGGGATTGGGGTGGGGTGGGGAATGTGACCCTACAGATATTGTTGGACTCCTATCAGGTAGCATGGCAAATGGTCATGAATTATGAAAACTGTAGTTGAGCAACATCTGGAAGGCTAGAGGTTCCCTGCTCTTGCCTAAATGTGCAACAAAATGGCAAATAGATTGTAAATGTAAAGTGATGCTCATTGATGTAAAACATTCCAGCCACATAATGACAATTAATGTGGTTGTGGTGTATAACTAAATGAAAACATCATTTCAGTGGTTGGCAATGGTGGAGAAAACAACTTCTAGGTGAGGGATTTTTAGGAAATCAGTTGAAAATACAATTGCCAGTATTGTCATGGATGATGGGAGTTGTAGTCCAACAACATCTGGAGGACCTCAGCGACCCCGTCTTTGGCTTCCTTGAACATTTCATTCTTCTTTCACCTTCCCTAGAACAATAATTAAATAAGCAACATTGGGGGGATTTTCTGAGCCTTTTATTCAATACTCCATCCGAGGTGGGGAAACTTAATTTTCAGGGATGAGAACATCAGGAAGGAGAAAGAAGAATTTCATCACCATCGTTTAATCATTTTATTTGTATGCCACCTTTCCATAGTTAAAAGTTTGCTCAAGGTGGCTTACAACATAAAAAGATTTACACAATTACAAGCATAACAGGAGTACTCATCCACAGTAAATAAAACACAACAAAATACACAACAACATTGAACATTGTGAAGGACCCCTGAGAAAATGTCACCACAGACTCCTAGTTATTGACCATTTGGTAGAACAAGGAACTCAGCATTTTCTTTTTATTAATTAAGGAAATTCAAGATGATTCCTCCTTCAGTCATAAAGTCTCCGTTATCATTGGCGTACAAAGCACCAACATTTCCAGCTGCGTTTCAGCAGTGATGTGAATGGATGTGAGTTGATGCCTTATAATGGGCTCTGCCACAGCTGATAAAAATGCCAAGCAGAAGCACTGAGATGCTTATATTTTGATGCAGTCACAGTCCATAATTGGACCAGAAATGCGTGTTCTATTAGCATTATTCCCATTATGCCATCTCTAATGGGGGGGGGGAATGGACCTTTTGTATATTTCAAAGCAGCTGTCTAGTATATTTCTGAATGAGGAATGATTCCACATGGTGCATGTTAAGGGGCAATCTGCAGCTCTCATTCTAAAACATGTTTAAGGCTTCATTTTGGTTTTACAAATGATTTTTGAGCATTCAAGTAATGTATTTTGGTGGCAGCCTGAAGGCATTCAGATTTTATGGTCTTCCGCTGGTATTTCCTCATCTCAAAGAAGGATGCACCAGAAGTTAACCTGTATCTTGTAGATACCGAGTATCCTCTGTGTTCTCTTGTAGTACTTGTGCTGGTTGTGGTCCTAATATCACTGTGACACTTCAAAGATAATTTGCTGTGATGCTAGTTTGGTTTCCTGTGGAGGATTGTGGAAAAACATTTGCATGTCATTCACTACTTTCTGAGTTCAAAACCAGCATTTATTCCTTCAGTGCTAAAAGGCATTAAGTCAGCACCTTCTCCAATACAGTAGTTCCTCAGTTTACGAACTTAATCCATTCCAGAAGTCCGTTCTTAAACCAAAACAGTTCTTAAAACGAGGCCTCCTGCTGCCAGTGCCCTTCCACTATTCAGATTCCGTTCTTAGACCGGGGTAAAGTTCTCAAACGGGGACACTATTTCTGGTTTTGCAGAGTTTGTAAACCGAATCATTCTTAAACCGGACTGTTCTTAAACCAAGGTAGCACTGTATTATACTCTGCAAATTCTGTTGGACTACAACTGCCATAATCTCTGACCATTGGGTGGGCAGATGAGAATTGGACTCCAACAATATCTGGAGGACACCCGGATGCAGGAGGCTATATTAAGGTGTACAATATAGTTGTTGAGACTGCATGTTTCCCTGCCCTCTTCATCCTGTTCTTTACCCTCTTATGATATATATCCAACAGCCCCTTCTAAGGCTGTCACCACTGTCTGAGATAAGATTGGTCACCTAATAATAGAGTTTTTCCAGTGGTGGGCCCTTGATTGCGGCATTGTCTCCTGATAGAAATAGGCAAGATCCTGCCATTTAAGAGGAGTGTGAAAACCATTCTGTTTCAACAGGCATTTGGGCTACAGGGAATAACACTGCTTTAAATTCTGTTTCAATATGCTATTTATACTCATTTTCATCTATTGTTTTTAAATGGCTTTTGATACTAAGTTGGGGGTTGAGGCATCCTTTTATGATGACTTCACTCCTGCTTATGGGATCAGTTCATCAGCTCAGTGTATCCACAGGTTGCCACGGGGGACAATTTTGTCCCCAATGCTATTTACTATCCAAATTGAAGCTTCTAGGGGCAGTCATTAGGATACTTGGAGCAAAAAGTCACCTTTATGCTGATGATACCCAGCTCCGTAATATCTGTACTAGGAGAAGCCTTGTGTTAAAAATTGGTACTAGGATTCACTGTTCATCTGGATGAGGACTAATGAAATGCAGTTGACTACAGACACTATGGATGGATGGTTTCTAGGTTGAGAATTGGGCTCTGTACCTGCCCTGGTTTGGGTTGCACTCTCTGAAGGAGCAGGTACAGTACATAATTTGGGGCTGCTCCTAGATCCACTGCTATCATTAGAAGCATGGGTGACCTCTGGCCCAAAGCATCCATTATCAGCTTTGATTGGTGCATAACCAATGATCTAGAGAGGTATAAACTTGCCACAGTGGGCCATGCTATGGTAACCTTGCTGGCATTTAAAGCCCAAAACAACTTGGGACTAGGTTATGGAGGAGACTGCCTTCCCCAGTCCCCTGAGCTTTTAAGATCTCCTGAGGAGACCCTGCTGGTCTTTCCATGGTAAGTGCATTGTCATTTGGTTACAATGCAGAAGCAGGCCTTTTCAGTGGTAGCACCCAGCCTCCCTCGACCAGTATGTGAGTTGGAGGAAGTAATGGTCTTTAAACCTCTTACCTTTTCAATTCCTTTTTTGTTGCACACTGGCCAGCTTTAGCTGTGATGTATAGTTTTGTCCTGTTTGTAGGACATTTTGTGGACTATGATTGTTATAGGAAATTTTATTCGATGCTTTATTGGATGGGGTCTGAGAAGCACCCCATGGCCAGCCCCAGAGGCATCATTTGCCTGGGGAGCTTGTAGCCAGGGCTGCTGCAACAAACAGCTGTGCAAGCCTTTGGGAGACAGAGACGCAAGAGGGCATCAGAGGAGGATGGAAAGGAAAGAGGGACAGGGGACAGTGTTGCCTGCAGCACCCCTGACCATCATTCAAGACACCCCAGGGTGCCAAACACACTGGTTGAAAACCACTGCCATAAGCCATTCCCCAGCCCCCTATTTGAAACAGAGCTGCACTATCTAGGGTGGAGACAAAAATGTCCTTGCATGGTACTTTGTGATCTGGAGGAATAATATGGGTGCAGCCAATGCACACAATGTGGGATATATGGGATTAAGATTGATCGATTGACTCACCAACTTGCCTTTCAAGGCATACGTGCCACACGGGGCAGTTTACAAATACAAGTTGAAAACACATAAGATACTAGAAAGAAAATAAATACAACCAATTAAAATTAAAAAAACTATTAATTAAAACCAATGCTGTTAAATCTTTCATGCACAGGACATGAATAAAGTGCCAACTACAATGAAAACATACATTAAAAACCAGTAAAGATGAGGCCATAGGTGCCTTCCCAGAGAGGGAGTTCCAAAGATGTGAAGCCACCACTGAACTGGCCCTGTCCCTGGTATCCACCTGGTATCCACCCATCAAATGTTTCCGGGGCTCATATGGATGCAGACCATCCTTTAGAGCATAGTTCTTCAACCTCAGGTGACCCAGGTTGGGCTGGTTATAGGGAACATATGACTCCCTTGCTGGAACAGCTGTATTAGCTACAGGCTTGTTTTCGGACACAATTCAAAGCGCTGGTTATGACATATAAAGCTCTACACAGCTTTGGTACAAACTATCTGAAAGACTGTGTTCCCTTATACAGACTTGCATGGGTTTGGAGATCTTCAGGGGAGGCCCTTCCCCCGGGAGAGGACTTTCTTGGTGGCTGCTCCCAGACTCTGGAACTCCCTCTCTGGGGAAGCTAGACTGGCTCCTTCCTTGCCTTCCACTGGTAGAAAACCTTGTTTCAGCAGGCATTGGGGTACTGACTGCTTTTAATGAAATGGCTGGTGTCATGCTGTTTTTCTTGTAATTATTTGTATGTTTATGCAATGTAATTATTTGTATGTTTGTACAGATTATATATATGTAAATAGTTTTAATTTTATTAATGTTAATTTTTTGAATGATAGTTTCCCCCCCCCTATGCTTTTAGCGGTTCTTATTTTATCTGTAAGCTGCTTTCAGTCCAGTTAAGGAACTGGCAGGGTATAAAGAAAGATATACTAATGCTAATACTAATCTTAATATTAATACTAATACTTATTTAGCTGAGGCTCCAATACTTTGGCCACCTCATGAGAAGAGAAGACTCCCTGGAAAAGACCCTGATGTTGGGAAAGATTGAGGGCACAAGGATAAGAGGACAACAGAGAACGAGATGGTTGGACAGTATTCTCGAAGCTACCAACATGAGTTTAACCAAACTGCAGGAGGCAGTGGAAGATAGGAGTACCTGGCGTGCTGTGGTCCATGGGGTCACGAAGAGTCGGACACGACTAAACGACTGAACAACAACAACAACAATACTAATACTAATACTAATACTAATACTAATACTAATACTAATATTGTTGGAGTGCAGCACCTATAAACCCAGGCAATTGGCTAAGCTGGCTGCAGATGATGGGAGTTGTTGTTCAACAGCATCTGGGGACTCGAGTTTGCTTTAGAGAACTTGGTCCTAACTGTTTACAGTTTTAAAGGTCAAAGGGATTGCAGTTCCTTCTCACCCCTTGAAAATCTTAATAAATATGCAGTTCTTTCTCACCCCAAAGCTGTCTTTCTAACATGAATTGTAGATTGCCAAATAAACACCACCAATCACATCAAAGCATTTCTTGTGTATTTTAAATAGGATATGAAGAACCATGAAGGGGAAAAAACATACACCCCAAGACATTAGCTTAAGGAATTCCACTATAACATGCCAGAAATAGTTAAGGTCTTCTCCAAAAGGCAAAATGTTTATCTTTGGCTCAAAACCTGAAGGCACTAAAACAAGGAGCCTGCTTATCTGGTGGGTATGTCCACAGTCCCCTTGAGAGTATATTCAAAGAGATGATAATTAAACAAAGCAATGTTGACTAGGGTGTAACACAAAGTAAATAACAGAGCTGCATTGTGGAGCAGAGGACTTATCATTCCACTTGGAGCATGAGGACAGTGTTTGCAATGTGTAAATATCTATTCAAAGACAGGGTTGGTTATAATGCTTCTGGAGAAATGCATATTTTAGACACGACAAAGGCAGGTTTTAAAGCTGCCAGCTTCTTTCATTTAAGGATATTGTGACCATGGGGACAATGACACAGGGTGGCTTCAGTAACAAGTCATTGTTGATTGATTTCATGCGTTGCTGATGTTGCCCAATGAGCCACAATTTCTCTGTTCATCTGTTAATATCCCCTGCCCATCCCCCTACAATTTGAAGGACACATTTTTAAAAAATCAATTGCTCAATAAGTGTTCAGTTAATACTGGTGTATGGGTGGGTTTTGTTTTGTTTTTCTTACAGAGTACATTTCCAACAGTCTGTGGGAAAGGGAGATGGCAATTTAATGTGCCCAAGTACAGCAAATCAAGATAACGCGGCAGAGTGCTTCCCACAGTGGTGACAGGTTGCAACAGAATGTTTCTGCTTAAAATGCAACCTGCCAGGTCTTGCTGCAGCAGGGGAGTTCAATGTGATCTGATGGGGCCGGCTGCAAGGAGATGTCATGCTGCCATTTTATCTAAAAGGCTTGCCAGAATGCAATCTGATGGGCTTTGCTGCAGGGATATTTGTCATCATAAAGTAACCTGACGGAACAGCTTGTGGCATGGCTTAAATCTAGCGCAGTCAGTTAAAATTATTATGAAATAAAGTGCTAGTGGTGGGGTGACAAACATTGTGCCACATAATCCTGAGGGTGTGCAAAGTTCTGTCATAATGGCCAGGTTTTTCTGTCGCTATAGGGGGGACTGGATGGTTCTATAACCCCTGGATAGGAAGACACAACAGTTCAGCATACTGGAATAGGGCAATGAAACATCAAGCAGACAGCAGGAAGTGAAGAGAATGGCGCTAACACGTGTGCTGCTGCTTTTGGAGGGGTGATTTGCGATGAAAACTACGCAATGCTCTGTGGAAGGCATGGCTGCTGTGCCTTTAATGTCCTTAGAAGGGAGAATATCAGCAGATTCAGCTTTGGCGATTGGAGTGCCACTGCGGAGGATCAAACCGCACCAGTCTGTATTCCTCCTGTTATACAGCAGGCACAAAGAATCTGGCCTGGGCCAATAGTGGCAAGTTCCCAAATGGTAAGTTGAATGAGAATTCCAGGAGCTCAGCTTGGGACCTGGAAGAAATTACATACAGACCTCAGTTTTGGGAGGATCATTGCAAAATCTCCCACCGCCAAACAACCCTTCATGCCCGACACAAGTATATTCTCACCAGCAATTATTTTCTAGAGTTTTTGTTGCTTTTGGATAGAGAGGTTCAGGATGGTGGCAAAAGGGAAGTCCACTGCCTTTGACCTCTTCAAACATAAATTAATGACACAATGGTGGCTGTGGGAGATGGTTTTGCTATTTGGCATATTCTTCTGGCCCTCTCTGCTGCCTTGCCCATTCTCTTGAAAGGGTGCCCGTCTGCCTGCTTGCTTTTCTTCCATTCCACTTCCTGGGATACTGCCCAAATTCAGTTATCTACTGGCTCTGAGCCCCCATTATTTACTAGGTCCTTTAATTGCTCCATCCTTCTTGTCTGTAGCACCAGCAGTGAAAGCTGAAGCTACAGCATGACTGTACCACTCTTCAACCTCACGGCCGACATTTACATTTCCTTTGCTGGGAGTTTCTTTAGAAAAGATGTAGTGGATCAGCCTGCTGTGTCTGAACCACTTGGCAAGGTGGTCTATAAGCAAGAGATTCCCAGGGGCCCTTTACAACTTCTCTCCATGATTGTTGTACTCATGCTGTGCCTGTATCAAATGGGCACAGCCCACTGCTAGGTCCCACATCCTCAACTCGGTGGGGAACTTGCGCTATTCAAACATGCAATTGTACACACAGTATATAATAATGCTGCTTGTGGGGAGCCTGTGCTTTACTTGCATGTAAATGTAATTGTGATTTGTTGGAAATCACTTGATATGCAGTGCTTTGATCTTTCTCCCCCTCTCCCCACTTCAATTACTAAAGGAGAAATCTGATTCTGAAATGGCTTTGAAAAATGTTTGCTTTGCATGAGCGTGGTTTTTGCTTTTGTTTTTAAAATTTCCCCTTTGTTATCATTTCTGGTTAGAAAGAGCAGCCAAATGCAGCGCAACCAACTGCTGTGACAAAAATGCCTAGGAAAAAAAATGGAATTGATTGTACATTATATTTTTGCATAGATAATAGGCAGGGGAGGGGGGGAGAGAGAGAGAAAGATGGTTGAGTGACACATGGCTTTCTTGATTTATTCTCCCTTAGGTCCCATATCCATCAGGGTAGTACCAGAGATAGTCAGGAAATAACCGCATCACCTTGGCCACCCTCCTTATACATCAGAAGTAGGCAACATAAGGTGTATGAACCATATCCACCCACCTAGAGTGTTTCCACCAGCTGTTTAAGGTAAAGGGACCCCTGACCATTAGGTCCAGTCGTGACCGACTCTGGGGTTGTGGCGCTCATTTCGCTTTATTGGCCAAGGGAGCCGGCGTACAGCTTCCGGGTCATGTGGCCAGCATGACTAAGCCACTTCTGGCGAACCAGAGCAGTGCACGGAAATGCCATTTACCTTCCCGCCGGAGTGGTACCTATTTATCTACTTGCACTTTGACGTCCTTTCAAACTGCTAGGTTGGCAGGAGCTGGGACCGAGCAACGGGAGCTCACCCCGTCGTGGGGATTTGAACCGCCGACCTTCTGATTGGCAAGCCCTAGGCTCAGTGGTTTAACCCACAGCGCCATCAGCTGTTTACTCTCCCTCATTCCCCAGAAGAACCAGCCTGCAGGTGAATGGCCACAGACACTAGCACAGCTGTATGGGCAAGAGATAGCTGTATGCCTTTGTTTAGCAGACAGGGCCTGTTGGTTTTATGTTGTGTGTAACTGGCCTAAGCCCTTTCAAGATGTTCAAATAAGTATACTACAACAGTGAAACTGAAAAACACGCAGTTAAACCAATGTCATCGTGCTGACTTCCATAAGACTAAACTATCTTAACTTCAACTGTAGTGACTTAATGGCTTTGTGGGGTGAAGCTGTAAAGACTCCCAGTCATATTATTTTTATCTACTAGGGGCTGCCACCTCTACTTGCTGCGTGTACCAACCTCACCTGTCCCTACGCCAACTGACCAAACCTTGTCACTTTATACCTCACCTACCCTTTGACTATCCTCCCCACAGGTAAAGGGGGGGGAGTCCCTTCACAGAGCCGCTTGCTAAGTCGCAGTCTGATGCAGCTCCACCCCGCCCCCCGTTAAATCTTGTTGCAGGAGTGTTTAAGAGATGGGGGAGGCACTTCACAGTCCTCACCTGGTCTGCCTACCACCTATACTGCTTGCTGGCCAGTCCTCACACTGGAGTTGCTTATTGGCAGTTATATGAACTGCAACATGACAACAGCTGTACCTCTTTGTATGTATATAGGAAAATTTAATCAGTTCTTAGAGGGCAAGTGCCATAAGTAAATTATATTTCACAGCAAATTGTTGGTTCCAGAGTGGCCACTGTACATTAAATTCTCACAATCTCATATTTATTTTTATTTAAAGGCATTTCTATCTCACTTAATATTTCAAAAATCCCTCCAGTAGTGTGGCTTTATCCTGCGAACAGCAGATGATCAACAAGAGAGGAGTTATTTTTGTTATTTTACTACTAAGCAGAGTCAGTTTGCTTTCTAGTCCTTTTCAGATGAGAAATGGCTGGATATATTCAGGCTGGCATTTGTACACTGGACAGGCCTATTGCATTTTGGTGTCCCTGTTAAATATGAGAAAGACCATCCAATCTTTATGCTGTTCCCTGAATACCATCCTAAGTTATGACAATAGAGACATTGTATATGAATAGGCAGGGAATCACATTAATGCAGAAAGAGCCATTCATAATATGTTAAGCAGGGAGAACAGATTTGTAATCCTCCTGTAAACTTGCTGATAAAAACACTCCTGTGACTCTATCCAGCTTAGAATACCTCCTATAAAACTGTTCATGAAACCTGGGTGTGCATGGTCTGTCTATGCTATCTTTAAACAGTATCAGAGGCAAGAAGATTTCTTCCTTTATGTTTTATTTGACCTGGTTTCAGATTTAATACCTCCATCTAGGGAAGACACCTGTATCTGGAATATCTTTTTGAAAGGAGTTTTTTTTTTTTTTTAAAGAAACTTCTGCTATTACCCAATTGCTCCACCAACTGGATGGGGAAAATCAGAATATAGATGGAAGGAAAGTGTAGCTTAAGTGCAAATGGGTGAGTTTAGCACCTTTGGCAAACTGTACACCTTAGTTGGGCTGTGTGTGAAGATGCTGTGAAGAATAGTTGGTTGCGTGAAACTGGACTGATCTGTCTGCCTCCTGAAATCCATGATCTTAGAGGTTCAGGGCACCTGAAAGAAATCTGGGCTAGTAGAGTGTGATGGGATTCCTGTTCATTAGCTACTTTACCAACAGGTCACTTTGAGGAAGGAGGAGGGGAAGCAGGACCAAATTCCAACAAAAGCATCCTGTTGGTGAGCCCATCCACCTCTCTCCTTGCTCTGCTACACAGTGCAAACAGATCAAACTGATGTATAGATTGCTGATAGGCTGTAAATATCTTGATAGACAACACAAGCTAAGCAAAAACAATCCATCTATAAAAGGTTTCCTACAATTAAAGCTGGATACCACATAGCATGAACCTGCAGTTTTCCCCAGCCTTCCCTGAAATCATGTTGAATATGAATTAATTGCTTGTCTCATCAGGCCTTCTGAAATGCTTTGCCTCTTACTCTTTTGCCCGTATGCTTATTTCTGTTTTAACAGTTGCAGGGTAAACACGCCTACTCCTTTCTCTCTCTCTCAATTTTTTTTCCAGAATATCTGGTAAAAATATTAGCAATTAGTAAGCGTTCTCTCAACGTATTTGGCAGACATTTAGCCCTTACTTGGAATGCAAGGTATAATTTTGAATTTAGGTCTCTCTAGGAACACAATTATTTGCTGGCAGAATAACTTAGGAGTGGGGGTCCTGTGCACAATTTTAGAGACTTGCGGCACTGTTTGTGCTGTGTTCTTGCACAATTCTCAATTCATTTCACTGAGACTTGCACTGAATGAGTCTGGGTCAAACTCATGACCATCCTCTGCTTGGTGTTGTCTGAAGGTACCAACTTGAATAAAATGTTTTTTTGGGGGGGCAGGTAAGCCCCACCCCACATGATCGATCACATGATGCAGCACGCACACACACCATTTGAATGGCAATGCTCATCAACTTGGGGGGGCAGCCCCCTCAAATATTTATTGGGGGCAAAGGACCTCGGTCCTAGGAGTTGGCTCCTATGATTCCTAAACACGCAGGAGCAAGCCCCATTGAAAACAGTGAGATTTGCTGCAAAATAAGTATGCATAATAGGATTGTGTTGCATAAGACATGTTCTGCCATTCTGTAGTAAAAGGGGGAAATAAATTCGGGATCTTGATATTACTGACCTTGTTATTATTGAATCCAAATCAATCAGGACTCAGCAGCAAATCACACGCTTTGCTGGTTGCTAGGTGATGAGGGGACATTGGGCTCACCCTGCCCCTCTGAAGCAATTTTGGGTCTGGGGGAGACAATGGACTCAGACACATCATGCCCTCTCGTCTGCTTCCTCTGAGCCTAAATTATTTTCCCCACCAGGGGCAGTTGATGAGAGAACCCTCCTTTTTTCTATGTGCCTGAATGGTATTGAGGAGAGAACGTTACCACTCTCTGCATCCTTAGGTTTTATCAATTCTCATTTCGAGGCAATAGCAATGGTTCAACTAGTCCAGCATTCTGTTCTCATAGTGGCTAGCCAGATACCCCCACAAGCAGGATGTGAGTGCATTCACACTCTCTTGCACACAGTTCCCAGTGACTGGCATTAAAAAGCATACAGTGGTACCTCGGGTTACATATGCTTCAGGTTACATCCACTTCAGGTTACAGACTCCACTAACCCAGAAATAATACCTCGGGTTAAGAACTTTGCTTCAGGATGAGAACAGAAATTGTGCTCCAGCGGCACGGCAGAAGCGGGAGGCCCCATTAGCTAAAGTGGTGCTTTGGGTTAAGAACAGTTTCAGGTTAAGAACGGACCTCCGGAACAAATTAAGTACTTAACCTGAGGTACCACTGTACTTTGGGTTCTGCCCCAGGACCAGAGCTGCTAAATCATATGCCTGCTCTTGCAAAGATAAGGAGTACAGTTTTCTGTGTGTTGAGCTGGAATGCTTAAGGGGTGGCCTTAACGGAGTGTGAATATACAGCTCAAATGTGAAAGGGAGACTGATGTGCATTGGTGCTGAGTGACT
Organism: Podarcis raffonei; assembly: GCF_027172205.1. Lineage (NCBI taxonomy): Eukaryota > Metazoa > Chordata > Lepidosauria > Squamata > Lacertidae > Podarcis > Podarcis raffonei. Next base: position 65,171,392 of record NC_070606.1, on the reverse strand, counting down.
TACATGCCATCTACTGTCCTGAAGGAGTAAAATAGGGAAAGAAGTCTCTCTCTTGTTAAAAAAGAAACCCCATAATAATTAAAGGTCAGAAAGCAACTAAGGAACTCTTCCTCTTTTGACTGCAGTGCCCACGATTAGTTGCACTGCAATAATGTTCAAAGAGCCATCTTCTACACTTAGAGGCAGAGGCTGCCTGCCAAGGAAATGCAATAAAAATATAATGAAATATAGGAAGAGCAGCATGAATAAACTCAATTAGATGTGGTAACTTAAGGGTCTCCCTGAATGAGGGAAATGACCCTATTCAAGGATCCTGTCGATAGAGTTGGATACATGCTCAGCATCTTTGAAGATCTATCTGCTTATTTCAAAGCCCAAAGATAAAATGAGTATAGCATCTTCCAAGCTCAATACAATTGAATAAAATCTCTCCTGCCCTGAAAATAAAGTTGAGAAATGGTAGTGGCTGTTAAATACATTCTTTCCTTCTTTCACCAAAACTGAATCATTAAACTGTAGTTTCCCCTTTTGGCATTAGAACCATGGGATTGCAGAGTTGGATGGGACCTTGAGGGTCATCTAGTCCAACCTCTTGCAATCTCAGTCCAAACTACTTTCTAATTACCTGATTTCCTTTTGCTATGAAACTATTTCCTGGTTGCATTAGATAGGACCATGGTGGGTAGCCTTTCTCGCCCGCTGGGCTAGATTGTTAGCTCCTCCACTCCTTGTTGGCTAAGTTTCAAAGGCAGATGGAACTGCTAACCTGATATCACAGAGATGTCAGATGACCCCCCCCTTTTTTTGCTCTCAGGGGTCTTCAGAAATCTATCTCAAAGTGCTGTTTTGCACAGTGCTTTGAAATATCAGCTGATTGTCGGCTCTTCAGAAGCCCTTTTCAAGGTGCTATTTTGTGTCATCTCAGCCTTTACAGACACTGACAAACCACTGGTCAGCGGTGCCTTCCAACACCCTTTTGGCTGAGCCTCGCTGTTACCTGCTGTATACCTGATGTCAGGTTCGTGTGGCTTGGCCAAAATTGCCTCATGAGCCAAATGAAGAGGCCCATTAGGCCCACGGGCTGGAAGCCCCACACCTCTAAGATTGGGCCTCCTCATGAACATAGGAAGCTGCTTTGTACCATGTCAGACTATTCATCCATCTAGCCTAGTATTACCTACTTTGAGTGGCAGTTGCTCTCTTATGATTAGCACTAGTGCAATGGGATTTATATCCCTTGTCCCCTGTGCATGTCAGGACTGCTCCAGGGGGTTGGAGAAATCCCCAGAACAGTTTTAGGGATGCACAGGGGAGGAGAGGAAGAGAACATTCCATTGTGCAATGTAATATCCTTGTGTTGTGGGAATATTAACCTTAGTGCTACATTGACATGTTACATGGGCAAACTCAGCCCTCCATATGTTTTGGGACTACAACTCCCTGTTAGAATTCCTGCTCCATGACTGCACTCATGGGATTTTTGTCTATCACGTGACGGTGTATGTTTTGACTCCACAGAGTGGGAAGTGACAGAGACAGGATGTTTGTGTTACTGCGTTCCATGAAGTGGGACTATTGTCCTGTGTACTTTTTATCTTTGCTGTCTGATGCTAGAGAGAAAGGGAGCCATTGCAGTGCTTTGTGTGTGTTTATATGTAAATAAAGTAGATTAGCCAAAATGCTGAGTTGCTGAGGTCTGTTACGCAAGCTGCAAAGACTCTGCGGATCCCTAAGTGTGCCGATGTCTGTTGGCATTGGTCGCTGTGATCTTCAGGCTGAAGAAAGCTTTTGAAGCTCCCGAACGAAAGACCAGGAGGGAGAGAACATGCCAGTCGGGCATGTGTCTCTACCAGGGTCCTACTCAAGTGTAGGACGAGCTCCGGACACTCCCACCATCCCAGTGGTCAGGGATGATGGGAATTGTAATCCCAAAACATCTGGAGGGCTGAGTTTGCCTATGCCTCCTCTGGAATGACATAAAAATGCCATGGCTACAGATGCACAAAGGTATCTAAAACTGGTGTCCTGACATCCAAAAGTGAGTTCAAGAGACTGGCATCTCCATTTCTTCCTTGCATCTTAGCATCACACCCAGGGTCAATTAATCCTTAAAAAAATTATTGTCCAAGATGCTGTTCAGCTCTTTGTGTCATCAATGGAAGCTTTTCTCAGTAATCTATTTGGGACTGTCTACTTGGATATTTATTTTGACTGTGGTTCATTGATTTAGTAACAAACCGGAAGTTTGAGAATAGTTCCGCAGTCTTATGTCTGCACAAAAACACCCCTCTGCCATCTTTGCACATTTGAGAGGGTGTCCAGAACAGCCACCCCTGCTGCTATGTTAACTCTGTTGGTCTGCACTGGGCAGATGGATTGAAGGGCCGCTTGAGCTCAGCTCAGGCACTGTGTCTGTCTTTGGTGGATGTGCCCCTTACAGTGCAACCTTCTGGCTTGGCTCCTTTTCTCTCTCTAGAGGGAGTTTCAGATGAAGCTTTCCAGTGACATAAATGCTAAAGGAGAAATTTCCTGCCTGCCTGATGTATCTTTCACATTATGATAATTATATATATATAAGTTAGTAAGGTGGAGACATGGCCAACAGCTTAATGGGAAAAGGTCCCTGGGAGTGAACTTGCTTGGCACAGAAATGTCTTTCATCTGGCAAGAAACCCTGCTGCTGTTTGCTTAATGCACCATCAAGGTGACTCAATGGCAATCCCTGAAAGGGGAAGTTCGGCAGAGTGTGGTGTGCCCTAATTTAAGACTAAGACTGTTAAATAACTCTGCCAATGTCCTTGTCCTCCCCCACAGCACATTGCTTTCCTGTTTAGATGTTCCATCTTCTGTACTCTGCCTCCCAATTTTGGTTTGAAATGGACACTGAAGTGAAGTTTCTGACCTGTGCAGCCTGGTTTTTAACAACGTCCCTAGTGACATCAACTTTGCTGTCTGTTGATCAGGGGAGTTCTGATACTGGCTCCAAAGATCTCCTTGACATGGAAGACCTTTCTCATGGTGTAAATATTTCCTGAAGAAAGGAGTGTTTCTCCCATGGATGCTCCTAAGCAGGGACATTGTTTAGACAAGAAAATGCCCTATAATCATAGGTGGGTGTTCATTCTTAACTACTCCCATCACGCTTGGCCAGCAGCTTTCAAGCATAGAAAGCTGCTGGTCCTCAGCAAGATTACTTCAAAGAGAATTAGTTTGTGGTGACCATGAGTTGGACAGAGGCTGGTTGCAGAAGCCTTCCAGGCCCCCACCTTCTAAACCTGGGCGATTGCATCTCACATCTCTTTCCATTTCTAAACCCAAGGAGCTGCGTCCTTTCTCCCCACAAGACTGCCTTCATACAACATGGCCCTCTGCTTTTAGCTTATTACCTCTTGCTTTGGAGCACTTACATAGGAAAGTGACTGGTCAGGTCATCATAAAGCTGAGCTAAAAACTTAGTTATGGCAAGAGTCCTAAAGGAGAGCAAAGTGCTTTTTCGCATGCTGGCCAGAGAGGGCTCTGAGCCAAGAATCCCTGAAAGAATGTTATTAACCTTGATAGAGGAGAATGAAGTGTGACAAATCCCAACCTCTGCAGAGGCAGACTTGAAACACTTTTCGCTTATAGGCCCTGATAATGGGGAAGAAATGGAGAGCTCTAAGATCATTCAGAACAGGAAGGAATGGGAAGCAGATTCTGTGATTGGGTTGCTGGGAGACCAACATACATATCTTGTCCATTTACCATGCTCTGCCAACCATTTCTGTTAAGTAAGTAGGAGAGTTGAGTGCTGTTCAGACCATTCTGAAGATAGTGGCCCCTTGCTCCACAGCATGATGGTGGGTTGATGGGCTTAGCTGTAGCAATTAACATAAAGTAGTTGTGAAGAAGGAGTAACCTCACAGAATGCTTTTCACTACATAACCACTGATGAAGAAATGGGTGGGTCAGTCCATTTCTGGTACATACCAGTTTTGCCCATGTTCCTTCATAACTCCATCCTGTTGCAAGTCCACACCAATATGTGATTAGGATTTTCTAAAAAATGAGCAAACCACACAATTCACATGTTAAACCATTTTTTTAAAAAAACAAAATGTTTAGTATCTTCTGCACAACAGCACTGCAGATATTGGAAAACTTTTTAATTTAAAGAAACGTTCATGCTTAATAGGCAGTCATACTTACGATCGTAACTATTTTGTCAAGGGTTAAGGAAAAATGCCACTCTGTTACTGGAGCAAGTTTACACATACGCTTTATTTTTAAAGCTGAAAGAGGTGAAGCACAAGATACACAGAAAGTAGAGAAAAGAAGGTGGAAGTTTCAGAAATTGCTTCTCTGTATTTCCAGGCTTTATTGGCACCTAGTGGTTCCTGAGATTAAGGCTGATAATAGCTTCTCCATGGGAATAACTGAAATCAATGGAAGTGGATGCCTGACAAGATCCATTTAACTGCTATGGGGAGAATAGGAAAGTGTTATTAAAAAAGGAACAAATTACACAAAATCTATATAAATGATGTTCATATGTAGAAATAACACAGAGAGAGAATAAACTGCAGCCAGTTGTTTGAAATAAGGCATTATTTTATTCTAGGATTGTTGAAAATTATATATCTGCTCATACAGAAGATTTTAAGAGTTCGGTCTGTATCTCTAAAACAACAAAAATAAAACATCCTTTTATGTTACGTTATAATTAATTTCCATTATGATTTGCTTCCCCAAAATTATTTGCAATGCATTAAAGGCATACATAGAACAATGACATATTTTTTAAAAACTAAAACATTAGCATATATAAAAACAGTTTAAAACATTAGCAACAACACATATATAAAATAATTCAAATTCAATACAGGTAGCAGCTAGGATAAATCACCATTTGGAAGGCTTGTTGAAAGACAGATGTCTTCAACAGGTGTTGAAAGGACAATAAAGAAGGTTCCCGTCTGCTATATTATGTATACACAGAGAGGATGTTTAATGTTTGAAAATCGTAAAATACAAGCTGAAGAGATGTATGTTAAGGGGAAAGGGGAGGTGGAGCATAGCCATCATGGTAGGCTTATCCTGCATGAATTTGTCTAATCCTCTTTTAAAGTCATCCAAGTTGGTGGTCATCACTGTGGTCACATCTGCACCATACATATAAATCACATGATTTCTCCCAAAGGATCCTGGGAACTGTAGTTTGTTAAGGGTGTTGAAACTGAAGCTTTGTGTGGGCAAACTACAGTTCTCCGGGATTCTGTGGAGGAAGCCATGTGTTTTCAGTTACTTGGACTTCACATTTTTATCCCAGGATTATTCATTCCTGCCGCTGACTGAATCAACATCTTCACCATGACCCAGAATCTATTTGCTGGTCTGCCACTGCCAGTTCATACGCCATTAGTGTATTTCCTGAAATTAGCATTTTGTGCCCCAGACAGACCAAAATCCTTTTCCCTCCAAAATGTGTTGCTGTATACTTCTCATTTTACTGCTCATCCACTCAGTTTGGAGAGATACTTTTGGAGCTCCTTGCAGTCCCTTTCTGTAGCATGTTACAAGAATTCAAGAACTAAAGAAGTGATGTTAAAGCACAGTGAGGTCTAAAGAAGAAACACTTTTTACAAGAGTTGGAGAGTTAAGTAGAAATTGGGAGTGGTTTTTGTGAGTGTTTTGCACTTCCCGCAAAGCAGCCCACATTTTGGCAATACAAAGTGGGAACAAAGACTTGCTTTTGGCTATCTGCCACCCCCATCATAACATGATCCTTTATTGCTGGGATTGTGCTGTGAAGTAGAGTGAAACTATGGAGTAGAAGCAACACCAGACTGAGGGAATAATGGCTGCTGTGGGGGTCTGGAATGGGGAAATGGAAGGTAGAGCATTTTGGGGAAACATCTTCACCTCTTTTGAAAATGCATTTTTTGTTTGCTTACTTGGCCCCTTAATGTTCTAGGGGGGAAATGAGCAAACCATAAGCTTGGTTTGACTTTCTGAGAAAGCTGCTTATACAGTGGTATCTTGGGTTAAGAACTTAATTTGTTCTGGAGGTCCGTTCTTAACCTGAAATTGTTCTTAACCTAAGGTACCACTTTAGCTAATGGGGCCTCCCGCTGCTGCCATGCCACCACCGTGCGATTTCTGTTCTCATCCTGAAGCAAAGTTCTTAACCCGAGGTACTATTTCTGGGTTAGTGGAGTCTGTAACCTGAAGCGTCTGTAACCTGAAGCGTCAGTAACCCAAGGTACCACTGTATAGGTAAAGAATTCTGTCTGAATTCTGATGCACCTGATTTCTTCTTTAGAAACAATGAAATAATCATGCCATGCCTCCTTCTGTAATCTCTGGCAGTAAGGCAAGTGATGGAGATTCCCACAATGCTTCTGTTTATTTCAAGCCAAATAGGGCTGTTTTTAATGCGTTTTGTTTTCTTGGAGATTTGGGGGGGGGGGGGAAAGCAAATAAATGCACAGTGAGCACATCATTCTTAACCCCCAAAGGAAGGAATCTCCACTGCATTGAGAGCCACAGGATGTCTTTTTTGTACATGAACTCAATCCAAAACCACTAATGTCTGATGAGGAATACAGCTCAACAGCTCCCTCCTTTGCTTTCCCTTTCTCTTTGTAGCCTCTGTCTGTGCATGAGGCACAGGCTTCCCATGGCAATAATGAGAAACAGCAGCCTTTTCGGCACTGTGATGTTTCTTGACTTTTTCAGCCGACATCCAGTTCCGCACAGGCGTTTTCAATGTTGTGTCATCTGACCCTGCACACGTTTGCATGATTTGATGGTGAAAAAATGTCTGTGCCAAGCCGAATTAGAACTTCCAGCAGCAGTGGCAGCCTGTGATAAATGGGGTGTGCATGCAAGTGAATAAATTACAGCGCAATAATAGTCATTCTGCTGCTCTGATCACTCGATTAGCTCTACATCCCCCCTTCCGCCCCCTCCTTAAAAAACCCTCACAAAGTTGTTCCATGTAATAACAATTATGGGTTTTTCCATTATTAATATTCATGGGGGAACGTTTCTTAATTATTTTTAAATTAATTACATATACGGGGCCTTGTGGGGAGGCTGAAAAATGTGGGAGAGTGATTATATCCCAGATGATTAGTTCCAGCCCTGGTGAATTAATCCTCTCTTTAAAATCTCCAGCGATGTGCTGGCAATAAAGCTGGATATTGCAGCCCGGTTGTTGGTGATCTAAAATGGAGAAAGAGGCAGTACCATTTCTAACATTGCTGTAGGCCATAAAACCTTTGCTGCCCAACCCAGTTCATGCTGTGGCCAGTGCCGTTGCACTGTTGAGGCGAGTCTTGCTTTATTGCCACTGTCAAACTCCCAAAGGCAGAACAAGGCAAGGCAAATTCTGGCAAGACCAGGAATATGCTTTCTAGTTGATGAAAGCAGGAGCAAGAATGAGAGCATCCATCATTTGGAAATAAGCATGGCAGGTGCCCCTTTTTGAGACTGAAACAGCCATAGCTCAAGCTGCTATCCATGAGAAGGCCATGGAGAACACTTGCCTAAGTATATGCTGTCTGACTGATTGTAATGGGCTGCTTACAGGGTTTGCAACCAATCAGCTAAGCGTAGCTCAGTGCATTTCAGAGGAAAACATACATCTATACTAAGTAGGAACTTGACTTTAATGTTGGTGTCCTTAATCCTTCTTCCGTCCCTTTATTTCTGCGGTGGCAAATACATTATTCTGTTGCAGCTCATTCAGTGATTCGCTGAGCTGCTTCAGATATAAAACCCAACTATGGTGTGTTGTTATGTGGACAAAACTTGTGTCCACACCTCCATTCACAACATACTACTCCTACTACTGTTGCCAAAAGCTCTCTGCCGTTGCTGGAGAAGGATCCTCCGCAGGCGTACACATCAGAATCTTGGTGGGGGGATTAAATAGAAGCATATTAGGAAATGGTGGGATGGAGCTGGAGAGTCCTTGTGACTCATGAGGAGACCCTCCCCAGAGCCTGAAGAGCAGGAGTCCTCAACTTCGGCCCTCCAGATGTTTTGAGACTACAATTCCTTTCGTCCCTGACCACTGGTCCTGCTAGCTAGGGATCATGGGAGTTGTAAGCCAAAAACATCTGGAGGGCCGAGGTTGAGGAGGTCTGCTGAAGAGGGTATCAATGAGGGTGGAGGGAGACCTGAGGTGCAGCAATGCTTTGTTTAGGCTGCTCAGTCTCCATGCCTAACAGCAGATGCGCAGGGTAGCATAGCAGCAGGAGCAGCAGTTGCTTTTCTGTGAATCCTCCATCCTCTAGTCAGCCCAAGAGCTTCAACTCTAGTTGAAGAGAGTGTTGGAGAGAGGAAGATATTGCTAGAGACCAGGAGAAAACAGGCATTTGGAGGTATTTTAGAGGGTGCTTCCCACTTTACGTGATTTCGCTTATGTGTGCAGGGGGCCGGAACGTTATTCCTGCGTAAGTGGGTGGATGTTTGTAGTGGCTCAAGAATGACTACTGCCACCATCAAGTACACCCATGACGGAGGGCCCACTGATGTAAAGGGTGGGAGCAGGGGACCTTCTGAAACTAGCCCTTCTGTGGATCATTATTCCCCTACAATAAATATGGCTGCTGCATATCTGCCATAGTCTCCAGGGGATTTGTATAAAGAGGCAGGGTTGAGCTTGAAGCTACATAATTTTTCGTGTGAAAAGGTGCCTCTCATTTTCAGCACTTGTGAAGACATTCAACTTTGATTATGGTTTGCTTGGGCACTGGCTTTCTTCTGCACTATCCCTTGCCTCAGCTTTGTAGGCACACACTGACGTTTAAATATAATTGTCTATGGCAAATCATTCGTTTTGTGGATGAGGTCATGATAGTACTTCAGACATGGAATCATAGATGGTCATAAATTAAATAACATGGGTTGCCGCAGTTTATCAGATTAAAGAGCAGGTTGGGCAAATATGGTCAATGAGATTAAAGGCAGAGGAGATGGGAAATAGTACAGAGAACCAACAACAGTCTCTAAGAGGAGTAAAATGGGGTCAAACAGCACCAAAACAATGCAAATATTTAGGAAGTGGAGGTGTGTGTTTCTCCCCGTAAATTGTTAGGCTGCATAGAATGTGCTTTCCAAGTGATTTTTTTTTTTTTTAAAGTAGTTAGGCAAAGGTGTAAAATCAAACCTTAGGGATGAATCTCTCATAAAAATGAATTTTGTTTTAAGTGAAAGAGTCTTGGCTGGGAAAAAATAGCTCATATGGGCAGCCTTACTGGGCTTAAACTGCCAACAAAGGGTGCAATCAGAGTTTCAAGCTGAGGTTTCCTTTCCAGAACATTTGTCTCATATTGACCTTCAGACTGAGGAAGGTTTCCTTAGGGAATGGAATTGCATGACCCAGCTCCTCTGTTAATGAGCTTTACTTTCTTACATTACTCTCCTAGTTGACCCTCATTGTTTACTGCAGCGTTGCATTACTATGCTGCGCTATCCTTTATGGCTTCATTGTTTTTTGGGGGTGCTTTTTTCCATTTAAGAAAGTCCTGATATCAATGCATAGATTTCCAAGTTGCAATATTCTATTATTTTACCGTTGCCAGCAGATTTCATTAAAACACATTTCTGCTTGGGAAGAGAATTGATATATACAGAGAAAGCAATATGTTTTCCACTCCCTTCAATCTGTGCAATTTTGGTGGCAAATTTACAAGTGAAAAAATGCTCCCTTCCACCTGCCAGGGCAGCTAAGACTAGCTGGAGTCTGACAACGATGCAGTGGCAAGTGTACTTTCTGCTCAGTACAGTTGTGAACCTGGGGTTAACAGATGTCTCTTATATGAATTTTTTTCTAGAGGCTTCTCTCCTTTATTCTAGAGCATCTAAACACCACCTAACATAATACACAGGTCTTAATGCTAAGTCAGCATAGAACAAATTCGTTATCTGTACAGTGGTACCTCAGGTTAAGAATTTAATTCTTTCTGGAGGTCTGCTCTTAACCTGAAACTGTTCTTAACCTGAGGTACCACTTCAGCTAATGGGGCCTCCCGCTGCTGCCCCACTTCTGCCATGCGATTTCTGTTCTCATCCTGAAGCAAAGTTCTTAACCCGAGGTACTATTTCTGGGTTAGCGGAGTCTGAAACCTGAAGCGTCTGTAACCAGAAGCGTCTGTAACCCGAGGTACCACTGTAATTTTGGATGCCATAGCATCTAAAGGCCACCTCATAAGACATTGTCAACACAAGAAGGGCACCTGACATAGACTTTGCTTAGCCAATGCTCCACATGCAACAAGGTATTTTGAGTCCTGGTGTGTGGTTTGTATGGTGGTCACATGTCGTACTTTATAGAGGGCAGTCATTTATTTGAAGGAGTCCTCTATTTGAAGGATGGCCCAGTTTGAAGATAAAGAACTCTCAGATGTGAAAGCAGGAGCCTTGAAGTTGCCCTTCAGCAGTGAGTTCCCGGAAACCAGACTGAGCAGGCATGCAGGTCTTCCATGCAAGGGTGTGATGTATTGTATTTCTGCTTAAATTGTAATTATTTCTGAATATGCATGCTTGCATATAAATTAGTATATGCAAACTTTATGCAAATCTGAGCCCTCTTTTCTCCTCTTTTTTGATGGTGCATTTCCTATCTCTTTGGTGATGAACAAGTGACCACCCCAGGGGATTGTGACTAGGGCAGCTCTCATACAGATGCGTTCTGAAAATGATTTGTGAGTAATATCACTGAAGGAAGGGCTGCTGTCTCTCTTTGACTTGTGCATTTTCAGGGCCATTTTTTGTTATCCCTCAGTAAGTCCCTTTTATTCGTCTCCTGCCTGTAGTTGGTGGTGTTACAGCTATGCTGCATGGGAACTATATGGCTAGCTCTGCATGTGCAAAGTCTAGTGGTTAGCAGTTTAGTTGATGTGCAAAGCACGGAGAAAATCCAAGCCCCCTTGCCCTAGAGCTCAGCAGGGTCTGCAGTGCTGACAGGAGGAAAAGGGAGTCAAACCACACATTTTTCACCATCGTCAGCAGATCTGGACGAATCCATAGAGGGAGTCAAGGTGACGAGTACAACTTTTTTAGCCATCATTTCCCAGACAGAATCCATACAATGTAATTGTGGCTTCCATTAAGCTGTTTTTAAATCCGTATGACTAGGGTTCCCTCTTCCTAGTCAAATCCTCCTCTATAAAGAGCTTCATCCCCACCTCCTCATTTAATAATTATATACTATGGTATTACTATCTAAAACGTATAAAGAAGACCTTGCCCACAGGCTTACAGTCCAACTTTAAAACTCAAGGCAAAAGGGGAGGGAATGTGGAGGGAAGAGGAAAGCTTAGCAGAGCAAAGTTAAAAGAAGAACAGGTGTAGCAAGGGAACAAGGAAATTGAAAATTATGCATTAAGTTGACACACATGGAAATGAATTAGCATATGAATTTAATTGACGTGTGGCGAAATGAATTAGCAAAAGGGGAGAGAACATTTTGGTGCAGGTACTCCAGATCTGCCAGCCTAACAGGAGATGCAGGTATATCTGCAGATTGTCAATAAGGGGAGTTAATGAATTTCCGGTTCTTGCAGCTGGGTAAAGGGGCTTAGATGGTCTGTCATACACATCTGACTCAACTTTGGGGACATGAGACTTTTCCAACCATGGAATCTAACTCTGTGCATGTTCTTTCCAGCTTTAGATGTTGTGGCTTAAAAGAAAAAAAAAAGAGGCATCAGAATCTTGTGAATATCATTTTTTTAAAAAAAGATAAGATAAAAACCCCTCCAAAGAATATGTTTGGGAGTCAGACTTCTGTAAATTGATTTCTAGTTTTCTGCCCAATGGGACTGTTCATTAAGCATCTGTCCATCTGGTAATCATGGAGGTTAGTACAACCTTTCTTTTTAGAATGAAAATAAAGATTTGTGTGCAATCGTATGATAAACAAAAGCTAAACTTTTAAAAATCTTTTTAAAAAACAAACAAACAAACAACAACAATGCAACGATTCACAAAATAAGAGCACAACAACTGAACAAATGAGCATAATATTTCCAGGAGAATTGTCCTATGCCAAAATACTAGAATCAACACAGTTTGGAAAATTTCAGGGAAGGGAGACTGAGAGGGGTGCAGGGCTTGATGTTGACACCTGCTATTGTCATAATAATGGAATGAGTTAGTTCATAATTGGTTAAGACTGATATAAAAATAAGGAAGGACTCCAGCTCCACAAGCAGTTGATTGTAATTCTGTGCTTAGAGCCTGACATGCTGCCCAGATAATTATGCTTCTCAAGTAGAACATTACTAATCTCTAAACCTGATAATTATGAAAGAGACACCTGGTGGTCTCACTCCACTTCTCAGTAAAGATCTAGTAAAAGAGTGCAGTGACGGGATTCCATGACTCCCAACGTTTTTTCTCTCTCAGTACATTAATTCTGGCACTCTTGAGTTGTCATTTTAACTCTGTGCTGTGGTAACGAGTCGAGCAACAATGTGTACAGTGGTACCTCGGGTTACAGACGCTTCAGGTTACAGACTCTGCTAACCCAGAAATAGTACCTCGGGTTAAGAATTTTGCCTCAGGATGAGAACAGAAATCGTGCACCAGTGGCGTGGCAGCAGTGGGATCCCCATTAGCTAAAGTGGTACCTCAGGTTAAGAACAGATTCAGGTTAAGAACGGACCTCCAGAACGAATTAAGTTCTTAACCAGAGGTGCCGCTGTATTTTGTAATGCAGCTGCCTTGAGTTCTACAGTGCTGGGCGAACTTTCCTCAGCTCCATTTGGAATAGGCTCACTCTTTAAGAGCTCTCTCAGTTAAGATTCGGAAAAGCTAGTCTTCCCCCTGCTCCTCTGAGAATTCTCTCCATGCTTGTTAAATCACTATGCGCACACTGTTGGCTGTATACATCTGCAGATCATTGCATTATACCCCCTGGGAATAGTCATTTGGTATCATCTGCATAGCACCTGCCTTACAATGCCAGCCACGATGGGGAGCTACTGGGGAATTCAAGAAACACCATAAGCTCACCTAAGAATATGAGAGGGTTTTATACAGGGATGGAGAATGGCAGCCAAAAGTATTTGCAATAAGTGATCAAGAGAACCAGTCTATACAGGGAGTAGATACTCATCAACAAAAGGCTGCTTGGTTGGGTAGGCTAGTGACTAGTCACATAATTCATAACAAGCAGGGAGTGCTTCATCAAGAGTAAAGGGACTGACTTCAGTGTGTGCACTTCGCAGCAGGCGACTTTGGATTGGGCGTGCATAATCTCTCTCTCTCTTCTTTACCAAGCTGGAGAATAACTTTTTGAGGAAATGGTATTTTGATTTGTGAGAAAGCCAAGCGTTACAAGCTGGAAAGTAGTATACTAAACCAGGTAGGTGCACATTTCTGTGCATCGCTATATGTTGTTGTGCTGTCCCAGTGATGCCTATGCCCTTCTTTGATAGTTGGAGGCAGCAATGCTTCTGAATACCAGTGGCTGAAAGCCACAGGAGGGGAGAGTGCTTTTGTGCTTGGGTCTTGCTTGTGGGTTTGCCACAGGCATCCAGTTGGCCATCGTGACAACAGGGTGCTGGACTAGATGAACCAATGGCCTGATACAGCAGGCTCTTCTCATGTTCTTATTGTATTTTGCTGAAAAATGCATAAATCGCTGGCAAATCTTCGAGGTTTTATGTGAGTTGGCAAGGTTGCATATCTTACTGGGGGCTTCAGCATGTGCAACAGCTTTTGATACCATTGCACATGATTCCGCTGCTTGCATACATTCAATACTGTTGATTTAGTTTTAGAAGTTGTTTATAGGGAGGACAGTTTTTAACATAGCTTTGGCTTGGAGCTGAAAATGGTTCCTCTCCTCATCTGGTGATGCATTTACCATTCCTTTAATTGCAAGGAGTGTTGAGACTCTTCCGTACGGATGCTGATCCAGTGGTTGTATTGCTTCATGCATCATAGAGGGAGGGACTGTAACCTAATACTACTTTGACCAACTTGTGCAAACTTGGGCAAGGATTTGTCTCCCGTTGGGCCTCACAGATGCTGCCGAAGCTCTTTTGCTAAAGCCTCTGTTATGAAAGGACTGTGGCTCAGTGTTACAGCACCTGTCTTTCAAGAAGGTCTGAGGTTCAATCCCTGCCATCTCTGGGTAGAGCTGGTAGAGAACCCTGCCAGTATTCCTGGAGTGCTGCTGCCAGTCAGTGTAGACAATACTGAGCTAGGGCCAAAAGTCTGACTTCCTGTCTAAATAAGGCAACTTCCTCTGTTCCTGTCTCCAGAGATTCTAGAAGGAGATATTTTAGAGCATGCCTATAGTGTTGTCCTGTGGAGACACCTGCACTTCAGGTTTTGATCAGAACATTCAGAAGTCATTTTCCCAGACCCCTTACTACTCCAGATGTTTCTCCTTTGATATTCTCCTATAGCTTTGGGGAAAACATTTCATGGATAAGGAGACAGCTAAGCAGATTGCAGGGGTGTCATTTCTACCTATCAGCCTTCAACTCTTCACCTGCACAAGTCCCAGATGCTTGTGCCTTAAAACAGCTGGAGCAAAATTACCTGCTTGCTCTGTGGTTAACCCTTTGTTTCCTTTGATCTTCTCCACTACGCAAAAGAGATAACTTTGACAGATTCATATGAATAGAATCCAAGGACTGCAGCTACAGCCAGGCTCCTACCCAGTTAGCGATTAATAGACACAATACACACAGAAATTCTGTACACGGATGCATAGGGTTGGCCAGTCCCAGCACTGAGGTGAAGACATACAGATGGACTGATGGATGGCAGGAGGAGATGTAGATTGATTGGGAAGCAGCGTAATAGACCAGTGAGCGGAGACAGATTTATGGATAGCTTTTAAGTAGATAGATGAATCACGGCAGTTTGACAGAGATAGAGTCACAGAACTCTTCAGTCCTCTCCAGAGTCTGCCCAAGTCACCATGCTAGACAAAGGAAAGGCCAGCCCCATGTTGCTGCTTTTCAGTCAGGCTTAGAGCCGGGGGCGGGGGGGCGGGGAGGAAAAGGAGTGAGAAAGGGAAGAGAGAGTGCAAGTGAGCCTCTTGCCAGGGAGCTCCATTGCAAGCTGATGTAAGTCTGTAGCTAAAAACAGGTTTGTGAACTGGCCTAGGATATGAAGCAAGACACGGCAAAATGGAAAGCAGAGAACGTACTATTTCCCCATGTTGGAGTATTATGCCAAGTTCACAAAGGGCTAATTTATGTACAGTTAACATTATTTCCCCCTCACAAATGTTTTCATTAAAGTTTTTTAATTATGACAAGAAAGAAAGAGCTTGACATGTGGAGGAAAATAATGGCAAGACACAGAAATGACATGTAGCATAAAACCCAGCAGAGGACAAAACAATTGCAATAATTTCCATGTAAGTAGGAATTCCCTGGAACTAAAGAATTCACATACAGACTTGCCAAACGAACAATAATATGAAGAGCTAGCATCATTGTTTCCCTTGCTTCCCAAACACTCATAGTTTAAAGCAAATATAGAGAGGATATATCTGTTGAACTGTACTTTGACAGAATCCACACCTTGGAATAAACAGGAGAAACCTTGTGACCATGGGCTTCTTCATCTGTAAATGAAATGTGTTCCTGAGTGATCCTATGGATCTCTGTAGGGGCATGTGGCCTTTCAGGAAACTTGGTCCCAATTATGTTAGCAGCAAGACCTCAGCAGCAGGGTTGCCATATTTCAAAAAGTAAAAACCACGAGGCCCTGAAACTTAGTGTAGAGAACTTGAAGCCAGAACAGGCCTACTTTTCTCACCTTTGGTGGATGCACCATGTGTGGGGATAACAGCTGAGGGTGTACATGGGATTGTGGCAGTCATTTTGAAAATGCTGACCCAGCAGGTTTACAGAGGCCTGGGTGATGGCTTAGCATTCATTGCAGCCCCCTGCCCATGGTTTCCTTAACAACCTCACAATCCCATCAATTCACAAATGTTCCTTGCCTTCAGGGTCCACTGCATGGGACATTAAAGATCTGGCTCTGTGTAAAAGGTGTGAGTGAGCTTTTCCATTTGAGACTACCAAGGGAAATGCCAGATGCTAGCTAGTAAATTTTCCAGGACCACAAAAGAATAATAATGGTGAGGGAATGTTTCTTTCCCCCCACCTTGTCTGAAGGGGAAAAAAGATTTGCTTGCTTTTAGCATAACTAAGGAGAACTCAGGAGAACAAAGGTGTGAGCCTCCACCTGACACATTGTATTTCTGCTGAAGCAGCATATCTACACATGCCAGTGGTGGGAGAGTGCTATTGTACTCATGTCCACTTGTGGACTTCCCATAGGCATTTGGTTTCATTTTGGGAAACAGGACTAGATCGGTCCTTGGTTTAATCCAGCAGGATTCTTCATATGCCCTGGCCATTTGCTAAGGATGGCAGGCAAAAGGATGGTTGAAGAGAGAGGATCAGGAAAGACTAGAATAACAAGTCAGAATAGTGGTATGAATATAAACAGACATTCTGTTCAAGTATTTGCTACAGAAATGAAGGAAGACTTGTATCCACTTACAGAACAGAGAAAAAGTCAGGTGAGATGGCTCCTTTTTTGTTTATTTGTCACTTTTCCCTTAGCTGTGCCCACGTGCTGCTATTCTACATCAGGGACAACCATGGAAAAACCATGGACACTTTTAACTTTTTACTGGTTCCCGAGGGCTGTATTTCACATTAACAGCATTCTATTTTTAACTTTGTTGGCTTAACATGATGTGTGAATCAGACCTGCCTGTCCTGAGCTGCCCTACTGCCCTCAGGCGAGGTAGAGGATGTTGTCCCATCACCAATGATAAAATAAGATTGAGCTGCCAGTACATGTCATCAGGGTGAACCATCTGGATAGATTTTCCTTAATAGGTACAGGTGAGCTGTGGCTAGAGATTGGCATCTCTGTCAATTTTGGTTTCTCTCACTTTCTCAGTTTTCCATAGTTAAGTTCAGTTCTCCACATTTCCACATCAGCCTGCGATTATTTTTTTTAATGTGCTCATGAGAATTCACCAGCATTTTAGTGCAAATTTCTCACAATATACACATTTTTGTATGCAGTTTTGCCCAATAAACATATTTTTGCAATGCAATGTTCCTCGTTGTAAAGCATTTTTGGTCTGCTATTTTCACCAATAAAGGCCTTTTATGCACACTTCATTGTATGCATTTTTGTACATATTACTTGGCTGGAGAACTGCAATGCAAATTTTGGAGAAGTCTGAATTCCAAAGGTTCACTTTTAAATGGAAACTGAATCCAGTTTCCAGCACCACCACCTTCCTGCTTTTCTAGTTGTGGCTCAGAGATGGTGGGAAGTTTGGTGAGTGAGTCGGTAAAAATCACAGCATTTTTAGTATCTCTACAGCTGCAGTGGACAATTTGACATGGAAATAGCTATTTGGGAGATCCAGAACTATGAGAAGAGATTAGACAAATAGCTTAACAATACTTCCAGGAGCAATGAAACACTTACTAAATAAATTGCAGAAAATTCAAGAGAGAGATGTAAATCGGAGGCTACAAGATGATGTACTAAAGGGAGCAGGAGACACTGGTATTAAAAGTAATGATCTTTGTAGCAGGCAAAAAAGTCCAGTCTCTCTGAGTGCCAGGTCTCCCTGCCACTGTTGTCAATGGAATTTTGGATTTGCTCATTTTCTTTGTTTGAATGTGTTCAGCAAATAGAAACTGTGGACTTCTCTTGAGTAAAGAACGTAGAAGCATATTGAGACATAAAATACAGAAAGTCTTATTTTCTGAATTTTCTACATCAGAAAATTATTTTAGCATGTTTCTAATTGTACCACACCTATGGCATTATGACTCACCACTAGATGGGATCATGCTTCAGCAAAGGGATCATGATCCCATCATGCTGTGATGATCCCAATGCTTCCTTCTCCTTTTCCTGTTTAAAAATGTGGCATTGCAGCCCCAGCCCTTATTACACATATATACTGGCATCCTCTGGCCACTTCACTGTGTAAAATCCTCCTCCTCCCTTCCCTTGTGTACTAGCCTACCATATTTCCAGGCCACTTTGTGCATCAAATGATCTGGGGTGTTGTGAGCCCCTTGACTGCATCAGGATCTGACATAGCTTGGCAGCACCAGATGGAGGAGGAGGAGGAGGAGGTGGAAGCCTGACAACCAGGGGTGGAGGAGGAAGGCCTTCCCCTTGTGACTCTAGATGTCAGAGAAGGAGAAGCACAGTTGCCAACTCTCTCCTTTGACCCTCTGGTGGAGCACACAGCCTCATCGAGAGAGAGGAGGACTATAACCCACCACAGGGAGGTCTGAACAGAAGGAGCCAGAGCTGAAGTCAGAGAGGCAGGGCAGGGCCTTCACAGGTGAGACCAAACTCATCTGTCTATGTGAAGTGAATGTCTGTGTGTGCATGTGTATGCAGCAGAGTCATAGGTCAAGAGAGTCCTGTGAATGAGCATGCCCCACATCATATTTAAGAGCTTGTCTGGAGGAGTCTGTCCACCATCAGGACATCTCCTTAGCTTCTGTTTCATTAAGAAGCTCTTGCCTTGCTCCTATATCTTGGAACCTTCTGGAGCTTGTACTTGCTGTTGATGCTGAACTACTATTAGCCTGAATAAAGACCTCTTCCTTATTTACAAGTAAGAGTAGGAGGTGTTGTGTTTTGGGATGGGAGCCTGACAGGGGCTGTGCTAGTCTTCAGTGCTCCACAGAGCCCTTCTGCCATTTTTCCCTGTACAAAAATTGCTGCCAGTAAAATGGGAGGTGGATCAAATGAGCTGGGTATCCGATTCTGCATTGCATGGGCCTCTCCATTGCCTCAGTGTGCAGGACATTCACCAGATCTGTTAATGCTGACTCACTGTAGGCTGAGCGTTTCCTCCACACTATATCGTATACACACCCTATTCAAAGGGTCATGGAATAGAAGGGCAGGGCAGAGCCAACAGCAGCACATCTTTGTGACTGGAAGCATTTGGTGGGGCACTTGTGCACATCTGGCGTAAGCTCTGGAACAGAAGGCATGAGTTCCGGCAGATGTCTGACCTCCCAGGCTTTTGCTCTTACCGCATCTGCATAAAAAGGTGAAAATGGGACCCAGCAGCTGCAGTCCTAACCCTATACATGCTGCTGTTGTTTGGTTTCACTTGACACATTTGTATTATGTGTGTGGGTTGGGTACATCTATGTGTATGAGTGAGCAGTCTCAAAGGGAAAAGACAGCAAGGGGTAAACATCAGAACTTCAGTCCTGCATCCAAATATACATATGCCGGCACCCATTAATGCCAGTGGAGCTTTATCTGAATGAAAGATGATGAGTGTATGAACCTAGCTGCCTTCTACAGGACCAGACTAATGGCGCATGGGTATAGGTCTTGGGTATAGGTCTTTCATATCACCTGCTACCTGGTTTTTTTAACTGGAGACTGCAAGGGACTGAACCTGGGACCTTCTACCTACAAAATATATCTATACCATCCAATTATGACCCCTTCCTAAGTCTTGGCATGTGGGGGGTATAGACTAATAGCCAGCATAGATATGAGACATGTCTGGAAGCATAAGAAATATGCACCAGTGTCTTCAGGTGCATCTTTTGAATGTGAAAAGGACACAGGACATGTCCCACATTTGCTTTCACCAGCCTGATGTGTTCAACTCTCATCACCCAACCAGAACTCATTTTTAAGTTCCCACCAGGGAGGCAAATTCTATGGGGGTGCCACTTTTCTGCTGCCAACTAACCTGTGTGTCAGTGAAAAAAGAAGAAGGAAGAAAAGGTCTAGGCTCTAGCAGGGGATGCCATTTGGAGATTTCATTTCAGGTGCCAAAATGTCCAAGGCCACTTCTGGCTCCTTTCTGTGCTAGGCTGTGTGCCTTATTATGTAGAAAAGGAAAGCAGAAGCAGAATAGCTGAATGTCAAGAAAGAGAAAAAATGAAAGGCAAATAGGATGTAACATGAACAGGAAGGGCTGTGCATGTGATTAAGGAGCAGGGCTGTGGTGTCTCTTCATGGGATAATACATTCCACCTGCTTCTGCCTGTCCTGATGTTTCCCTTTGCTCATTTACCTTGCATTGAGTTCATAAAGGGAGATTAGGTGACCCTCATCCTTCATCAAAAGCTCATACCTCATTCCCCTTCCTTTCCCTGAATGCTGATCACTTTCATCATACTGGCCCTTCACAGCCACAGTGAGCTATTGCTCCACTCCCTCGGTCAATATTTACCCAGCAGTCATTGTGCACAAGTGAAGATGAAATCACGCCAGCCGGGTTTCTCTGAGTGATGTTTTTTTTACTGCGGTAATAGCACCACCAACTCTATCCCCTTCCATCTTGCCCCATTATTTCTGGTAACATCTCACCTCTTTGCCTTCTTCTTAAGTAATGGTTGTTGTTGTTTTGCATCCGCATCCATCACTGCATCCTCCTCTTTTTTCTCCATCTTTCTGCGTTTCCCGACATTTATTTACTCATCCTTTCCAGGGTATGATGCTGTGTAGATACATGAGGATAACTTTCTCCACATCAGTATCTCTCTTCCTTCCACTGTAAATAGCGTCACAACAATTCCCTCTGTGGTGATGCTTCCCACACACTCACTTATGTATGATACATAACCTTTCCTGTAATCTGTTGCAAGAGATTGTAAGCAGCAGCCAGAAACATGGATGAATTGAATGAAGACCTCATGCTTCTTTCTGCCCAAGAGATTCGCCAACCACTTACTTCCCTGGAGTCTTTCCTTCTGTTTCTGAGTCTTTGCTGACAGCAGGGGGACCACAAGGTGCACGAAAAAAACCAAAAACCTGAAATGAGTCAGTTGTAGGCTAGTGCTGGGGAAAGGAAGCATTTTAGGGGCTATGATTGTGGCCTGTTCTTCATTTCCTTCAAGCCAAATAATGGGGAGGAAACTTTGTAAAGGAATCCTATTAGAGCCCCTTTACTAAAAGCTCAGTAATATGGATCATATGGGTTCTCAATTCCAAAAAGGGGTTGGATCATAAAACAGTTATGTTCTATCATGTAGAGGTACAAAGGGTGTTTTGTAGGTATGCAGAACACACCGTGCACTTTGTTGTGAAAGTGGAGGGAGTAGGGGTGGATTTTGCAAATCAGTGACATCTGAAATAAACCCCACACACTGCAAAAGAAATGCCAGCAGCATAAAGAGGGGAAACATCATAAAGCTGCCCAGGGATCCCGTTTATGTATAAGAAAGCTGTTATTAGGGAGAATAGATCAGGTACACTCACTGCAAGACTTACCACTGAAAAAGTGGAAATGCAGCCTGCTGCTGCTGTGCCTTTTGCATCTTGGATTTTTTTTATTTTTAGTGTTGCTCTTCATTTGGGGCTTGTCTGGCTGAACATGAAAATACAGATCCCATGATTGATGTGTCTCTGATTGCGCCGGATGTGCATTACAGCCCAGGTATGATCTCAGTTTCATCTGACTGTCTTTTAGACACTGCTGATTATACACAAACATATTGTACCTGGCACTTCAAACATGATCTACTTCAATGGCAACATCATCCTGAGCAGATAGGCGTGCACAAGTACAACAGCTCCAAAGTACGAAGCCTTCCTAGACATCAAAACAACTGTTGTACTTGCTTTCCTTGACCTTCCAGGCCCTGCTGATTGACCATAGTTATTACAGGACAGCCCCTCTGTAGAGATGAAGGAGAGCATTTCAACTACTGGTTCCTCTTTGTTCAGTATGGCAGATGTCTGGTGAATGCCTTTCCTTGCATATGTGCATTGAATCAAAGGTGGTGCTTGTTTCCATTGCAATGGTTGTTGCCAGTAAAGAGCTGTGCATTGGGTCTCCAGAAGCAGGCAAAGAAAAGGATATTTTTTGAATGCTTCTTGCTTGCTTGAGAAGGAGGGTACTTCCACAGCAATTGGATCAATAAGACTTCTTACATGAATAAGATTCAATGTGTTTACAGGATGCAGGTTAAACCCTTTCCCCCTTCTGCTGCACCATTTGCACAATCTTTTTGAAAAACATTTTAGAGATGCAGCTTGGTGGGTTTGCAAACATGCATCATGGGTTTTGTGGTCTGCAGTGAGTGCTGCTCCTCCCACTGGCCACACTTCCTGGAACACCTTGGGAGTGATCATAGAACCATAGAATTGTAGAGTTGGCAAGGACTCTGAGGATCTGCCATGTTGTGTTGCACTGTGCTGATCCCAAGGCACTCTGGGCTGTGGCTCGTGGGAAGTAGCATGAGGTTTTCTCCACAGCTTCCCACAGGTCACACTTCCTGACAAGATCCAGTAAGGTAAGCAGTGACAGCCCCCTCTCTATGGTGGGGCATTTCAATAATGGGGAGGCAGCCATCAAGAATACATCTGTGCTCACCATTACGGAATTGACCTGGTGCATAGCATAACCTAAATAGGTTAGCATTTTGAAGATTATGAAGGAGATCCCATAAGAATTGTATACTTGTGTCCTTTTTTAAGATCAGTTTCTTATACCTAAATATAAAATGCATGTGTAAGTTATGAAGGACACATAAGTATATAAACATCTTTTTCCTTCTAAACTGCAAACAAGAAAATATTGTACTTCCACTTACGGTAAATATATTTGGAAAAGAAAAGCTACAACTTACATATGCATTCAACCTTCATAGCTGATGCAACACTTGGGTATTTGGTGAATTGATTTATTCTATTTGTTGGAACCTAAGAATATAATGTCTTGATCAAAGTGGCCACTGTGCATGTTAGCACTTGAATGGCTTGTTGAATAGCACATTAGAAGAGCCCAAAGGTAATGGAAGAGGATTGCCAGATGGTGTAAAACTGTGCAAAACATCGACAGCTGCTTTATATTGAACCAGAGCATTGGTTCATCTAGCTTGTCTACACCAGGGGTAGCTAACATTGTGTCTTCCAGATGTTGCTGGACTGTAGCTCCCATAATTTCTGACCATTGGCTATGCCGATGGGAGTTATAGCTCAACCAGAGGTGCACACCATGGTGGGTATTCCTTATCTGCATTTGCTGCTAGAAGTTCTCCAGAGTCTTATGCAGAGATCTTTCTCATCATCTGCTACTTCCTTTTAATCTGGAGATGCCAGCAGTTAAATCTGGAACTTTTGCAAAGCACATAAAACAGGCTTCCTCAAACTCGGCCCTCCAGATGTTTTGAGACTACAATTCCCATAATCCCTGACCACTGGTCCTGCTAGCTAGGGATCATGGGAGTTGTAGGCCAAAAACATCTGAAGGGCCGAGTTTGAGGAAGCCTGACATACAATAAGCTATGACTCTTCCTCAGATAGCTTGTACAGGCACCAAAATATCATCTGACATGATGAGTTGAACTTGCACCCCTAGAACCAATGGACAAGCAAAAATGTGAAGAATTAATGTTCATTGTGTGCTGTTGCTTCCTTTTATGAAGTATAGGGTGTGCCCAGTCACAGAATGATGTGCTGATGATCTGGTATAATTGGGACACACTATGATGCTGAGCTGGACTGATTAAGTATATATATTCAAGAATGAGAAGGTTAAGTGCCCTGAAATTTTCTCAGAGAACTTCATCACTTGTCCTTTGTTGATTCAGATTAATAAACTTGGTCAGTATTAGAACAGTTAGCAAAAGCAGATGGTAATCATTGCTGTTGCTAAGCAGCAGCCATTTATTAAGCTAGTAGACAGGCTGCAGAATTGCTCTAAATTATATAGCATTTAATCAATGAAGCTGGATGCCATAAAGAGCTGAACGCCTCCCTGTTTCTTAAAATACTGTGTATATATTCTGGTACCTGCTCCTTTATGGAACATAGCTAAATGTGCAATGTAATGATGACAGAACTCCAGACTTCAGCATCGTAGTTATTTCTGACTGAACTAGGTTAAAACTGCTTACTTAACCAACCCTGTTTTAGCAGGCTCAGTAAAGCTGCAGACCTACAAATAACTTGTCCATTTTATTCTGCATTTAGTATAATTTGTGCTCATTGTGCTATCAGGGCATAATCCCACTTTCAAGACTGTTTGCACCTGCAAACATTTTGGGATGGTTACACAGCTTCATATCCTGTAACTCCCATATCCTGCTGAAATCCCATAACTTTTTATATCACAAATGTTCTTCTTTCCTTTTTGTCCAGCAATAATGCAGCGGCATTGGGGAACCATAACAGAACACTAATAAGGTGGAATAAATCTACCACTAATGTACTATTATTGTGTTAAGAACATGCTACAAAATACACCCACTCTGGAGGGTCCCTTATCCTACAGCAGTGTTCTTGAGCTGAATGAGAATAATATTCCAGAGAATGTAGTTAGAGAAGCCCAGTGAATCCTTTGGCTGTTAATCTACTCATGTTCTGAGGCCTTATCTGTAGGTTTTGCTCACACGAGAAGCTTACAATATGCTTTTGAGCCTCTCTTGAGCTATTTTGTGTTCTGTGTAGGGCTGAGAAGAAAATTTATTACTTTTAATCAAAAGGTTTGTTTTGAGGTTTGGATAGACCTAAATTATGTGACGATTGAAGTTGTTTCACTATATTTTGCCCACCCTCTGTGAATGCAAATCATTGCTCACAGCCTAAAGGGTTGGAGAAGACTTGGGAATGTGTTCAGTTCCTGCCCCTTCTTCATAAGGACTAGAGATGTGCTGAACCTGCCTGTTCCTTTTCCGTCTTCAGCAGATGTAACTGAGTGCCTCATTATTCTATCACATTTCAATTACTAGAGTCATTTAAAACAACAACAACCCAAACTTGCTGAAGATGCATGTTTTGCTTTCAGGCATGTGGCTGGTTAATCCTTGCCCCTCATTTCAGATTTCTTGGAACTTTTTGTGATTGGTGTTCATTGAAGGCAGTGCATTCTGTACATTCTCAGGGGTTCTAGAAACAGGGCTGAGGATTTTCCCTCTTGCTCTGCAGGCATTCCCCCTAGGCTGAGCTCTTTTGGTCCGGCTGTCCCTTGATCCCAATTCCCTTATGCCCAGATCCATCTATGCTTGCTTTGAGCTTCAGTTAGTATTTGCAAGTGATAAGGTACGAGCAAAAACTCATTAAGTCCATCCTAGATCCAATATGACAGGGACGCGGGTGGTGCTGTGGGTTAAACCACAGAGCCTAGGACTTGCCAATCAGAAGGTGGGCGGTTCAAATCCCCGCGACGGGGTGAGCTCCCGTTGCTCAGTCCCTGCTCCTGCCAACCTAGCAGTTTGAAAGGACGTCAAAGTGCAAGTAGATAAATAGGTACCTCTCCGGCGGGAAGGTAAACAGTGTTTCCGTGCGCGCTGCTCTGGTTTGCCAGAAGCGGCTTAGTCATACTGGCCACATGACCTGGAAGCTGTCTGCGGACAAACACTGGCTCCCTCAGCCAGTAAAGCAAGATGAGCGCCACAACCCCAGAGTCGTCCGCGACTGGACCTAATGGTCAGGGGTCCTTTTACCTAAATCCAGTATATCTTGCAGAGATTAAACAAGTGAAAGCTTTCCTGGGAAGGCAAGAGTAGTTATAGGGAAATTTTACTTATTCTATAGCCAGTGGCGTAGCGTGGGGGGTGCCAGGGGTGCCGGCCGCACCGGGCGCAACATCTGGGGGGGCGCGAGTCCAGAGGGAAGGGACAAGTTCCTTCCTCCGCCGGGCTCCCCGTCGCCACCGCCAGCCTTGCGCCCTAGCGCGCGCGCCGCCCCCCGCCGCCGCTGCGGCTGTGCTCCACTCACTGCTCGCAGGAGGAGCAGCCGCTGCAGCAGCGCCGACGCCGCCACCGACGCCTGGCCGGGCGCGGGCAGCCTCCGCACCCCGATGCCGACGCCGACGCCATCCCCTCGGCCCAGCCACAGGTGGCGGCTGCTTCTGCCGACTGGGAGGGAGGAGAGCTCCGAGGGGCCTCGACGCGCCCTGCGCTCCCCAAAACCCTCCGAGAGGAAGCCGGCGGGCGGGCGAGGGTCTCCCGGCGGAAGGGGGCGCCGCTGGCTCCGGCTCTCAGCGCAAGTCTCAGCCGCGGGGCGGGGGGGGGGCGAGGACGGAGCTCGGCTGGAAGCCCCCGGACCCGGCCGGGAGGAGGAGAGGCGCTCGCCAAGCCCGGATCTGGAGCGCCTCGGAGCGCGGGCTCCACCTACAGCCCAAGGAGAGGAGGGGGCGGGGAGGCGCCCGAGGGGAGGGGGCTTCGGCTGCCTCGGCCCGCGGGGGCTCCGCAAATAATAAATTTAATAAATTCCTGCTGAGCCTTTGGGGGGGGTCCTTGGCTCCTTCGCTCGCCCCCAGCCCCAGTGGCATAGCGTGGGGGGGTGCAGGGGGGCCGGCCGCACCGGCCACAACATCTGGGGGGGCGCTCGCACTCGAGTGCTAAAATCCACGGGTTAGGGGGCGCAAATTACTTGCCTTGCCCCGGGTGCTGACAACCCACGCTACGCCACTGTCTATAGCTAGCTTTCAAAGGCACAAATGGCACAGCAGAGGGAGGGCTTAATTGCTGAAAATAAACCCTGTCCCACCCTGGATTTTTTTTATTTTTATTTTGAATGGCTAGATTAGCCCCACCGTGCAACCTCATTGGAAGGGCAGAGGGTGAGGAAGAGAGTCTGGCAGGACTTAAAACAGTGTAGCCAACATGTTTTTTCCAGAGGCTCATGTGGCTTTGAAAGGTGGGTTTGTTTGTGAGGCAAGAATTCAGCAATTGCTTTGAGCTGTAATATGTATTTCTGTCAATAATTATAATAATAAAGTTTGAACCATATTGGAAATAAATCAATAGTGCTTCCTTTTCTCTTCCTCCAGCCACAATAATTACAAATTATTTTCAGTTTAATGGCGGATGGGAATATGCATAACTTCCCTGGGGAATTTTGCTATTCATGTCAGAAGTCTCTTAGCTTACCAGTCTTGCTTTGTTCTGCATAATGCAAAATTTTATAGCAATGCTAAGAAGGACCAAGTTCAGAGAGACCCCCTTCTCAATCCCAGTTGGGCAAAAGCTTGGCCACCTTCCTTTAAATCAAGATGCTGTCCAATGCCCATCATCCCAGCCAGCATGGTCAGTGGTCAAGGACAACTGGAGTTGTAGTCCAGTAATATCTGGAAGACCACAGATTTCCCAGCCTTGCTTTATAGACTCTGTGTAAACTCTCACCCAGCCAATGTGTGATTGCCCAGCTCCTTGGAGCCTTTGAAGAAGACAAAAAAAAAGGGGGGGAGATTTCAAGGGACTTGTTAAAAAGACATGGGAAACAGAGATGCTTTTAATGATAACAAAACTGAAATTGCATAGATAGCATTGGCTTTGTTCCAGCCTCTTGTTATGTGAACGTTTTTAATGCAGGCTAGAATGGGGAAAAGAAATCAATTGTGCATTGTAGCCAAAGTGGGCTACATTAATGTACAGAGCAATCTAAGCCAAAACTGAACGTCACTCCATGTGCGAAAATCCTCTATGATGTTTGAAAATGGCTGCAAACATCTACTCCATCCATTATTGACAAGCTGCAGGCTTTTCAGCCACTAGATTGCCTCCCTGATGGAGACTGATAGGTTTTTGGATACATCCATTGAAGAACAGCCCAAACTGGCTCATTGAACACACACACACACAGACTCTCTCTTGCTCCTCGAGATTGTTCTTTTGATTATGGTTCCGATAGCTTTGATTAATAATCAGCATTTATATAGTGCTTTCAGTGTTCAAATTACTTCATATGCATTATCACTGCTACTCTTTCGATGGCTCTCTAAGTGAGACATATTGCAGATAGGAGACTAAGATAGTGGCTTTGCCTAATGCCACATAGCATGATGAGTCTTCTCTCTCTCTCTCTCTGCCTTATGCTCTGTACATAGCTTGAAACTCGGTGAGGTAATTTATCCCCAGCCCTGTTTCAAGTCACATTCTTACGTTATTGTACACACCAGAGTGGAAGTTGGGATGTCTTAACCCTACATGCATTACCTGATTTGTTCCCTGTGCCAAACTCCAATTTAATGAAACTGTCACCTGCGCATGTGCTGCACCTGTGCATACGCAATGGCTGTCTGAAATGTACGCACTTTAGCTTAGATTTTCAAATCAGATGGAAAGGACATACAACAGAGATCTTTCTTTAAAAGCTACAGTACGCACATGGACTAACAAAACATTGCAAGCCTCCCATCACAGTCTTATTCCTGACATAGAACTTTTGAGTCTGAATGGAGAGAAAGTTACTTTCCTTGTGTACTACTGTTGGGCTCAAGTTAAGGCAGTCTGGTATTGGTTGGTTTAAGGCCTTTCTCTTTACCTCAGTCATTTCCTTTCTCTCCCCTCACCCCCTTCTTCTTTGATCAAATGCTTTACTTTCTGGTCACTGTCTAACCTTTAGGAAAACACATGCAAACTAAAGACACCGATGGATCTATGGTGCTATCTTACAGAGTATCTCCACTGTCTCTCATGAGTGCTGTGTGCCCTATAATATAATGAAACCGATCAAGAGCAGTTCTCAATATTTTGTTCTGTGTTCCTCATGTTATTTCACCATTAAAGCTCTGCAGTTCTGAATGCTCCATCAAGGAGCATGGCTGCTGTCCATGCTTTTTTATTCAGGGGTCAAGACATTGCACTCCCTGAGGTGGACCTGCTGCCGCTTTCTAATCTTCCCGCCTGACCTGCTGACACAGCACATGCACTCCCAGAATTTCTGGGGCTGTCTCATCCTAAGGGGCCCTTCTTTGGAGAGATGCATTGTAGGAAAGATGGTGTTTCGCTGCCATGGTGGCAGATTTCATTTAATAAAGTTTACCAGAGGTTGTTCAACTTTAAGCAATATTTGTCCATTGCCCACAGAGTGTGCCTGGCATGCACAGAATTATTTAAGAGGCCAGGCTTGCCCCCGTGTGTTCCTGCTTGCCCCTTCCTGTGGGGAAACTTGAATGCCCAAAGAGGGCCAAGATGAAGCTAAAACTTGAAGTGTTTCATTAAAGATAAAGGAGTGAATTCTTAAAAACTTCAATCCAGTTTTCCAGTCCGCATGAGATAGCCTCGTGGCACAGTTGCGTGTTAGGACAAACAGCAGCAGCACTGAAAATCCAGTGTGAAAGAAGAAGAAGAAGAAGAAGAAGAGTAGTAGTAGTAGTAGTAGTAGTTTGGATTTGATATCCCGCTTTATCACTACCCAAAGGAGTCTCAAAACGGCTAACTTTCTCCTTTCCCTTCCTCCCCCACAACAAACACTCTGTGAGGTGAGTGGGGCTGAGAGACTTCAGAGAAGTGTGACTAGCCCAAGGTCACCCAGCAGCTGCATGTGGAGGAGCGGAGATGCGAACCTGGTTCCCCAGATTACGAGTCCACCGCTCTCAACCACTACACCACACTGGCTACAGAGAGTGGGAGGGAAGCTGAGTAAACACTGGAATGCAGGCAGATGACAATGGCATGGGCCAGGATTCAGCCCATGAGTCCCATCAGTGGAATTATTGTGCAAGGAGTTCCATTTCTGCAGTAATGATGCCCCCTCCCTCTTGTGCCCCCTGGAATTGGTTCAGGGTGTGTGTGTCAGGAGACCCCATACAACAGTTTGGGGATAGGGAGCACTGTGGCGCAAGGAGAAGTCCTTGCTCAGATAGAACATTTGTCATAGCCTGATGCTGAATTCTGTCTATTGATTGGATCTTCTGTAAAAGGTGATTGGACAAAGGATGACAGTTCCAAAACAAGTGACTAGTATCAAAGCAGCCATGGGTTTATTGAGCAAGGTATCTCCATATAGAATCTAGGCTAGTAACTGCATGTGTATCAGTAAATGAATGAAGCACCACCACAGAGTTTCTTACATTTACTGAAACTCTGCACATATAAATATATATATACATGCAAATGAAGTCCTATGTTCTGCAGATGCTGAATGCTTTTATTGCCACCAAAGTCACCAAGAATGGTAGGTGCTCAGTACTGTGGCTGAGTCAGCACATAACTCTTGATTTAAAGCCTTTTATAGTCTTACAAATTATACTACAGCCCGCTTACACGTGTGCTATAGAAGCGTTATCATTAATAATTGAAATTGCTTTTGTCAAAATAAATGAACAATGTACTTTCCCCAGATAGAGTGCCTTAGAAATATGCAGACTGAGGGACTGCAGGGAGCTTGTAAACTGCACGAGGGTATTAATTCCATTGTCTATTTTGCCTTCCTCACACCCATGATTAAACTTTCCCTTCTGCTCCTCACAAAATTGAACAAATAAGTGTTTAACGCAGCATCTCGATGAAGGGGGCTAAAAAACAACGACATGCAGTTGGCTAAGCTTGCTGTGATACTAATGTAATGGGTGATGAAAGCCCTTGATATTATAATAATCATTTTGCATCTTTAAGCTCCCTGTCCTTTCCCATATTATCTGTGTTGTGAATTGCTCCCAATTATTAGAAGGGGAAACCATAATATAGCATGGCCATGGGGATGCTGGGATCTTACTTCTTTATTCCATTACACTTGCAAATGAGAACCTGAGCAACTACAGCTCCAATAATAACTAATAGCTGGGCTTTTTAGAAATGGTAACTGGCACATGCAATGGCTCTTGAGCTGCTGCTGGTATTTGTGGTGCAAGTACTTTGATGGTGTACACCAGGGTATTCCAAACTAGGGTCGCCAGCTGTTTTTGGACTACAACTCCCATCACCCCTAGCTAGAAGGGCCAGTGGTCAGGGATGATGGGAATTGTAGTCCAAAAACAGTGAGAGGCCCCAAGTTTGGGAAACCCTGGTGTACACCCTATTAGGTGTCGAGGTGGGGGTATATCTATTGAATCTAAGGTGGGGCAGGGTGGAAGGTTTGAAAAGTGGACTCTGAGATCCCAGACATTAAGTAGGCTTTTATCAGCCAGCACAGCTGTCTTGTTCTTCTCTAAATGCCCCCCAAACAATGTCTTAAACTGCACATGCTTTGAAACAGAGGAAATGTAGAAAATTCTAGTAGGATGCTAACACTTTATACATGAGCAAGCATTTATGCAATACCAAGCCGAGAAGCCAGTTTAATTCACTTGTAACTTGAGGCAGGTTTAAGCCTTTTTTTCCCTTCCTCTAAAGGGGACAGACTGATTTAATTAACCCAGTATGTCACCTAGGGCAGGACCCCTTCTTCCTTTTTACATCTTTGATAAATATGTACCATGGCCTGTAGAAGGAGAAAGCCAGATGCTCTAAAGCTCATGTTTATCTTATGAGTTTCTCTGTATATATTTTCAAAATATGGGGGGGGGGATGCTATGAATGAGTACTGTTTGCAATTATATGTAGGAATTGTGTTTGGTTCCAAATTTACAAATAGCTTCTGGTAATAAAGCTTAACCTAAAATACCATGAATCACATCTTGCATAGATGTAGCACTAAGTTATGTGTTTCATATGGCAAGTTTTCCATGACATAAAAATAGAACATCACATATACTGTGTTTCTAAACTGCTGTAGGTCTCTGGTGGCAGCTTTCCAGGAGGACCACACATGGCAGCAGATCACTGAATGTCAGTTACCCAAATGTAATACTAGGCCTCTCCTTTTTTTGCCCTCTCACTGTTTGTATACTAAATTTACACCAGAAGTGGATTTGTATGGTGGGTAAATTACTAAAATTGAAATTGGCTGGTGGATTATTGTCAAGACCGCAGTTTCCCCTCTCTTTCTCTCACTCATGAACATGTACGCTGACATTGCACACATTCTTGTAGCTCATTCATAGTATTTCTGTCTGTCTCCAGCAGCAGCAGCACCTTGATTTGGTCTTGTGCAGAGGAAATCTAACAGTGGCAGAGACCTGTAACATATATCCTTGTGCAAAGTGCATAGGCACTAGAAGGGTGAGAGAAAAATCTTCAAACAAATAACATGGAAAAATCTTTAACCACTGCACAAGATAGATGGGAAGGAAGGAAGGAAGGAAGGAAGGAAGGAAGGAAGGAAGGAAGGAAGGAAGGAAGGCAGGCAGCCCTGGCCTTTATACCTATTTTTTTTATATTTGCACAAAAAGATATATATCAACATACCTCTGACATTGCCCCATTTGAGGGTGGGGGCTGTTATCTTCTCCCCTTAATTTGATGAAGTATTGTGTCACTTTGCCAATTATCTCTATGCTAATATCATTAATTATGATACCACGTACAGTCATACCTCGGGTTACAGATGCTTTGGGTTGCGTGATTTTGGGTTGCGCACCACACTGAACCTGGAAGTACTGGAACTGGTTACTTCCTGGTTTCGGCTCTTGCACATGCGCAGAAGTGCTAAATCATGCTTTGCGCATGCGCAGAATCGCCGAATCGCGACCTGCACCTGCGCAGATGCGGCACTGCAGGTTGTGAATGCTGCAGTTTGCGAACGTGCTTCCTGCACAGATCATGTTCGCAACCAGAGCGTCCACTGTACTCTTTGATGCAGGTGATGGGTGCAATCCAGAGAAAATTTTATGTGGTTTCAGTAATCATTATTTCCCCCTTAACAGTATCTAGTCTAGCTCAGTACAACTTAGAGATATGAATAGGCCTTAGATCTTGGAACCTGGGCGATGCTTGCTGTTAGAACAGTTTTGGAAGCTTACAAAAAATAACAACCCATTCCAAAAAGTTTAGGGTTCAATCCTTAGAAGGACAAACTTTCTCCTAAAGCTGATAGTGAATTAACAAAAATAACCACTGAATTGTCAGAGGAATTTTCATGTTATAATACATTTCCATGCCAGCTTTAGAAGACATTCCAGAGGGCCAAATTCCAATGCAATAATACTGGTTCCCTAATCCTAATAGGATTTGCTGAAAATGAAGCTCCATGGTGTATGCCTTGATTTCCCTCTCTGATCAAGTTTAAATGCCAAACATTACATCTCTTGCTGTTAGCCTGGAAAGATTGCTCGGAACAGAGGGATATTTCAGAGTTGCTTTCTTGGGCTTTTGGCACAGCTGCCCATTGCAACTGAAGCCTGACAAATCTTTCAGTCTCCATCCTGTTATCTCTGCTAGCGGTGTGTGGTGCTGTGGCTCCAGTCCTGATGGACTTGGAGTAGGCAGGCAGTGGTTGGCTTGAAATGAAAGGGAATCAAATCATTAAAAGGTTGTTTTAAAAGAAATGTAATTGTGAGGAATCAGAGCAGTGCCTTCCCAGAGTTCCAATTAAATCCTAGCCAATCAGCACCCACAACTTG
Source organism: Podarcis raffonei (assembly GCF_027172205.1). NCBI lineage: Eukaryota > Metazoa > Chordata > Lepidosauria > Squamata > Lacertidae > Podarcis > Podarcis raffonei. The sequence continues at coordinate 65,138,220 of NC_070606.1, read as the reverse complement.
CTTCTTCTATTCTGTTGCAAAAATAATGAGAGAGATGAAAGCGACCCGGACGAGTGAAGTCTTTGCTGTGCTTTGAAGATGGGGGAAATGGCAAACATTGCCTAGGAGAGGTTCTACTTATGTGACAGCTGTTTCTGGCTCTTTAACACAGAATGAACTTTGTGGGAGGGTCTAGTTAGCTTGCTTCAAGGACTCCTCAAAATAAAGGCAGCCTCAGAAAATGAAGTCTAGTGCTTCTTGACTTGCAAAGTTACATTTTTTAGAAAGAAAAAACCTGTTTGTGTGTGTGTGTAGTGATGAATAAGTTAGCAGGATTTGCTTGTGTGCTGCCTGTTCATCCCTAATGATGATGTTAACTTGAATAGCTCTGATTTTTGCTTTTGTTACTCCAGGTAGAGATTGCAATATGGTATGCACTTACCTAGAAGTCCTGAGGAACTTACTTCTGAGTAGACAAGCAGAGGATTGCACTGCAAGAGCATAAAAGAAAGGAGGGGGGAACTATGAGGGGAACCAGATGTGAGATTCTGTAAACTGTCTTTACAAGGTTTCTCTCTCACTCTTTGTGTACATGTGTGAATGATGTCAATATGTTGGGGACAGAGAGAGGAAGAGAATCCTATTTTTTTTGAGGCTATATTTAAACACAGATGCTGGGAAAGCAATAAGTCATTTTAAATTATTTTGTGTGAAAATGTCCATTTTCAGGATCAAAGGGTGATTTCTTAGTAACCCTTGAGGATATATCTGTGTTGGAACTTTAATATTGATTTAGGATTTAACTTCTGAAGTCTAGCAAATTCAAGTGAGATCCCTTGTAGCAGGACCAGGGAAGGTCAGAGGTGGGGGAGGAGATTGCCTAGTAAAAAATAATTGAAGTGAAGACTACCGTTCAGTTTAGGAACTAACAGTTCAGTCACAACAATTTACACTGTTCAACATACGTTTTTCCATAAGATAAATCTGCACCAATTAAAGTGAATTTGATTTCACAGTCACTTTCAGGCTTGCACAGTTTCTGCACAACTTTCCCAAAATGATTGTCAATCACCCGTAATTAATGGGCTTGCATTTTAGGTCCTCGTGACTTCTTAATTTATGAATTTGCTACTTACTGCTTAGTGCAAAATCTCACATTTGCTTGATTAAAGGTAGATTACTAGATATTAGAGGATGCATGCAACTGAATAAGAGTTTTGTAAATGGCTTTGTGAACTAAGTGACATATGCAAGCATACAGAAATGGATTAGAAGTGCATTCTTCTGAATAATTATGAGATTTAAATGGACTCAGTTAATAAAACACTGAAGAAAATATCAGTCAACAGCTCTCTTATTGACACAAATAGATTCTCTAATATTTCAGGGTATATAAAAATTATTATACATTCATCAACTCTAAATTGTATCAATTATCCCTCAAATCCAGTGTAATTACAGTTAAGAAATTGATTACTTGCCAAGTTCTTCATAAAAGTGTGGGGTACATGTTGTACACCTATATTTTTCTGATGTCCCCCTTTGTGGCCACTGCTAGTTCCCTTGCTTTTGGCGCTTCCAGATTTAGCAAGAGGAATGTCCAGAGGGTTCTGGGTAACATAATATCCCAGTGGAAAAATTCCTATTCACACCTATTGGGTGTATTTACTTCTCTTAGTACAGCCCAATCCTGTGAAATGCCTCTGTGCTGTGACAAAAACTATGCCTGTTCTTAGAGTTGCAGTGCACACCCTAGAGTAGCAGCTCATAGGATGGGGCTATAAGGTACACGCCATTTGCAGAGCAGGCTGGTTTTTGCAGATGCTCTCCATAGGGAAAGATCCATTTAGAGGAGCTGGAAACACATAAGGTGAATACTGATTAACAACCTTTTTCTGGTGGAAATTTTTAAATTTTAAGCTGCACGTCTTACAGCTCAGCCCTCCCCATTCATAATATTTGGATTCCACTAAATATATGTGAAAGCCCTAGTCATTCCTTAGAATAGATTCTAATTTTTCACTGCAACATGCAAGGAGCTTCGCTGGCATTCCGAAGCTTAGGGAACTGCAGCTGAAAATAATGAGACATTTGTTTTGATAAACAGATTAAAAGGGATGGGGATAGCTTTTCAAAGTGAAGAAAAGCACTGAGGTTTATGGACTTTTATATGAAGATAGAAGTGCAAAGTGGCCCATCTCAGGCTGGCAGGGGTTAGGATTAAATTTAAATCCTGAAAAAGAAAAAAGAAAAACAGCCCACAACAGCATGCTTTTATTCTGATGGGGAATCAAATATTTACGGAGCTGGCTACCTAGGAAAGATCACAAGGGAGGCTGTTACTCTAATCAGGGCTATGGTTTTTCTGCAAGACAGATGGTTTTACCATAGCAATCTGGCTTCCCTCTAGTATTTTGTGTTCAGAAGGCCATCACTCATGCCCCACCACTGTGATTTACCTGCTTACAGTGCTGCAGTAAGTGACTGAGAGCATTACCTCAGCCCTCCAGCCTTTGAGCCACAATAACATTTGTCAGGCATGGGAGGCGGGCATGAGGGATGGAACCAGGAGGGCAGGGGGCACAATTTTCTTTCCTACGCAGCAGTACGCAGTGAGGGGGGGGGATGGGAAATCAAAAAGAATATTGTGCCTTAGAGCAATAGCTTTTCGTGCTCTCATAGAACACAATTTTCATTCCTGGACACCACCAGTTTTCGCAAAATGACTCATTGCATTTAATCAGAGAACAAGGAGAAACCAAATAGGTTGCCTGCAACGTAATGTAGGTAAGTGAAATGGCAGATCTGGACCTGGGAAATAAATAAAGTGGATGTGTCGGCAAAGGGAGGTGGCTAAATGGAGGAGAATGGAAGTGTCATGTCCCTAGCCTGGAGTAGCAATTCAGGACTGGTTTATACATCCTGCAGGATGAGGCAGGGAGAGAAAAAAAGAATGAGGTTGTAGAAATCCGAGATGAGAGAATGTACTGCACTATGCCAGGCTGCAGTTAGGAGGTTCAATTTTCAACACTCTTCTATGTGAACATTCCCAGAACATAGAAAAATAGCACATTAAGGAGCAAGCTCTCTTTGTTCTGTGCTAGGTTTTTACTTACAAATGGTTTTACTTTTTGTTTTTTACATGGAGGACTACTGAGAAATGTGATCCTCCACGCCAACTGCAGCCTAAATTGATACATTCTGCCGTCTCAAAATTCTTCCCTCTAATTCACTTGAGAGCCAGAGTGGCATAGTGGTTGGTCTGGATTCTGCATTACAGAAGTGCACAGTTACAAACTTAACCATGGTCCAAGCCCTTGTCCACCCGTCGGTGAGCACTCATGGGAAAATGTAGAGTGATGTAATAAAATAAAATAAAATAAATCAAATTAACCTCTAACACATGGCATGATAAAAGTCTGTAATTTTATTAGGACAAGTTACTTGTTGTTTACTGTTGTAACAACTGTTTTCTCAAAATTTATCTTCCGTACCATGAAAATAAATACAAAAAGTATTTTTTTTAAAAAAGGGGGGAAGAAACAGGGTTTGGAGCAATCCCTGCTGTGTGGCTTCATTCATGTTCCAGCACATTGAAGCAAGATATTGTCTACCTCTTGGAGCTGTCCAAGGTCTAAACATTCACATATCTGACTAGGAGAGACTATGGCTTATTCCTCTGCAATGTGGTCTCACTGATTAGTATTGGTCAAACCACTATCCTGAAGCATTTTTTCATCTGTGAAATGGGAATTTTATTCCTAAGGTGTCCGCACAATCTGCAGTAGTTGCTGAGAGGGCAATTAAAATGCATTGCATGTTAGATATACTAGAAGACTGATGAATAACATTTCTAAGTGCTCTTTCACAAAATGTTATTTCTTCAAGAGCCATCTGTCAGTTCCTTCCCTTTGACTCTGAGGCTGCCCAATCCTTGGTCGCTGGCACCAAATTGTCATCAATGCCTGTTGCTGCTAATTAGGCATGCCTAGCTGGGTGGGGCTCTGGCTGATTGAAAGGTTGCTGCTTGGGGCAACATTTAGCTTTCAGATAAATATTTAGATTCTGTTTCTGCATTTCTCTCATCAGACTTAGTGTGAACTATTATCCCACTGTTGTGAACTTCTTTGAGCAAGGTTTATTGTGGAAGATAAACTGGATCATGATGGTGATATGTTTGGGCAGTGCCACTTCACATGGGGGATCGCTTAATTGGTTAACCCTCCATAGAAACAGATAAAAATAAAATCTCTTCAAATAGAAAATTATATGTCTCTTTGATACCTAGTTGTCTGTCTGAAGGATTATAGTATTGAAGAATATTCAGGTTTGTGAGCCCCCACCAATTTGCAATCTGAAATAATGCAGTCCAGAAACAGAGTTTCTACCCCAGTAAGAACTAAAAAGGTAAAGGTAAAGGACCCCTGACAGTTAAGTCCAGTCACGACTCTGGTGTTGCAGTGCTCATCTTGCTTTACTGGCCGAGGGAGGCGATGTTTGTCCACAGACAATTTTTCTGGGTCATGTGGCCAGCATAACTAAGCCGCGTCTGGCAAAACCAGAGTACCTATTTATCTACTTGCACTTTGACATGCTTTCAAACTGCTAGGTTGGCAGGAGCTGGGAACGAGCAACAGGAGCTCACCCCATCATGGGGATTTGAACCGCCGACCTTTTGATCAGCAAGCCCTAGGCTCAGTGGTTTAGACCACAGCGCCACCCGCGTCCCTCAGTAAGAACTAGGTCCTTGCTTTTCTTATCATACTCTTCATGTAGCCTGCTCATTCTGAGCTTCTAAATCTTTGTTGCTGCTGCTGACTGCTGGCCTTCACCCCATCCAATGAGCCTAAACAGAACAATAAAGAGAAACTGGAAGAGCAGAGATCAAAGATGGCAGCCACAGAGAAGAAGAAAAACCAAATACAAGAGCACAGTTGTATATAACAATCATAACAAGTGCTGAAAAGCACATGACTATAACAATATATTGATGCCGAGAAGAAGTTTACAATAAAGTAGACAAAGTATCATTACAGTTGCAAAGTGAACATTTCAGCAACGCTTACGAAGAACCACCAGAAAGGTAATTATTATTGTATTGTGCTGTGCTGTGGTTCTCATCTGTCTGCTGCCTCCAGCCATATGCTAAGCCCAGTGTTACTGTGCTGCTGTAGCTGCTTAAAAAATAATAATCTGTGGAAGCTGGGCTGCTGCAGGTGCAGCAACACTATGCTTACCGCGTGGCCAAGGGCCTCAGACACTCCCAGAGGAAGCTTTTTAAAGGACCAGCGATCATCTGACTCTAATAGTACCAAAGGACAAGAGGGCTGGCATTTAGTAGCATATGTAGGGCCCACAGAAACAAAAATAACACATGAAAGTTTTAATTGCTTTGCTGAGGCTCATCTGATATGAAGGGGAAATGTGCTTTTGTGGTAGTAGTAGTAGTAGTAGTAGTAGTAATAATAATAATAATAATAATAATAATAATAATAATAATAATAATAAATTTATACCCCACCTATATGGCTGGGTTTCTCCAGCCACTCTGGGCGGCTCCCAACCAAATATTAAAAACACAATACAGCATTAAACATTAAAAACTTCCCTAAACAGGGCTGCCTTCAGATGTCTTTTAAAAGTAAGATAGTTGCTTATTTCCTTGACATCTGATGGGAGGGCACCACTACCAAAAAGGCCCTCTGCCTGGTTCCCTGTAACCTCACTTCTTGCAGTGAGGGAACCGCCAGAAGGCCCTCAGTGCTGGATCTTAGTGTCCGGGCTGAACAATGGGGGTGGAAACACTCCTTCAGGTATACAGGACCTAGGCCATTTAGGGCTTTAAAGGTCAGCACCAACACTTTGAATTGTGCTCAGAAATGTACTGGGAGCCAATGCAGGTCTCTCAGGACCGGTGTTATATGGTCCCAGTGGCCACTCCCAGTCACCAGTCTAGCTGCCAAATTCTGGATTAATTGCAGTTTCGAGTCACCTTCAAAGGTAGCCCCACAAAGAGCGCATTGCATTGGCGGGAGAGAACTAGAGCATGCATTACTCTGGCAAGACAGTCAACGGGCAGGTAGGGTCTCAGCCTGCATACCAGATGGAGCTGGTAGACAGCTGCCCTGGACCCAGAATTTACCTGCACCTCCATGGACAGCTGTGAGTCCAAAATGACTCACAGGCTGCGCACCTGGTCCTTCAGGGGCACAGTTACCCCACTCAGTACCACGGAGTCCTCCACACCCGCCCCCTGTCCTCCAAGAACAGTACTTCTGTCTTGTCAGGATTCAGAAAGACAGTGCAAATGTGGGCCCTGTGGGGATATTAGACTTGTGAAAATTACAAAAGTGCTAGACAGGCTTTAAGGGATCCATCACAGCAAGGAACCAGGGAAGGAGGCCTGGGAGTGTACAAGATTTCTAAAACAAGTGAAGTGCCCCCCCCTTCCCAAATACATTTCTATTTTAAAAATGGAGAAGAAAAGATGCCACTGCATTCCCCCTGGAAAATGTTACGGGTGTGTGTGTCATATTGAGACGAGAAGTGTCTTCTTTGTGAAGCTTCCCTGTGAGGCTAACAATGGAAGCTACAAAGTAAGATATCCTTTGAAAAATATGAAAGTCAGATGTTGTCGAGAGAGATCTAATCTCTGTTTACTTCCCTGGAATCACAGACCCAGCTCGCTCTGTGAGAACTGCCCTGGAATCACACTTCGTTATTGGGTATCACCTTTCAGCCTGGAATCCTGCCTAGTCAGCTGGTTGCTCAGGTGTCCGGGACTTGCCTTTTCCTGGTCAAATGAATTGCTTCAGATCTCGGGGGTCTCATATTTTATTAGAGTTGTTTGGAGTAACCCACAAATGTTTATGGGGCTCATAGTTTCTGAGAAAATCCCCAAAACATGGTTAAACTCTTGTGCGTGACATGCGAAGCAAATTTGAGCCTTCTCCCAGCCGCATGTGAAAATTGTTAAAATGTAACCACATGTGGAAGAAAAACCCAATGGGCACCGTAGTCAGTGTAGGTTTTATATTCTCCTTATAGTCTAGTTCAAGGGAAAGCTGCTTTCAATCTTAGGCATGGATGGGTCATTTACCCCTCGACTTTTCTGGTGGTGTACAAAGAGGATAAAATACAGCATTCTTAAATGCTGTGGAAGCTTCTAGTGGTGCATAAGCTGTTCACAAGCAGGCCTCACCTCTAGTCCAAAGTATGAGACTACCACTCTGGGCTGCCTCCGCCCAGGGAGCAGCTTCTGATTAAAGCTAGGGTAGTCTGAACGATGTAACCTACCTTTTTAACGTGTAAAGCATTTTTCCTCCTCATGGATTACTTTAATATTGCTGATGCTTTTGGCAGACCACCTAATGATTTTTCTGCCTGCTGTAGCAATTGTAATGTGCTGTGCTGGATGCAATTTAATTGTTTATTCTATTTTCTTGTATTACGGTTCTCATTCTTTGGAATTCAAACTGTAATACAGTGAAGTACAGCGTGAGCATTAAAAGAAATAAAATTAAAATTAAAAATCCATATGAATATTTAATGTGGACATGCTGCATACCACCACTGTTTGAGAGTCCCAGGTATAAAATAATTTTCATCATGTTTGCAAGGTTAATAATAATAATAATAATAATAATAATAATAATAATAATAATAAATTTATATGCTGCCCATTTGACTGGGCTGCCTCATAAGAGGTTGACATCCATAAGAGCTCCTTGGAACATAGGAAGCTGCCATAGAAAAAGTCAGACCAGTAGTCTGTTTAGCTCAGCATTCAGTCAATAGATCCCTGGTCAACACATTGTTTCACTCAGCATTGTCTCCACTGACCGGCTCTCCAGAGTTTTAATGCAGGTATGGTATCTTTCCTCAGGCTATGTTGAGAAGCTGGAACCTTTTCTTGGTTCATGTTTTAATTTTGCTGAGGCAGGAGGCAAAGGAGATACTGCTGAGAGATACTGGTAGCCAACGTGGTGCTTTCTGTACATGGTTGGATTACAGATCCCATCAATCCATGGTGTCTGGGGCTCATGGGACTTGTGGTCCAGCGGTATCTGGAGGGGCTACGCTTAGGCTTTCAAGTGCTTCAGATATATTAGAAAAGTAAGCCTTAAAACAATAATGTAAGGCAGGTCAGTATTATTGTATCCGTATTGCGGCGATACTGCTGAGGCTGTGGGATAATGGCTTGGCTAAGGCCACCTGATGAATTCATGGTTAAAACAATGTGTTGACCCAGGATTTATTGACCGATAGTAACTTGTGCTAATGTAGCTGAGAGGAATTCTCCATTTGGCTTTGCTCTTTTAAAGCTAACTAGAAAGAGAGAGAGGAGGCAGTGTTAGACACTTTATCTTACGTTTGTTTCCATGTCTGGATATATGAAATTGTTGTTAAAAGGTGAGTTACCCCAAGAGTACATTTTACCTGCAAAGATTTCCCCTATGGCAGGATAGTAATTGCTATGCAAAGACCTCCTTGCACATTTTAACGACCTCTTGTATCTTAGGATTTATATAGGCCTCACAACGCTGAATCACCCTGACAAATATTTCAGTGGGGCTTGATTAGTTAAGGCTGGTGGCAACTTAAAGAGGACATATCACTGCTTATTAGTTGCAGCTGCAGCTGGCTTCCATTATAAATCTTAGCACTGGTAAGGAAGTTCATAGAGAACCGAAATGGCTTTTCTCATTGGTCCCCCCCCTCCCCACACACTTGCAGGTTATTGAAAACTTTGCCCTAGTGCATTCAAATGAAGACTTGCACCTGTTGTGTCTTTTGTCATTCCTAACAAAAAATATTTTTGCAACTTCCCCTTTCTCCCTTTGCAGCTCTCATGAGGGGGCTCTGCAAGATGGGGCTCCATGGAAATTTGCAGGGGAGAACTGGGCTCCTAGAAAGTGTTGTTTCTGGTCTAATACTACTTCCTCCCCTCAGTAAACCTGACAAAATGAATCATTTATGGTAAGGGTGAGGAACCGATGGCTTTTCAAAAGTTGTTGGGAGAAGTTGGAAGAGTTGCCCATTGATGACCCTGGGAATTAGGACAGGCAACACTTGGGCCACAAGAGACATAGGAGCCACCCAGGGGAAGTTACAGATGAGGATGTGGATCCCAGAGAGGGTCCCAGTAGTCACCCTGGCGCTCTGCGCTGTTCCCTCTCATATCACCCAGATGCTATGTGCCCACTTCACCAGCATCTCCTCTACCAGTCTCACCTCCAGCCCCAGCTCCCCCTCCAGTGCCACCAGAGCCCATGCCTAGTTCAGCCTTCCAGGAGATGTCCACGACCCAGTATGATTATGAGTCAACACTGACTTCTTCCCTGTCACCTAAGTCATTGAGACACCAGCATCAGTGCAAACAGACAGCTCAGGTCTAGGCCACTATAAGAAGGCCCCATCTGCTTGCCCAGTCCAAAGGAACACCCCTCTTATTGTGCTCAAGCTGTGCCCACTCTATTCTTTTATAACGGATCAATGTTGTAGCTCACTTAGCCATGCATATCACCTGTTGTGCCTTGGATCCTTGCTGTGCTTATGTACGGTGCAGATTTGAGCACTAACGCTCAAATTATAGCCTGCTCCATGAGGAAAGGTCTACCCATAAGGAAGGACCTATTTGCAGGTGAGTTCTTACTTGGAAATATACAGGTGGAGTGAGAATGGGGCAGGCAAAGTCAGCTGCCCAAAAAAGTTCAAAGGTGGGAGAGACCAGGGAGACAGAAGGGTTTGCCTGAGCTTCTCTTCACAGCAAGCCTCTTGGCAAGGAGGACACATATGGGGGTTGCTTTCTAGCCCCTTCCCTCTTTCTGTGGCTTGGGGCAACTGATTGGGAGCAGTCAGGATGGCAAGTCAAAGGGCTGCTCACTCCATTTAAACTGATTTATTTCCATAGTAGTTCCTGCAAGGAGGGGAAATTCCACTGTTTCCCACTGCTTATTGTTAAGTCTTACTGACAAGTGGAATGCATTCGGAAAATTTTGAATACATTGAGAGAATTAAAAGACTCTCTGATAACTCCTTTCTGAAATGTTGTCAGGGTGTCTAATGCATCTTTGTGTTCTTCTGACTTGCAAACAAAATCACATTACTCCACAGGATTTGAAACACAGATAGATTCTGACACTAATTCATGCAAGAGGTAGTTTTCAAGGGCAGAAATGGTAAGATGTTTAAGAAATTGCCATTAGTTGAAAACAGGACACAATTTTCTATCATTGAGGCTGATGGAAGAGAAGGGGGAAGAGCACACAGCACAGTAGAGAATTTGCATAAACCCTCTCTAGTCAGGCATGGGCTGTGTTTCAGATGTGGAAGGAAACACCCAAAGCTGGGGGAAGAGATCTATCAAAAGGAATAGTGCATTCTTAGTGCAATAGTAGTAGCTTTTGTATACAGACAGTGATCTCTCTCTTAAGAGCCAGTATGGTGTAGTGGTTAAGAGCAGTGGACTCGTAATCTGGTGAACCGGGTTCGCTTCCCCGCTCCTCCACATGCAGCTGCTGGGTGACCTTGGGCTAGTCACACTTCTTTGAAGTCTCTCAGCCCCACTCACCTCACAGAGTGTTTGTTGTGGGGGAGGAAGGGAAAGGAGAATGTTAGCCGTTTTGAGACTCCCTAGGGTAGTGATAAAGCAGGATATTAAATCCAAACTCTTCTTCTTAATTTGGTATAGCAGGGTATGTCAGGCAAAGGCACTGCTCCAGCCCCCACAACATTCCTCATGACACCCATATATTTTTTGCACGGGGTCATAGACACCAGGGGGATGTGTGCGCCTGACACCAGCATGCCCAGCAGCGGAGCGTATGCTCCTGCAAAGCGCACCCCCAACAGAGCCTGCCATGCCCAGCCCGGCCAGGCACACTGCCCAGCTGAGGCAAGGAGTGGCAATGCTGCCACGACTTTCCTTCGCCTCCCAGGTCAGACTTGACCCAGGAGTGGAACTGAGGCTAGGTGTACATCAGCAGCCCAGTGCAGGAGAGGGGCGGCAACGTTGCTGCCACTGCCGCTGCCTTTCCTCCACTCCACCCCTGGGTCAGACTTGACCCGAGAGCAGAGCTCCGGCTGCGCGCTGGAGCCATGCTCCAATGAGGGAGCCTGTGTGGGAGCAACTAGTCGTGCCCCCTCTCAAAAATGCACCTTGGCTGTGGTGGGCATGCTGACGTCAGACATGTGCACTGTGGGCATGCATCAGATGCACGCATACACACACACTCTCCGGGCACCCACTGTCCCAGGGCCAAGCTGGCAGGCCTGATGTCAGGTGTGGGCAAAATGCAGTCCAAGAAGCCAAATGATGCCCTTGAGGCCCATCTGTCTGATTTTTGGGATTCATTCCAGGCACATCTCCCCAGCTGCACACTCTCCTCTGCCTCAGCTCCCGACAGTCATGACTCCCTGGGAACTTTTTCCCCAACACAGCTTGATACTGCAAGTGAGTTGAGCTGTGAGAACCGGAAATGGAAAAATGGTGAATGAGGAAGTGGTACTGCATGGTAGGGCTCAGTTATTCTCACCCATGTGCCCTGTTTGATGTTAAAAATAATAATCCAATAACCCCCTGTTTAATGGAGAAGATAAATAACCCAAAACAGTTGCTGCTATCATGTCCCATTTGATCCTCAGTTGGCAAGAGCTTTCAAGGGTTGGAAATGCCATAGGCTGGATGCACATCAGTACAACAAACCAATGCAGAAGATTTATGTCTTCAACGATAGCATTTCCATGAAAGCTTTCAAATGCCGCCGGATAAGATGGTGTAAGCTGAACTCATGACATGGATGTCAATCCACGAAATTGATTGATAATTTGCTTTACCGAGTATACTGATTATCCTGAAAAGTGGACAAAGGCATCCAGATGAAGTTATGCAAATGACCGGGACAGCTGTCACTCTTAGGCCTCATTCAGACACAACACCGAATATGGTTTAACATTGTGAGAACTAGCCGTGACAAGCCATGGACTCACACACACTCCTTCCCTCCTCCTTCACACTCAAAGGAAGGGGGACTAAGATCCCCACTAGGTCTGAATTTAGGAAAATGTGATTAGTTAACAAACTAAGATATGAAACCACTGTTATGCCCTGGTTTGTTTGAACTAACCTCAGCTTCTCGAGTTTGGATGAAACAGGAAAGTGCAGTTTATTAAAAACTAAATGCCTGTGCTTCCATTCTTTTCTTATGCATGGAGGAGGAGTGGTTTAGCATTAGTCATGGCTTCGCATTATGTCTGAGCCAGGCCTTACGGTATCTCCACAGGCCCGCAGTCTGGCCCAGATGCTCTTTTGCACTATAGAAACTGATTTGCTAATTTAAGCAATCAAATTTATTTACATCCTGCTCCCTCCACTCCTTAAACACTATTTATAGAAGCCAGTTGCACATATCTAAAAGTCTTGTTGCGGTAAAGTGGTTTGTCAAAATGCTCCCCTTAAATTGCAAATGGATTGTTAGATGTGAGCAAGGTTGATTTGGTTTTCTGGTTACAGCTCAGTTTGTTTAGGGATTAAAGGATCCCCCGCCCCTCACAAGTGATAATAGAAAATCTGTGCCCTTTGTTTGTGGTGAGAATATTTTCTACAAGTTAAGCATCAGAGAATCATTTGCATTATATGTTTTGTTTCTCAAAAGGAGCATTCTCTTCGCCAAAGAATATGTGGTAATTGTACCCAGGGAAGATCTTTTCTCCTGTTTTCACTCAGCAGTTGTGTGATGTTTCTGGCCATTGTGCGTGTGCTATTGGTAACACTGCAGAGTTTCCATAGCATAAGTGATTATGTGACATACCATGTCAGCCTGCAGCTGTCCTTCATGCTCAAGCCATTTTGCTTGACACTGTTTAGACGGCTGCTTAACCTTTTCGGACATTGGGACTTTCTTTGGCTGTTTTAGCACATTCCATTTCCAGACTACACAGAGACACATTTCAGAGGTTGGGTAAAAGACAGTAATGTAAACATTTATTTTGGGTTTGGAAAGTATAGGTAAGGCAAGCCTATGTATGCATTTACATACATACATACATAAATACATACATAATTACCTATGGAAGAGATGTATTTATGCACACATTTATTAAACAATTACACCCCAACTTTCAATGCAAGATTCTCAAGGCACTTTACAACAACTCTTTAAAATATAACTGATAAAATAGCACACCACAGCACATAATAACAGTTAAGAGCAGCAGTAAAATCCCAGGAGCCATTGGCAGAACAATTGTAAATGTGTGGGTGGTGGTTAAGGATGGCCTATCATTTCCAAAGCCATGATGACTGTCACTGGTGGAGTGTGGAGCAGATTTTCCTTTTCTTATCATAATGTAGGTTTTTGTTTTTGTTTAATTCTATCATTGCTTTCAATAGGGAAGAGTTAAGCTCCAGGCTAGCACAATTGAAGGGCTTGATCATGGGGCCTTTTGGAGGGGTGGACAGAGCCTACTGACAGCAGAAATGCTTCTACCAGTAGTCTTCTGCCCACTAAGCTTTCTGCTGGTGTACCAGGGGCCACCAAGACAGAGGTGCCACCCACCAGATGTGATCCTCTCTGCCAGCAGAAGGGCACTTCCACCCCAAACTAATGCAGAGTAGGATTAGGATTGCTCTGTAAACCATTGGTAGTTCAGCAAAATAAAATGGTTTGGGTGCCTTGGTTTGGCATCAAACAAACACGTTAAAGGGAGAGAAGTTTCACAGCTGAGGTGCCACTCTTGAGAAGGCCCTAGTTTTGGTACCTCACAGCATAAGGTGAGGTGACCTGTGCAATAGGTCAAAAGGCCGTTTGTAGATAGCTTTATATATAGATATACAGGATAAAACAGGGGACGCGGGTGGCGCTGTGGGTAAAACCTCAGCGCCTAGGACTTGCCGATCGTATGGTCGGCGGTTCAAATCCCTGCGGTGGGGTGCGCTCCCGTCGTTCGGTCCCAGCGCCTGCCAACCTAGCAGTTCGAAAGCACCCCCGGGTGCAAGTAGATAAATAGGGACCGCTTACCAGCGGGAAGGTAAACGGCGTTCCGTGTGCTGCGCTGGCTCGCCAGATGCAGCTTGTCACGCTGGCCACGTGACCCAGAAGTGTCTGCGGACAGTGCTGGCTCCCGGCCTCTAGAGTGAGATGAGCGCACAACCCTAGAGTCTGGCAAGACTGGCCCGTATGGGCAGGGGTACCTTTACCTTTACCTTACAGGATAAAACTTGATTATACACACTGCACTACATACTTTGAATAGAGAAGGGAAATGGTGTATCTCATAAGACAGGGAGGAAAGGGGGAAAGTGAAGGGCGGAGCTTGAGAAAGGAGTAGCAGTAATAGAAAAGGTGATGGGTTTGGCTGAGTGCATATAGAACAGGAGTAGGGAGCCTCAGGTCTACTGGTATGTGGCCCCCTGGAAGGTGGCCCTCTGCCTGAAAAAGGTTTTCCATCCCCTGATATAGAATAAAACAGGTGCTCCCAATGATGGTGCTGGAAAGGCTTAGGTATTGAGTTTTGAAGAACAGGGAAATAAATTGGCATATAAGATAATGAGCAGGCTGTTCTAGACATGGGGAGTGTCAGAAAAGAGCACCAAGAGGAATGGTAAGTACACATATGGGGGGAGGGGAGGGGAGAATGCATGGGAAGAAGTAAAATGTACTATCTGGAAGACCTGGGCATTCACATATAATAAAGGAGAGATTTCTCATTCCTTTGGGGTTCTTACTTTTCTTAGAGACAAAAATTGCCCTTAGATTTGGGGTCTGGCTGACATTCAGCACCCCTTCATGTTATCATGATCCCAACACTATGGATGAGGGAGAAGAGTGGTTGGAAGCTGTGGGAATAGGTTCATCAGCAAAGATGGAAGCAGCAGACGTGTAGAAAGGGAACCACCCTAGATGGGTAGTTTGAGTTCCACCAAGTGTGGAAGTCATTTGAGTAGAGGGGACTGCCTCCCCAAAGATAACAGGATTGCAGCATCAGATTCCAGAGCAGACTAAGGAAGGTGCTATTGCGTTCAGAGGAGGTACATGGTGATGGTGTGGGGAGAGACACACAGGTCTGGGACATTTTTTTCAGGACAGGAGCAATGATGTCATTTGATGGACAGCCAGCGTAAGTGACAGACCCACTTTGCTCTAAAATGTGAATAAGGTTACACACACACACACACACACACACACACACTGTATATGGCGTCCAAGTTTGTTTGTGACAAATCAGCATAGAGGAAGTCAGAGAATGGTGAAAATAATCAAATGAGGCAAACAACAAATATTTGTTTTGGTGAGGTTCTTTCTTCATGCTAGTAGTTTAATTGGTGGCATTCCTTTGCAAAGTTTACAATTCCAATTAAAAGCTAAAGGTTCCAGTTCGGTTGGCTGAAGATGTTTTGTTAAAGCTTATTATTGTCTTCTAAGTTGAACCCATGCAGTCAAAAATAAGCATCACTGAATTCATTTATGTTTATTCCTACAGAATGATGCAAAAGACTGCCACAAACAATAGGAAAAAGTGTTGTTTGGCCATTGGGCTAGTTAGAAACAGTCTTGTGACTATATGGGGCCTGCCATGAATTGAGCTCCTTCACTTCAAAAGTCACCACTACATCATTGTAAGAGACACTGAATGTGAACAAGGTGGTGGTGTGGTGGAGACAGACTGGGCTAAGTGAAGGCCAGGAACCATGTATTATGTCTACCTGTTGGCAGGAACTGGAACTCACTATGAAGTAGGAACTTTTCCTCTCTTCTAGTGAGCTGTTTGTCACTAGTCAGGTTTATGATTTTGCTGCGTTTCCTGCATAATTCTCTTCTCTGAGATTATTATATGAAAGCCTACTTATAAAGAAAGCCATTTATCACATTCCCAGTTCTGAAGGAATGGCACAAACAGAATGCCTAGGACACTTCCTGGAATTCTGGAAAGGAGGTTGCATTTTGCTCAAAACAGCCTTGCATTGTGAGTGGAGTGTAAGTGCCTCTCTGATACTACAGTGGTACCTCGGGTTACATACGCTTCAGGTTACATACGCTTCAGGTTACAGACTCCGCTAACCCAGAAATAGTACCTCGGGTTAAGAACTTTGCTTCAGGATGAGAACAGAAATCGTGCTCCGGCGGTGTGGCGGCAGCGGGAGGCCCCATTAGCTAAAGTGGTGCTTCAGGTTAAGAACAGTTTCAGGTTAAGAACGGACCTCTGGAACGAATTAAGTACTTAACCCGAGGCACCACTGTACTTTAGGCCACAATCCACTCAGAATGGCCTTCTGCACAAGTCCCTTTGACACAAGTGGAAAGAGTGGTGTCTTCAGCAAAATAACTATTAATTGACATAATGGTGGGAGAATGTTCAGCCACAACTGAATTCTATACTGTCAGGCTTGGGTTACATTCTTGCATTTGAGGACACGTTCCAAAAACTGTGTTTTTACCCTTGTGTAGAATGAGATGGGGGGTGTGTGGAAAGAGGAGGATGCATCAGACAAGAGTCATATCGTATGAGACTATAATGAACCAGCCAGATAATTTTAATTCAGTCCCCAAAAGGCAATGTCTGGAATTGTGACTAAATTCTTCTTTAGGTGCTATTTGAGACAGGTATTAATTTGTTGCATTTTACTACCTTGCTCTTCATTCAGAGTTGTTCTTAGTGGTTTACATGGTCCCCATTTATTATCACAACAATTCTGTGAGGTAGGCTTACTGTAGGCTTCGTAATAATTACCCAGTAAGCTTTGTAGCTGATATTGAGCTGCCACTTTTCTGCTTTGGTGGCTGTAGCCACTAGACAGTAGCAGATGCTAAAATCCACAGACATTAGTACCTAGAGGCATCTGTGCAGAGAAAACCTGCATATTTTCTTTCCCCATTGTTTGCCTCATGTCAGATTTTAGATTGTAAGCTCCTTGGGGATTGTATCCTGTGAAACGTCATGTGCTATATAAATAATAATGTCAATTTTCTTACTGATTCTCTTTGCCATTATTGTTCCCAACCAGATCCCCAATATTATTGAGTCTATGCCTTGCCCCTCTTCCATTTCTTGCTTTTCCATGTACTGTAGTTTATATTATTTCTAGAGAGGAGCAGAACGCTTACATTCCGTATAATATTTTGCGCAGCAATTGGCAAGAGGTTTAGGTTGGAATAATATAATTCTTGTAGCTTTCCCCAATTTTCTTTTCCTCTCTTAGGAGCACCTTCCTGACAGGTTTCACAGCACTCTCACATGGCCTGGTAACTGGCAGAAGGGCACTTTTCTTCATGAAAAGGAACGAACAACACCTAGGGAGTTTACCACCTTATGCCTTCCAATAGAACAGAAATACTGTATTACCTTTGGCATAATAGAAGCTGAATCTAAGGTCTTTGACAGCCTTCAGCAACAGCATCAAACAATTTAGGACAGGAAGTGAAAGATGATGTACTCAGCTGAAACTGTTGGGGGATGTAGGCAGACAGACTGTAATTATTGAAGAGAGATACTAATTTGTAATAATAACTAAGAGACACATTGCAGATTACAGAAATTTGCAAATTACCAAGTTAAGTAGTAACAGAAAATCATGCACAGTGTAGTACAAAATGCACTTTGTTCCTTTATTTTGACAAGAATCATTCAGATTAATTGTCATTAAAATAAACAAGTGTGACCCATTAGCTGAGCTACCAAGTGGTCCATATGGCAGAGACGGGTGGCCCACTGTACCCGTGCTGTCCTTCCCCATCTTGTCTCTTCCTTCAGTGTTTGTCATCCAAATCTAGACCTCTCTCCCTCTCCCTCTCTTCCCCTAGCCAACTTAACTTCACATGTGTTTTGACTATTTTGAGTACTGTGCAAAGAAGAGAGAATCATAGCTGGGTTGTTGTTTTTGCTTCTTTACAAACTAGCACACAAACTGCAGCATGTATGTGGACTTTGATTTTGAGAAACAAATCACAGGATTTCTTCTCATCATCTGCTCCCCTCTTCAGCCCCTGGAGAGTTTATTTGGTGTGTCAGTCAACACTCCTGAAGAAGGAATTGCCCCAAACTGGGTAGGCACCTTGAGCAAGCAGAAAGCAGCTCACATAAAGCGATTCTGCCCAATTTAGGATGGTCCATCTCCTGCTGGGCTCTGTACCTCAGATTGTGCTGCTTAGGAGGGCTTTCCAGCTTTTCAGAGTGGCTCTGCAGGGGCCTGCAAAGGGAGTAAAGGATGTGAAAGTCTTCTGCAAGTTTGCTTCCCATCAAGCCACTTTCAGAAGTTATTCCTCCATGCATTCTGTAGAGGAATAACTTTGGAAAGGATCTTCACCGTTCTCAGAATTCAAGCCTTTGTGTTGTGTTCAACTAACATTTGTTCAAGGTAAACCCATTAATTTCAGTGGGCCTACTCTGGAGCATTTATTTTAGTAACTTCATTATCTGTTATTTACCCATTTTCTCATGAAAGTTAATAGTTGCAGACTTCCACCCCTGTGCTCTCCCCCCACGTGCTCATTTCACCCCTATTGGACATCTTCAAGGGGCTACTGTGGGCTTAGGTATAGGGGGGAAAGTTGGTTTAATTAGAAATAAGAAATATAGGTACAGTGGTACCTCAGGTTAAGTACTTAATTCATTCCGGAGGTCCGTACTTAACCTGAAACTCTTCTTAACCTGAAGCACCACTTTAGCTAATGGGGCCTCCCGCTACCGCCGCGCTGCTGGAGCCCAATTTCTGTTCTTATCCTGAAGCAAAGTTCTTAACCTGAAGCACTATTTCTGGGTTAGCGGAGTCTGTAACCTGAAGTGTATGTAACCCGAGGCACCACAGTAATTAAATTGCCCACGGATGTCCCTGCTTTTTGAGGTGAGAATGGTTTGTTTGGAACACATTTTAACATCTGTTGGGAATTGGTGAGGGGTAAGCAATTTAAAGGGTGCAAAGAGGTGGACTGAGCTGCTGGTCCCATCACCTCTTTGGAGAATCATGTGGAGTGTGGTGCTAAGCATATTTACTGAGAACTACCCGGTAATTCATAATCAATTCAGTGGGGACTTTTTCTCTGATGAATATGCTGAGCAATGCATCTTAAGAAAAACAATGTTTCTTTTCAACGTCTATCGTAATGACTTTTGGAATACTACATTTTGTATTTAGTAGAAAATACACAGAAGTCATTTGTTGTCTGTGATAATATAATTGTTAAGATTGCATAGAAGGGACAAATAAGTCACCAGCATCTGCAGTTCATGAGTTACCACACTCTGTCTTTCTGAAACTGTAGCTAGAGATGTTTAGGGTTTGAAAAGTGAAGGTTGGAGTGGTCTGACCAGTGACGAATTGATTGCTCTGAATATTCTCATTGACTGCTATAATCCTAGCCAGTTGGTGTAGCATTAGTTACATTGCACTGTTCCTTTCCTGCCATTAGAGTAGCAGCCAAAATAAATAAAATGTAATAGTCATAAAAGAAAGAATCCAGGGTGTGAAAGGAAAAGAGAATAAATGGTTTTGGCTGGTATTTGACTCTTGATTACTAACAAAAGATACAATGTAGGAAACTAATGGCAGTTTTATGCAAACTAGGTGCTTTGTTAAACCTCTTGCAGGTCCTTTCAGTGCTTTGCCAGAAAATAGCTGTGGTTAGCAACGTCTAGCAACCTGGAGCCTCTATAAAACAGTCATTGTTAGATTTTGTTGGCTGTATTTGGATGTAGCGGGAATGTGGAGAGAAGTAGACTAGTCACATCCTGTCTCAGTGGATACATGGTGGCAACCTGTCCTTTCGCTTATGTTGAAAGCAATATGTACACCGATGGTGCATCATCATCATCATTATCCAGCCATTGGGTTGTTCCATATCAAGTGATACAACTTTTTTACCTCATGTCATTCAGTTTTCTTAATATTTTGTACACTTGCTGAGTGATCAAAGCTAAGTTTAAATCTATCATGCAATAGCAAGCTATCACTCAGCTTTGGAACATGTTTTTAGTTTTGATGTATCTCAATTTTGAACTGAGCTTTTAATGTTTTTGTGTAGTCTGGCAAGGCCAAAATGGTCAACTTTTTGAAATTTCAAACCCTCATCATTCACAAACGAGATGAGATAAACAATTAAAATTTTAGATTTAAACTTGGTTTTGATCATTCAACAAGTGTACAAATTAAGAAAATTGGATGACACAAGGTAAAAAAAGTTGGATCACTTGATATGTAATGCCCCCATTGTTTAGTACAAACAGCTATAGCCGAGAGATAGATTTGGTGTGTGACCAACCCACCCCCCTTAAAAGAATATGATCTACACCAGAATGCAAGCAGTCATCATAACTCTTCATTCTATATGGCTTTCCCCCTTAACCTTCTGCTCAGCTTTGAAAACTGTTTATCCCTGGATAAGGAGGTGCCTGAACAGTCTCTCATCATGAAAGTGGTTCTGGGCTAATCAAGCAAAAAGGGCATCTAGATCACTTTTTATGACCTGCATATTGAGGGCACATGTGGCCAAAATAGTATTCAGGTGAAGGAAGGCTAATGGATGGGTCTGTTTTCAGAAACCTGGAAGAAATGCGTTTACCCAATAGCCAAGATTGTTATCTCACTGTATAAATACTGAGACTACACGCTGCTAAATCTAGCCCATTTCCCCCTTGTTAGAGCAATCTGGGACATGTTTTCTGACACCCACAAGTTCCATCTGAGCTGCTTTCTGCCGTCTGTTTCAATTATCTCATGGCAAGGCTACACAGAAGAGAGGGAGAGCAGGTCATAGACAAAATCTATTTATTTATATTTTATTTAGGATATTTGATAGATCACTCTGCAGTCCCAAAAGGGACTCTGAGAGTGGTTCACAAGGGAGCCTTAAAATGCAGGAAAGTAAAACAACAAATAAGGATTTAAAGTAATACAAGCAGCAGCATTTACAAAATGAGAAGAGAGATTAAGAATAATCACAGAGATGAAAAAAGCCCCAGCTAATTAAAATGTCTTCACCTGGTACTGAAAAGGCATCAGGCACAGCTCCAGACAAGTGCCACAACTAGAGAGACCCTCTTCCCCATCATCATAAGGTTGTTCCAATTGAAAAGGCCTAGAGAGAATAACAGAGAAAGATACAACCCCAAACATTCTTGTGGAGGAACAACCCCACTGGAATTCTTCCCTTCCCACACTTTTTAGCAAGATGTAGCTGGTTCTTAAATATCCTGCTATGAAAAAATTAAGAATGCAAGAATGCATTAAAATAAGGTCTGTGAGAAGCTGGTAAACCACTTTAGAGCCCCACCACCACCATCAATGCTTTGTTTTAAACAACATTGTTGCAATGATTCTTTGGTCCAGTAAGTTATGTGGGTATGGATACAGTGGCTTAGCCTTACTCTAGTAAAAGAGGAGGAAAGAGCATTTTTGCAAATTTCCCTTTCTGCCTGATATTGTCCCCCATGCTCCATTTCACCCTCTTTTGTAGGGGCCCCCTCCAGTGGGAGCTGCAAGGGGGCGGATGAACCAGCAAAAAATAAAGTTTTCATCTCCTTCTATCTACTAAATGAAACACCCTTCTGTGAGCTCAGGGGCACCAAGTGGATCCACCCATCATTGGGGGTTCTTTTTTGTACACATCTCAGGACAGGTATTTTGTGTCCTTTTGCTATCTGAAGAAACTGGGAGAGCAAGAGACCTGTGTGTGTTTTGAATTAGAGGTTAAAGGACTTCAATAAAGATTAGATGGACCGCTATCTCCCAAGGAAATTGCATCAAAGTGGTTGCTCCAGCTTGCTCCTGTTAATTTCCTCCCCTTGGCTGTGAGGAGATGTCTCATATCCTGATGCAGCAGACAGGGGATAAGAGGCACTTTCCATTATCTCAATCACTGCGCTGTTTATGAGACACTTAATATGTTTCTTTACGAAGTAATGTGACTGTGGGGTGATGGATTCCATGTGGGTGAAGGAATGGGGGTGCTAGAAAAAGCAGTTCTGATGGCTTTTACAATCACAAGGGGAGGGCTGTAGAAAACAAATTGCATTTTTGTGTGTGTGTTCTGCTCCTACTTTTTCCGTTAGATAGCATCCTTTTGTGTTCTTACTGTGTGTTAAGTACAACATCTTGAAACATGGCATTCTTTTGATTTTAAACAATGAAATGCAAACATTTTATTTGCATTGATTTCATATTTTTCTTATGTATTTAGAATTATTTTTGTTTGCATCTTTTAAAGTTATATATTTGTACTGTGGGACGATTGTATTTCTATAACATAATCTTGTTTATAAATTCCTGTTGCCCAAATGTATCTTAAAAATAACCACCCCTTTATTTTCATCTCTTTTTATAGTAGCTGCTGGTGGTGGTGGGAATGAAGTGCTTAAGAGGATTCACAGGATTCCCCCCCCCACACACACAAAGGAGGCCTCAACTATGCTAGCTCTGGATCTAGCAGGGCATGGAAAGCAGAAGTAGCTCCACCATGGAATATTGCCCAATACCACAACTATAGGATTACTCTGACCTTATAACTTTAGAAATTTTAATCGTCAAAATCTTCAGGCTGTCAAATAATAGCCCATCACATATAAACTATGGTTCTTATTTCATGGAATATAATCCCTCCTCCATTGCTAACAGTCCTCATTCCCTTTGCATCTATGCATGGTCCATAGTTGCTGTGGTTCATCCTCAGAATTCTCCATCTTCACATGTGCTTACCAAAGAGATAAACTGTTTGTGGCTATACTTTTTCAATGGACACCTGGGGTCCTTGTGCAGATCCCACCAAGGTCCCTATCCCTATGCTTCCTTTTTAGGCCCGGTAAATCCATACAACAAAACACCCGCTTTTCTAAGGAGGGATTGATTTGTGCAGGGCTAGCAATGAATTCCCCAGGGAATTCAGTGTTAGTGTCACCATTCCAAGGTTCTGCTCCTTTAATGTCAGCCTGCCATAATTTCCTGGCTCTCTGTATATGCTGTTTCTCCACTCTTGGGCTGCTCAGGACAAAAGTAAAATGAAGAAAAAGAAGCAAGCTGGCAAAACACAACGATTTAAAACATAACTATGCACTGGGAAACCTCTGGTTCAGGTCTCTGGTATGGACATACAGGGTGGTCTTAGGCAAGCAATTGCATCAGTGACTCATCTCCCTGCTCCCTCTCCCAGACACATTATAGGGCGAGGATAATGCCTATTTTACAGTTGAATAAAGGACTCTCAGGTTCTCAAATTTTGCACAGTGCACCATAATGTGTTGGGGCAGAGAGAGGTAAATCCTTGGCCTCTAGGACAAATCCTCCATACCTAGCTATCAGCACCCAGCCTAAGGGTAGTCAATGTTGTGCCGCCCTCGAGTGTTGTTGGACTCCAATGCCCATCAGCCCTATTCAGCATGGTCACTGGCTAAGGATGATGGAATTGTAGTCAATCAACATCAGGAGGCCACCTTGTTGGCTTCCCTGACCCAGAATATTGATTACCTCCTGTAAGCTTCCTGCCTCACACTTCCTGCCTATAGACGTACCCTCCAATAGCAGCCGAAGAGTGGGAATAAGGGAGAACTCAGCTGGCAACTTGGAGATGAAGTGGCTTAGTTTGGGTCTGTGCTTTGCTTGCAATACATGAAACAAACAAAGCCCCTGGGAAAAATGGGATTTTAAATAGGAAAACAGCCAGTGGGAAGTGGGTGAGATGCCTCCCCTTCCCTCCAGCCATTCCTTTGCTCAAAATTCTCCAAAGTCTGCTTTTCATGTTTGTTGTTGTTAACATTTTATCAATGAGCTTTTTGTTTCATTAAAATAGACCATTCCATGGGGACCCCTTCGCTCCTTCATTGCTGCTTACCCACAATTTTAGTTGTCATTAAGTCCAATCTTAAATAGTAAACAGAAAACAATATAACACATACATAGTGCACGTGTCTTGCATCTTATTTTACCATGACTTTAATCAATATAATGATAAAATCAGATGCAGGAAACATGATACCTTTGTTAACTGACCTACCCTTCTCCCCAACGTTCAGGCAGTATTAGATACTACAAAGGGGAAATGAAAGGACAAAATTTTTTTTAAAAAAGAATGGATGGATGAATCTATTAAATTGTGGAATACTAAATAATCTATATCATGACCACCTTACCCCTGCATATATTCACATGAGAAATATTACTCTAATGACCTGGAGGGCACCATATGTTACTCCAGAAACAAATCCCATATGTCTTTGAATTTAACCATGATCTCCAGTCTTGCAAGGCCTAATCACTTTGAGGATCTCTGCTGTAGCCTCTCTGCTGCCCATTTCTTGTGGTGAGACATAGATTGCTTTTCACTTTTTTCATAGAAAAGCCTAGACTATGCTACATACAGTTTCTAGTTTGTTTTCCTGTCTCCCCTACCTTCCCAGCCCAAGAGTCCTTGCCTACTTAGAGCAACTCCTTCACCTTCCTCTGAACCAGACCTTCCATTAGTATAGGCAAATATTATTCTCCCCAGCTGATAATGTTCACATGTGTGAGTGTCTATGATGAGTCTGAGACATAATGACTTGCGCACGACCACCCAGTGTTATCATGCATTGCTAACCCCTGCCCTGGAATGGGGGCTGCCCCTACGCAGTCTTCTTCCTCTCCCCCTCCCCTTATGCTTGGGTCCATGGGTAAAACTAGAGCTGGGCAATTAAATTGAGGTGAGGGGAAGAGGGGGAGCACTTCCAATGATGAATCATTCCCACCCATTCTATAGATCCTTCTGCATAGTATTGGACTACATGCACACAGTTGCACATATGGGATTCCATGTGCCCACCCATGAAGTGGAAGATGGGTAGCATTTGGGTTTGCAAAGTAAGTTGAGATGGGATAGATAGGGGCAGAGGTGGGAGGGAAAAAAAGATATGAAGAATACTTAATTGTTGAGATACTGTTCTCTGAAGTCCTCTAAGCAACTGTCAGGAGCAAACCAGCAGTAAATCACACTATGGAGATGACTCTTTATTAAAACATGTTATGCACAGGAGTGTCAGGTGTAATGAACACATCAATTCATCTCCAATAGGTCTTGCCCCCATGAAGCAGCTGCTAAGACTGAAGGTCCCTGGCTTCCCACAACTGCCCAAAGTCCCCTCTTCACCAGGTGTTTCCTCAAGCAGAGGCTGATTCTGTGCATCACCAATTGCTCCTTCACTCTTTCATGCCTCTTCTGGTTCTGGGAGACAAGCAGGGAGGGGAGCTTGACACAGCAAGAGGGGAAGATACCTGTGACTCTTCACCAGCCTGACTCATCTCTGCTTCTTGGCCCCTTCTGACTCTTGATTCTGGACTTCTGTCTGCCACAGACTCTCCCAGCTCACTAAGCCCTGTTAACTCTTCACCTTCCAACATCTCCTCTTCCCAGACTTCTCCCTCTTCTCCATGTGGTCACTCATCGTTGTTCCACCTCCACACACCAGGCTCTGAGCTTTCATCCCTTGGTTCCTCCCACCAATCATCTGTGTCCAACCAGTCCACGAGAGCAACCAGTTGCATATTTCTGACTGACCATGCTTTCAGTGTGCTGCTGCTGCTGGATTTGCAACCATTTCTATGATTTGTTGTTCATCCAATAACCGAGAGGTCAAAAGTGTGTTAAGAAACAGCTGAAGCCACCAGGCATAATTTCTTCCTCTGTGACCTAAGGGCTGTCTTAATTAGTATGACTTTCTGTTGCCACTCTTGAACCATTGGTCGTCTTGGAGTTCCGCTGGCAAGGATTTGAAGAACAATCTATTGATAATAACTGGTTTTCCTTTTCCTCTTTCTCAGTTGCATTCTGTTAAAAGCACCAAGTTCATTGTTAAAGCAAACAGAAACTCCCCCCTTCAGTTTGCATAATGCTTCAGTGCATTTCTTTCTCTGTTCTTCTTACTAGCTCAGCGTGATCCCCCTTATTTTCTCTCCTACTGAGCTACACATGTAGTTAAAAATATAACCCTGGCATCTATCCTGGAGCACCCTTCATCCATTTTTCATTCACATAGTATCTGATTCATGGAAGACTAGAACTAACTCACCTTTGGGCTGTACATCTTCTGTTATATGTTGGAGCAACGAGCAGGCTGTCAGTCCACTAATGTTTTGCATAGAGGATCACAAGTCACGGAGAGCCAGTTGATTAATGAATCATCACACCAGCAAGGATAAAAACATTATTATTGCTCTAGTTGGAGAGGGCTTCCTATTTATGAATTAATTGCTAGCTTCTGGTTGAATAAGCTCTGAGGTGATGGCCTAGAAACACATTAGCACTGGGTATAGTTTGAGGGAGATAATCAAAAGACCCTTCAGATTGTTGTTGTTGTGAGTGTGCAGGCATTGTAAATGAAGTATGAACAAGTATTAAAAAGCAATCTCAAGTGAGTTCTTTGAAAAGCTGTAGGCTGAATTTGAGCAGCATTCCTCCAGACAGTCTCTTGCTTCCTTTCTCTCCCCTCCCCACCACCCCATTCCTGAGTCTGTACCTACCTGTCATGACAAGGGGATGGGAAATCTCGTAATCTTAGTTGCTGTCACACGGCTTGGATATTTTGCCTGAAAAGGCATATTACCATTCAGTGATTATGCAAATCAGACACCCACAGCCAATCGGAGTGGAGAGAATTGTGTAAGTGAGAGTAAGCGGTATGATTTTCTGTCCTTAATGGTGCATCATCCATCATTATGATTAGATGAGACAATTCCATGTCAAGCTAATGCTTCTTAACT
This sequence comes from Podarcis raffonei, assembly GCF_027172205.1. Taxonomy (NCBI): domain Eukaryota; kingdom Metazoa; phylum Chordata; class Lepidosauria; order Squamata; family Lacertidae; genus Podarcis; species Podarcis raffonei. The sequence continues at coordinate 65,111,525 of NC_070606.1, read as the reverse complement.
TTGTTTTTGCTTTATAAATTTATTTTAGCTTCTAAACTTCCCACCCTTATCCTTCTGCATCAACAACTAGCTATTATGCAAAGATTTCACACTGGACTCATGTCAACAGCCCATTTTAGCTCACCCGTCTCATTAAGACAAATATCCTGGCGGCCTCTGCTCACTCTGTATCATTGTACATTAGCATCTTAGTGTTAGAAACTAACTTTTCTGAACATTAAATCCCAGTGGCTTTGTTAAATTTTTGCCTGCAAAAATCTTCTGTGCCAAAGCTGCCAATTAGACTGAAAAGAGCAATGGTGTTTATAGTGTGGTCAAGGACTCGTCTGAGAATATCAGTTGATATGCCAGGCTACTGGAATTGTGATGGTTAATAATACTTTGCAAAACTGACCAAATGTCATAGGATGAAACTCTGATGCAATGTGCTATTTAAATATATATTTCCATGTATTAAATATCCTCTTGTTCTGATGGCTTAGGGCTGGTAGCAACAATCTTGCATAGGTATGGCAGCCTGAATTCAATACATTTAATAGTGTGATCCTATGCATGTCTACTCAGAAATAAGGCCTGTGGCTTATTCCCTGTGGCTTATTCCCAGGTAAATGTGCATAGTTTTGCAGCCTAAAATTTAAAGAAAGATGTAACAAAGAGACATAGATTGCTTTTATTTTTTTTCATTTTTGTATCCGCGCCCCGATTTGTCGGAGGGCATCGTGAATGATGGCTCATGTAAGACATCAGAACAGGAATAATGAATCATATTTAGATTTTTTCCCCCTTGAAGAACAATTCTGCAAACCCCTTATTAATTGGGTCTCTTTTAAAACAAGGTATGTAGTTTGCAGAATACTTCAGTAATAAAAATAAATGGGAGTTGTGCTGGAGCAATACTTAAAGAATTACACTTTGTACCAATAAGCTGATCAGATAACTCGTTTCAATATTATAAGTTTGGAAGAGTACTAAGAAGGCCATCCCTGCCCAAATTATTTTCAATGGCACATTACAGTAGTACTTAGGTAGTTGAATGGCTTGGCTCCTGAACAAATCGGCTCCCGAACACTGCAAACCCAGAAGTGAGTGTTCCAGTTTGCGAACCTTTTTTGGAAGCTAAATGTCCAACACGGCTTCTGTGGCTTCCACTTCCTGCAGCCAATTGGAATCAGCACCTTGGTTTCTGAATGGTTTCAGGAGTCGAACGGACTCCTGGAATGGATTAAGTTTGAGCCATGGTACCACTGTATTACAGAAAGGGGCCTTTAACATTAAAGAGAATCAGAGTCACTCCACAGTAGACAGCATACTTATATGTGGCTTTTTATCCATCTCTCTTCTGTGTGGGGGAGCTGCCTGCAGCGCCCTAAATCCCGAGCAGGCAGGAGTAGTTTGCCATCTTGTTCTGCCATGAGCCAATTCAGACCACTGGTGAATTGCAGCAGGGCTGTACAGTGGTACCTCAGGTTAAGTACTTAATTCGTTCCGGAGGTCCGTATTTAACCTGAAACTGTTCTTAACCTGAGGTACCACTTTAGCTAATGGGGTCTCTTGCTGCTGCCGCGCCACCGGAGCCTGATTTCTGTTCTCATCCTGAAGCAAAGTTCTTAACCTGAAGCACTGTTCCTGGGTTAGCTGAGTCTGTAACCTGAAGCGTATGTAACCTGAAGCGTATGTAACCTGAAGTACCACTGTACTCACTTGCACAGCCATCTTACATTGCCACAAACTCTGCAAAAAATAATCATTCATCCTTAGATGTTCTCTGGCTTTCTAGACTTTGGCTTTTGTTTAATAGATATATATTTACACCCCACCCAATAGCAAAAGTTCGCAGGACATTTGTCAGTCAAACCAGGACCCTTCTGTACAAGGATGTTAAATTCTTTGTTTCTATTGATGATGTTCATGTCATATTTTGGAAACTGTCTTGGGAACTGCAACAAAATTAGATTAATTCAGTTCCTGTCTGATACATGTATTTTGATGAGAATTTGACACCTTCTTGATTCTTTCTCTGCCCTTGTTTATTCCAGCTTGCACAGCAGGGATGTTCAAAGCAAACCAGGGTGCCGGGACCTGCACACAGTGCCCCTCCAACAGCCGCTCCACATCAGAGGCTGCCCACATTTGCACTTGTCGCAATGGTTACTACCGTGCTGACTTTGATCCATCAGAGGTTCCTTGTACCAGTAAGTAACAACATTTTCTACTGAAAACGCATAGGCCTCAAAACTCACATGGATAATGTGTTCTATGAAGGTAGCTGATAACGATTTAGAGTGAGTATTCAGAGTTGCATCGGTGTGTCATGATACCTCAGTGGTTCCATTGCCTCTCATGCTCTGTGGGCCTGGTGGACAATGTTCTGGAATTGTCTTGAAATGATACGACACTATCCCTTATGGCAGTATCCCTTTCTGTTGGCATGGAAATGTCTCAGCACTGTTAATCCTCAGTCTTCAGATCAGCACATGAGCTAGGTACTCTTTATAGCACATACAAAGGCAGGCCTCATTCAGAATAATCATTTTTCAACATACTTCAGAAAGAAAAAAGAAAAAAATCAGCAAAGTGAACATACTGAGGCAAAACAGAACAAAAAATGAAACAAAACCCCACCAGCTAAGCCATTTACTGTAAGTATCATTAACCCAAAGGAAAGGATGTGAAAACACAACCCTTAAGACAAATTATCCTACTCATAATTTAGGGCACAGATGGAAGACATTAACTCTTAATGCTGATGACAGCCAGAGATACATTTGTATGACAGAGGAGGAGTTGGAGACTTCAAGTCCTCTGTCTGACCACCACTAATGTGTGACACAAAATGGATCCCAGGACAGATTTATTTCCATATGTGGTTGTATTTTCACATGAATGCATCAGGAGCTGGGATATGGATACAATATAGTAGCTACAATAGTACAAAACCCAGCTCTGCTTGAATTCCAAGTTAAGAAGAGTGACAGTATACCTTCAGTATTCACATGCCAGGATCCTTGCCAGAAATATGGGGTGAAGTAATAGGATACAGGAAATGCATTATTCTGTGTTGGATTATGTGGGTTCACTGTGGGGGAAGGAGCTGATCTGTGAAAGATCCTGCATTGGGAGAAAGGTTGGACCCTGTGATCTTCAGCCTCTTTCAGCCGTATAATTCTGTGGGGAGAAGTGAAGGTAAATAAGTAATTTGTGGTTTTTGTGAAAAAACAATTGGTTTGAGAGAAATAGGGCTACCCTGTGTGGCTCCAAGGAAAGAAGTTGGCTTTTATCCTTCTAACTTCCAGTGCAACTTGCCTGTATAGGAGGCCTGTGTTAGCATACTGCTTTCTGCAGTTATTCTTCTGTAGGTAACTATGCATGCATGCTTGTGAGATGTCTAATGTGTGTCTGGAATAAGAGATTAATTTTCATATTGTGCCTGATTCCTGGTAGCAGCGAGTGTAGTAGTAAATAAATCTGTTTTTATTGCCTCTTGTTATATAGCTGATTTACAGTATGTCTCACCAGAGGAGTACTGTATAAAAAAGTCAATTTGTTGATTTTTATTTCTACTCGTTAAGACTTAATTTTAAAATGTTCTAATTTGAGGTGCCAGCTGTTCTATTTCCAAGTTGTTACATGTCATAGGAGTAAATAAATTTCGTATTGTATATCTGTGGGTGCTGCTGTTCCCTGGTGTAACAGAAACATGCCTCTCCCTTTCCCGCACATTTCCTGCTAAGTTGAGCTTTAATGCATATTTATGATTGGTGCCACAATGTGAACAATTGCCATTTTAACTGTTGCACATTTCACAAGACAGTTACTAAGAAGCAGTATTTCAGTAGAAGCTATTTTACACACTGACCTCAAATCAGCCAGGGATCTGCTGCTTTCTTTTGCCAAAAGAGGACAAAGCTTTGTTGTAGGTTGCTTCTTCGATGTGGTTCCACCTTACTTTGATGCTGTCTATAGAGCAGTTCAGTATTGCTTCTTTGACAGAATCAGAGAAACCTTCACAAAGTTCAGGTGAGACTGTTCTGACAGGGTTGATTCAAGGACACACTTTCTCCTTTTTGCTATAGGTCCTCTTTGGCTGGAGAAGGAGATCTTGCTCACCACCAGCCAAGGATCCATACCACAGTTGGCACTGTTGTCGCTCCCTGTGCAAAAAAGAGAGTTGAGTGCCAATCACCTGGTGACAAACAAGTCCCTCTGCTGCCAATGGCCTTTGATATCTCCATGACACTTACCATTTTGCCTTGGCAGAGAAGAACATGTTCAAGAACATGTTCAGGCTATGGTCTGAACATAGCTCAAGCAGCCTTTATCTGCCTTTGTTCATGCTGCCAATACCTATGCAGTTGACCTATGCAGTTGTCTATGTGTGATGATCACCCCCAACTCTGGCACTGAAATCTCCCAGCAGGAATAGGTGTCCATGGGCTGGGACCCTCCTGACAACCTGGTCTAGTTCCTCATAGAACTGGTCCATGATCTGTATATTCAAGCACACAGAGGGAGCGTAAGCACTCAAGATGCTAACCTGACCGAAGGTGGTTGAGAGACAGAGAGAAATAACAGTCAAGGAGGAGGAGGTAACAGTGGCAATGGTGAGGTGGTCCCAGGATTTTGGCCATTCAATAACCATGGCTCAATGGGAAAATTTATGGAAGATCAATTGGAAATTCACAAATTGTTACACGATTAGAGAGAACTTTCAAAAAATGCAACATCGATGGTATCTAACACCATGGAAACTTTCAAAAATGTATAAAAATGTGTCAAGTAATTGTTGGAGATGCGGTGAATCAGGAACATTCTACCATATGTGGTGGATATGTAGGAAAATACAGGTATTCTGGGAGAGTATCCATGTAGAACTGCTAAAAATGCTAAAGACCTCTTTCAATAAAAAACCAGAGGCCTACCTCCTGGGAATAACAGATTTGGATATTCCACAAAAGAGGAAGGGTATCTTTTTATATGCGACGGCGGCAGCAAGAGTTTTGATCGCACCAAAATGGAAGAGTAATGAAATCCCCTCTATACAAGATTGGATCCAAAAGCTGACAGAATATGCCGAATTAGATGGTTTATCAGAAAAAATAAAGAATAAATCAAAACAGGAATTTGGTTCTAAATGGGAGGTTTTCAAAGATTATCTGAAAAATAAATATAGTAGTTTAAATTCTGTTGCAGCATTCGAGGAACTTCAGTAATACTCGCAAGGTAGATATAAGAAATTAGATTTATTGAGAATAAGTTTAATTATGATAAAAGTGTATACTGGCAAAAAGTAATATGAATTTGAAATATGGAATAGACGGGAGGTTGGGTCTTTAGTGTTAAGACCAATAGATGTTTTATTGTTTGCTAAGAAAATTATGTGCCTATGGTTATTTTTGTAATTTGTGTGTAATTTGGTATTTGTGTGTGTTTTTTTTCTTGTTGTATAAATAAAAAACTTTAACAAAAATTTTTTAAAAAGAGAGACAGAGAGAAATAAGCATTCTGAGCCCTTGGATGGCAGTTCTGTTGCAGACAGGAGTGCCTCACTGTGAAACCTATGCCATGAATATGTGGTTCTTCTGGGTGCCCTCCTTGCCAATCAATGGTGTAGTTCTTCTCTCAGAGGCTGCATTCAAACTGAGTGTGGCCTCCTGTAAGTGGCAATGTCAGTGTTGAGCGTTTTCAGCTCATGGTCAATGATAACTGTCTTCCATGAGTTATTGACCTGAAACAGGCCAGTGGACAAGCCAGGACACATGGTCCTGACATTCCAGCTTGCACAACACAATCGGGTTTGTTTCTTTTCTTTGTTGCCTGGAACAGTGGTTCAGTATGCTTATTGAGTGATACTCTGAGCTCCAAGTACCCATTGAAGCATGTGGACAGCATTTTTTTGACATGGGATAGTAGCTGACCAGTGAGAAACATCAATCTCTCCCACTAAAGAAGCCAACCTGTAGCGCTTGTATCTTATACTAGTCAGGTTGAGCTTATAACTTGTAAGTGCTGCCTCCTGTGTTGTTTTTGCTGTACTGGCAGCACCAAAGTGACCTCTTCAGGGTGCAAGCTTGGAGAATCCTGGGCTGCCCAGATGACAAGACCCCCCCCCAAAGGAAAGCAAAACAGTACATTTGGCACCAACTTGGCTGAAGGAGTTGTTGGAAGGAGGCATACAAGGTGCCAGCCAACAATCTTAGGGACTCCGCTCCAGATTTGTGTCAGGTTTACTCCTTGGCCTCTCCCGAAGATGTCCTGCAAGGCAGTGGATAGAGCTTTGCTACTGAAGCCTTTCTTGTCAATGAGTATAGCCACAAAGCAGTGGAGGTTTAAGATCAGTTTTCCTTCTCCTAGGTTAATGAGCCCCACCTGCCCCTTATTTCCCTCTACAGCACACACAGAAACTGCCTTCTTGACTCATGGACCCACTTGTGGTCTCATCCATTTGATCCACCAGAGTAATGCAAGTGATGCATTGATATCTTAAAAGTTGCAGGGTTAAAATGTGCCTGAAAGCTTCAGTGTCTGATCTGGGAACCAATTCTGCTTATCTCAAGTGTGTGTGTGTGTGTGTGTGTGTGTGTGTGTGTGTGTGTGAGAGAGAGAGAGAGAGAGAGAGAGAGAGAGAGAGAGAGGTGGGGAGGGGTGAGTGTTTGGAGTAGGCTTTGCTTCCTGTGTAATGCTTTATGCCTCTGCTCTGATGCATTTTAAATGTAACTTCAAATGTTTCAGAGCTGAGACATGGGATTGAAAACAGATCCTGGGGCTGAGTCTTAACATGCTTCAAGGACATGATTCCACCTGGGTTAAATATGGTAAAATGCTTCTCCAAAGGGTTCCAGCAGTACTGTGAGATGGCTGCCCTCTTCCTCCCTGGCTGTGCTTTAACTGTAGTGCTGACATATGCTGGACAGCATTCCACCAGTAAATCAAGAGTTGACAAAGAACAGGAGATTGGGGGGTGGGGATGATGATAGTCTGCTGCAAGATCCCTCTGGTAAAATCAGATGTATTTGTTACTTTTTCTGTGGTTCCAGGCATGACTGCTGCAGACAAGATAGATAGTGTCAAGAACTCCACTATAAATCACCTTCCCCGCCCAGGGCTTTATAATTCCAGTAGTGAAATTTGCTTTGGGTTGTATTGATATGTAGTTGTTCCTTTTTGGTAGATAGTTTAAAGGGTTTAAGGGAGATGGATTTAGAAAGCATAGTGATTAAGCCCCCTCTTCCTTTCCTCCATTTACCAGGCATGAGTCCAATCCTGTGGACATTTCCCCATCTGTCTCATTTTTAACTGCCAGCCCCAAGGGATGGGCAAATGCCTCAGGCGGGGGGTGGGGGTGGAAGAGACAAACTTACAAACTGATGACTTAAGGCCAAAGTGAAGGCTGAAGGCAAGTAAAGCGATTCAGAAGCAGATGATGGGGAAGACTTTTATGTGAGGCTGGTGTGGCCATTTACGGAGAAATGAAAAAGGGGGAATGTATTCTCAAAAAGAGAGTGAAAGGAGACACAGATTTGCATTACTTTTTCATCTGCTTATTTATATGTATAGGTGCAATTGTTGTTTTTTTTAAAAAAACTAATGGCTTTAATTTAAATAGATGTACAATACATCTCAATGCAAAGGGGAGCATGATTCTTACCAAATTATCTATACTTAGAACATCTGGAAAAATTCTATTCATGGTACCTCACCTCATCTTAGCATGATGACCCCCAAACAGGCATTGTCTGCTGTTGCTCTTTTCTATGTAATGCCTTTACCTTTGTCGTATGTGAAGCAGCAACCACTGGTTTCTTCATGCATATTTTATAGCTCAGGATGGAAAACCTCCGACCTGAAGGTGAAACTTAGCTTGCCAGGCCACCCCAGTGAGGTCACCAGGGGATGCCATGTTCACCCACCCTGCACCTGATGTCATATATGATGTCAGCTGTGTACAGCCAGTAAGAGCGAAGCTGCAAAAAACAACAACAACTAAAGCTGGGCTCCTGATTCTTCTTTTCCTGGAGCAAGGCACGACCCAAACCTCCAACCAGCTGGCAGGAGGTGGGAACACCCCTTGCTCAAGGAGGGTGCTGATCTTTGGAACTGTCCCACAGAGCTCCTTTCTGGCTCCAACATGGGAGACTTGGAAAGCACTTTGTGATCTTCCCTGCTCTTCTCTTTCGTACCTCTGAGGTCATGATGTGAAGGAGAAATGCAGGGAGGATTGAAAAGCCCTTTCCCACACCTCCCCATTCCACATCCCATGTTGGGGTTTTGACAGTTGTCTGGGAAAACCTACCTGTCCATTGTGTCATGTGATAATGATGTCATGTGATTGACAAGTGGGTTGCCCCACCCCTTGTCAAAGTTGACCCATAGAGTGGTGTGCCAAAAGGTTCTCTATCTCTGGTATAGACATATCTTTTTACCCAGGTTTGTCTGACCCACAAGTTCAGTCCCTTATCAGACCCTCTTTTCACCAGCAGTCTCATTGGTACAGAATGCAGGCGGCCAGTTCCAGCTTCACAGGGTTCCCAGTTGGAGCCTGGCTGTACCTTACAACAGCATGAGCAGATTCCTTGTGAAAGATACATGGTTTGACTGCTTTTTATTAGGTGGGAAATCTCAGCTTACTGACCATTATCAGAGGTACAATATATCTACCCTCGGATTTTATACCCCAGGTTAAGTTAAGGAAGGCAATGGAGCTATAACGTCTATTGCTCAAAATGTCTGCCACTAACCCCTCAAACAAGCTGATAAAAGGTTCTGCTCTGTGATTGATGGCATCACTTTTAATAACTCTGTCTCAGATCAAATCTCTGAAACCAGGCAACAGAGGCAAGTGTTATGTACCATCCCATCAAGCTTTCAAGATGCAACCTGTAATGTTGCAGCAGAAAGTGATATGGCCCAGCCAGATTCCCACCCCCAGCCATTAACTAACCTGGCTATGATGTCACAAAGTCCTGGAGACAAGGAGAGTGGATATTGGGGGTGGGGGAGCTTAAAAGCAATTGAGGCAGAATATAATTTTATTTACTTACAATATTTATTAGTACTAGGCCAATGTATGCACCCTAGTACAAGGTTTTGATTAGTACAAGGTTTTGATGAGTTGGGTGGTTGGGGCAAAAGTGGCTTAAGAGCAAGTCATTATTAATCTGTGGGAAGGCAAAGTCTACCTACATATACATATATATATTGGGTGGGGAGCTCAATTTTGAGAGGAGGTGGCAGAGGGTTTCAAGTTGCTTTCTATCCACAGAACCAGGGCAAGTTTGTGGGGCGAAGGGAGCCTGACAGATTTTGGGCCACTGGGAGATGGGACTGGCTTAACACTTCCCTGGGCCTTCATCCTAGTCAGCCTTCATCATCATCATTGATGTCAATCTCACCTCAGATGGACAAGGCGGTGTATAGAAGAGTGCTTTGGCAGGTGATCTCAAATAACGGATAAGGTGTGCATCTTTAGTTACTTGGGTTCCACGCTGTTAAAGGTTTTAGCAGCACCTTGAATTGGACTCAGAACTGGACAGCTAACCAGTGTAGGTCTTTTAGAAGTGACAAGACAAGATGTGCCAGTGAGAATTGTGGCACACTATTCTATCATGGATAATAGACGTTGCTACAAAGTGTGGCTTACTGAAGCAGCAATTTTAGGAAAGCAGCAGTAGAATCGCATTAAGGTTGAGAGGGAAGAATTGGAGATGGCAAGAAAAATGATGGAAGAAATAGAGAGCTTGGCTATATTTTGACAGAGCCTTCATGTTTGTTTATGTATTGATGAAATGTGAACTCATTGACCTAGGGTAAAACAATTAGAATGCAACTAGAATGGCCTTGCATTTTGTGTGTATCCCTATATATTGATGACCCACACAAGGGAACACTTTGAAGTGCAGCATCACTTCAGTACATCACATTCAGCACATCACATTTCCACTGTGTACACAGCAAAGTCTTTGCTGCTAGATGGCTCATGACAAATACTTTAACTGTGCTGACGGGAAAAAATTAAATGAAATGGAATTTTCGTTAAAGGATAGCATTTTTCTAGCAATTTTAACAAAATGCTTTCATCTGCAGTAACCATAGTAACAGATCAGAGAAGCTCTCTCTCAAAGTGCCTCTCTGAATGTAATTATGAAGAAAAGGAGGGAGAGAGAAAGAGAGAGAGAGAGAAAGGAAGCCGGTAGTTTGGAATGGGGATAGCAGCTGAAAACTCCTCAAGGGCTTGAGCAGAGGTAGGTTGTGACAGATTCAGCAGAACTTCCCTGGATTCATTTTCTGCTAAGTGGGGTGCTGAAATGCCAGCCTCTTAATGGTAACCCCTGATCAGTGTACTTCTCCACCACCATCCTGTCAGCACAGCACAGCAGTTCCAAGCACTTCCAAGTGCTAGTCCCAAAAGTAATGTAGAGGAACGCTTGGTAGATGACTGGGGCCAGTTTGCAAACCACTTTGCTAGTAAAGTCCCTTGCAGGATCTATGGCTGTGGCTGAGATATCTGTTTGGACTATTTGGATACATAAATTTCAGCTCGTCCAACCTGAGCATTAGTAAAAGATGCTTAGAGGATTGAAGCTAACTACTTTCTAACTATATCCATATTAGTTCTTTTGCACCTGTTGGCAACCTTCAATATGATTGGCCGTAGTGTCTTTTGAGGACATCTGGCTGGGAGACATGTTGCAGTGGCTCTGTATGGTTGGACTTTCCAAGAAGGTGGTCAGTCTTGACCCCCTTGTTATTTAATAACTACAAAACCTTCATTGGAGAGGTCACCTGGGATTTTGTGTTCAGCTGTGATCAATATGTTGATGACACCCAACTCTTATCTTTCTTTTTCAACTGATGCTAAGGAGGCTATAGAGATCCTCAAGCATTGTTTGGGTACAGTGATGGAGTGTTGACAAGAAGGGTAAAAGATGTGTGCAGATGTATCATATTCTGATTAGCTTGGACTCTGTGAGTTTGCACTTGCCATTTTCAATACGTATTTCTCATAACCTCCTACAAAAAATATTTTTCTCACCTGATAGTGGGTCAGCTTCATTTTCACCAAGTGTGGCTCTTTTAAGTTGCAATCCCAGCTTCTGCTTCTGCTGCATTACCTGCTTACACATTTCTCACAGTGTCTGCAATTCCACAGGCATGGAAGGACACCAGATGCAGGAGCAGAACAGAAAGAGTCTTCAAAAATGTATAGAAGAAAATCTTGATTGCTTTCTGAAAAAACTGAATCAGATTTGCTCTTGAGGAAAAGTGCAACACTCAAAATGCATTGGACAATAAATTGTTTTCTGTACATCTCTGAAGTCCCCTCCCCTTTTGTTATTGTTAAGTAGGGCCTCAATCCTACGGTGTCAATCTTACAAGATAATTTTTATTATCAGCTCCATCCTCCCTAACCATTTCCACCCTGCCAAAGTGATTTCCTTAGGAAATCATTCAGCTACTACTATTCCATAAATTAGTTTTTGATTGGACAGATTAATGCAAAACCCCATTTTTATTTTGCGCATGCATTGTACTTGTTGTGCAGTGAATCGTGAGGTCTGCAGTTTCTCATTTGTGCAAACAAGTCATTCACATGAATGTCTTTTCACTCAGAGTCATAATATACTGCACAAGTGAACCGAGAAGGATGTAGCCAAAGCTACCATTCTCCTCACACCACAAACTTCCACTCACACCACAGCTTTCCCTCTCCTCTCCGCTCCTCTGCAGCTACCCATGGACCCTCCCAAACTGCCCCAGAGAGAGGGGACCCTCCAGAACAGATTTTTGGGGCACACAAAGAGAGGAGAAGGTGAAGTCCAACTGCATGAGTGGATGGATCAAAAGCATTCACACAGAAGCAAATGCTACATTGGCAGGAAAAAGTGATATCACAGGATTTTGTGCAATTTCTGGGAGATGATTTGGCCCAAGTGAATTAAAATATTATAGGAATATCGGTGGTGTTGAGCTTTGAGTTTGAAAATAAATATGGATGTTGCAATAATGTGTAACGCTCATAGATGTAATCATGACAACCATGAAACTTCCTTGTCCAGGGCTTGCCCAAAGCATGAATTGTTAGAACTCCAACATTAAGTTCCAGTTTTCGTTATGAGAATTTTTGTGGCAAGTCTGCCCAAGTCTGAATTCAGTTCTCTGGTTTAGAAAATAGTAGCACTGATCAGACTGAATAATTACAGTGTTTGTTTAATAGAGCTTGGCCCATTATGCTGTTTGCTTTGCCTGCAGCATTGCCACAGTGTTGACTCATTTTATTTGTCATTTCTTACAGCCCAGAGAGTTTTCTCTGTGGCACAACTGCCTGATCAGCATTCCCCTGTTATATATGTGTGTCTTTGATTACTCTTTCCACACTGTATTTGTTCTTATTGAATCTCCATTAATTGATTCCAACCCCATTTCCTCAACGTATAAAAACAGAGTTGCACTTAATTCCCCCGCCCCTGCAAAGCCACCATTCTCCTTCTCAGAATGGTGCTGCCTGCAGTTTTGATATACGTACTCTGAACTGTGGCGTCCAAGCTGCTAATAAATAATAACTGCATAAAGAGCAGACACAGAAGGAGACCCTTGTAGGACCCCACTAAATACCCATCCTTTCAGCCTGACATATTGAACCATTAATAACTGCTCTTTGCTTCTGACATTTTCTGCTAGTCTGTCTGTTTTTATATCATGTGTGCTTTTCTGAGCCCTAACTGTATCTTTCAAGGAATTCTTAAAATAAAATACTGTGTCACCTCTGTTCTCCCACCCGCCAAATGTGAATGTTCAATAGCATGTGGTTGTGTGTAGATTTCCAGATGTATAAACTTGTAGCTTGAATTCTCATTGCAACTTAGTGGTAGTATCAACTCAGCTTCAGTGAGGATGGGTTGATATTGCAATGGAAGTAGACCAGGTTTTTTCGGTTCACAAAATGTCAGGACCAAGATTTGGAAATGGGGGTGGAGGGAAGCAGTGCTTGGAAATGTCAGAAATTAAAGGCTGCCTTGTATTACTCTGCTAGATGGTTGGCGTGGGCAAAGAGAAGGCATTATACCAGCCGAGGCCCCGTTGTGAATTGCCTGCACCAAATCTTTCAATACCTGTCACTGATTTGCTCCTCATAGTCTTATAGCAGCTTCTCCCACATTGAAATGAGGAACAGTGCATGGCAAATAAGGAACAAACAACCAGAGACACCTTATTTGCAGGGATACAATATGTGTTTCTGGCATTTATAAAGACTATAGAAGGAGACGTGGGTTTCACCCACTCACCGACCAACAGCCATTCCACAGCTCCATTTTCTTTATCCTTTTGTCCCATTCTTACCAACTGATCCAATGACAGATCTTGCTGCTGTTAGCCTTCTCACATTTTGGAGCATGCCACTGTTGGTCTTTTGGTATAGTCTCAGCTCCAGTATGTGGCTGGGAGCAGAGTTGGGGAAGGAGAAAACTCTTGAACTCTAAGTACACACTCTCCTTTCTCTCTTTAGAAAGGGTATTGTGACTATTTTCTATCCAGTTTCTTGAATATTTGCTGCCAGAGTAACTTATGTGGCTCATGAGCCTCATCCTGGCCAGCCCTGTGTGTATATATAAAGCAGGATTTATATGGGTGAAGTCAGCAATTTTTGGGGACTCAAGAGATCTGAGCTGGAAGCTGGTTGTCAGATGGACCATTAAAACAAATCAAGGACCTCATAGAGCTGAGAGGACTGTGCTGTGTGACTTGATAGCCTCTGGCAACTATGGCCAAGTCCAACAGCCCATAAACCTTTAGTGAACTGGTGGGACTCATAATACTAAGGAGGGAAAGTGTGACAGCTTTAAAAATAGAGCCACATGTAAGATTCCTTTTACAGAGCAGAACAGCTGAGTGCTATAATTTGGTAGAAATACTGTGGAAGGGACAAAAGGCCATCTATCTTAACCCCAGCAGCAATTTAAATAATAGAGACTAAAGCATAACCTAAGCAGAGAAAAGAAGATGAAGGTGTCTGAAGATCAAACAAGAATTAACCAAGAAGGGACACAACTTTCCCACCACTCTGTCTACTCCACGCATTAGCCTAACCAAGCAGGGAGAAACTTCCAAATATGTTAGTCTGGTATCTGAGCCAAGCGACACTACAAAAGAGGGATCATTACTAAGTAATCTGACTGAAGGGCTATTGTTCTACATTTAAAGTAATCAGGGAGGTTCTGTGTGAGCCCAACATGCCAATCGGAGGATTTGGGGGAGGGGGAGAGAGAGATTGGGTAAGGTTTATTGAATTCATGTATCATTTCCCACAACAAAGAGTCCTAAAGTGGTTAACATGCCATGTTGTGGGGGAGATGTTCAAGATCATTAGGAGTGGGGTGGAGAGCCTTCTTGGTCTAAGGGTCCTCAACAAAAGCCCCACAATGGAAAATCATGAGGCATGCAGCTCTGGTGAGTCCAAATTCACTAATCTCTACATCTCAGCAAAAGTATACATTGTACCACGATCAGGCATTTAGTTGCATAGCCTTTATCTGCAAATTGCTTTTTAACAGGTGTTCCTTCCGGGCCTCGCAACGTGATCTCTATTGTCAATGAAACGTCAATTATACTAGAATGGCACCCACCCCGGGAGACGGGAGGTCGAGATGATGTGACCTACAACATTGTCTGCAAGAAGTGTCGGTCGGACCGCCGTAGCTGCTCCCGCTGTGATGACAACGTGGAGTTTGTGCCAAGGCAGCTGGGCCTCACGGAAACCCGAGTCTTTATCAGCAACCTGTGGGCCCATACGCCATATACCTTTGAGATCCAGGCTGTCAATGGAGTTTCCAACAAAAGCCCATTCCCACCGCAGCATGTCTCCGTGAACATCACCACCAACCAAGCTGGTAAGTGCCACAACAGCAACTCAGAGACCTCATGTCTGGTTTTCTTGATATGCGCAGAGAAGAAAATCTAGATTGCTTTCAGATACTGCACTTGCCTCTGCCATCGTTGATTTGACATTGTTCAAGTTTTTCAGCCCTGTTCCATAAATATATGTTGCTTTTGCCACTTGTCCTTCTGACCTCCACCCTTTTTAAATGCTTCTGTGTCATACCTCCAGCCGGGGTTTCTTGTAACTGGATAAAACAATGGCATAGCTATTTCTGTTTGAGAGCATAGTGCCATTCAGTACTCCCCAACACCATTGCTACCATCTGGTGTGCTTACTAACGATGGTTGGCGCATGGCGGGAGGTGGCAGAAGCACTGGTGGCACCACCATCAGGGCCTCCCGTGCTGTCTAAGTCACTCTCACAGTCACATTACTCTCTGTGTTCACAACCACAAAGGAAGTACCAACTGTTGGAAGAATCCCATCTTCCCAAATGGCATGATACTACAATTTGAGTGGCGGTGTCATGATTCCGACAGTGGGAGCACTACCTCGAGGGAAGTTGTAATCAGGATCCACTTTTTAGCCGAGTAACGACTGTGCAGATGGTGCACTAAATCAGTGTTTCCCAACGTGGGGGCCATATGGCCCCATTTGGGGGGGGGCAGGATATTCCAAAGGGTCCGCAAGTGAAAATCACATATATTGGGGGGAGGGCACAGCACGAGGCTAGGGGGCCACAGAGGGAAGTGGCAGATGGAACTCCCTTGGGAGGTTCTGGACTCTCCTTCCTTGGAGCTTTGTAAGCAGAGGTTGGATGGCCATCAGTCATGGATGCTTTAGCTGAGTTTCCTACATTGCAGGGGGTTGCACTAGACCAGCGGTTCTCAACCTGTGGGTCCCCAGATGTTGTTGGACTGCAACTCCCATCATCCCTCACCACTGGTCAAGCTGGCTAGGAATGATGGGAGTTGTAGTCCAACAACATCTGGGGACCCACAGGTTGAGAAACACCGCACTAGACAGGTGACCCGTGGGGTCCCTTCCAGCTCCATGATTCTATGTTTTTCTGCTTCAACAATATTTCATTATGTTTCTATCATTTTACGAATTGTATTCTGTATAAATTATAAAAATGATAAACAAAACATGTTCTATTTACAAAGAAAAGAAAACATTTAAATAACTACCTTTCTACTGGTAGGATGGGGATGACGACATAGGCGTAGCCAGAATTTTTGTTAGGGGGACAGGCTTTTGTTGGGGGGACAGAGCCTCAGATATGTATTGATTTTTTACTTATTGGGGGGCATCTGCCCCCCTTGGCTATGCCTAGGGGGGCACAGGAAGGAAACAAGGTCAGAAGGAGACCACAGTTGGAAAATTTGGGAAACATTGCACTAAACAACAACAGCAACGATACATAGAAAGGCACTTAATTGTTTTTGGAGTTTATCTTTTTAGATATTAAATTTTCCCCCTTGCAGAGTCATGTTTAGTTACTAGGAACAAATCCTAGAGAAAAATATTACTGAATGTGACCTGTATTGGAAGGAAAGGGGGGCACAAATAGGGAAAGTGGAGTAGGTAGCCAGATGGTGGTGGATCTGTGAAGGGTGTGAGCACGTGTGCCTGTGTTCTCCATGTGAGGTTAAGAAGAAGGGTGGGGAAGGGACAGCAACCAGGTGGTGACCCTGGCCTAAAGCTTAATGAAGGGAAGAATTGACAGTAGAAGGCAACAATAGATGACAATCTGTTTGGTTTCGTTACAGAAAGGGAATGGTAATTTCTGCTTTGTATGAAACACGTAAAATGGAAAGTCTTTGTTAACTCCACCCCGCTGGGAGAGTTCACAACAGAAACCTGGCGTAAATATTTTAGCGTCACATCTCCGGGGAATAAGAACTCTGTCAGGTTGTCATGTTAGGTTTGTGCCCGGATGTCGTTTCTATCTCTAATCAAGTCCAATCCAACCCACTACTTGTATCTATACTCTTTCGTCTGTTATGTCTGCTTGCTGCTCCTCTCCCTCCATTTTGACATGTGCCCACCTGCCCATCTGCTCTTCTGCCCATCTGTGGCTGCCTCTCCTTGGACAGCGAGGGGCCTCAAGGTGGCCTCGGCAAGAGCAGGTCAAACACTCCTTTGGTCTATTGTCTCGGCTTTGATTCCCCAGAGCTCCATTCAACCCTACTCAGCCCATCCTCCTCCTCCTCCTCCTGTAAATTTCTCTTGCTTTATTATTCTGTTAGGTGTTGTTTCCTATGCTCCTTTTTTGTCCTGCCTGTCAGTCACTCTATTCCCCATCTGTGTATCCACTCATCTCTCCTTTCCTATTTCTGCCAGAAAGCCATGATTATTAAGAGTTGATATATTTGCATTGTATTCAGACATGCTCTGTAATTATCCAACTGAAGCGCATTTGCTTTCAGTGCATTATGGATGCGAACAATATTTGAAAGACCACAAACATAAAATAAATATTTGGCAGTTAGATGCAAGGTGTTAGCATTCAGCACTTGTTTAAGCAGGTTGAAATGGGGTGCCAAGCACTGGAGGCATTTAAAGGGAGGTTAATGGGAATGCACAGGCAGAATAGATTGTGCAGATTTGGCACTGACTCAGTCATTGATGCTTAACAATTTAGTTTTGCCGGCCTCTCTTTTTTTGTGCCGCTGCTGACCTAAAAATGCAATATATTTCTAACTGCAAGAGTTACTGCCTAAGCAGACAATAATGGGGAAAGTGTGTTATTATAGGCAGCTGTATCTCCATACACCAACTTTGAATGGGAGTGTGCATTCAGAATCTACATGGGGCTTTATTAAAATCACGCATGAAAGAGTGGGGGGGGGGGAGCAGACTCCAAGCAATGACAAATGATGGAGAAATTTGCATACTCCAAGTTCACAAAAAATAGTATTTATGTCAGTTCTCTTCTCTTTAATTAGTCTAATTAAGCATTTCTTAACAGAAACAAACTTGGATGCCTTTCTCAGGTTCATAAGAACCAATCAGTACTCTTTTCTTAACCATCTGTCTGCCCATTCACCCATACATCCATCTCCACGCTACTTTTCTTTTCATCTCTCTGCAACAACTATCTCCCCATCTGTCCATCTAGCCATCCAAATAACCCTCCACCCCAATGAGTTTCTATTTAATTCCTTGTATCTTTAAGGCTCCCTTTTGTTAATGTGCAGAGCCTGGGTGCCTCTTTACGTGGTCCTGATAACTTTTGTAAGGCTCGCGGTTTTGCCCACTTGCCTGCCTGAAAGATTATTGCTGTGGGAAATGTTGCTAACTGACCCTATTCCCAGAGCATTTCAGGCTGCAAAATATAAATACGTACAGCACACTGAATTTCGTGTGTGAGCAAGTTGTAATTGCAGGTCTAGACTCATGGTGTATGCTTTAGGTTGGCTGGCTCCTGCTATCGGCCTGCTTGCTTTGAAGACTGCTTTCTCTCATATCCAGCAGACATCCAGGTTAAGAAAGAAGGTCATTTCCCACTTCTTCCAACATTTTGCAATACAGTGGTACCTCAGGTTAAGAACTTAATTGGTTCTGGAGGTCCGTTCTTAACCTGAAACTGTTCTTAACCTGAGGTACCACTTTAGCTAACGGGGCCTCCCACTGCTGCCGCGCCGCCACAACACAATTTCTGTTCTCATCCTGAAGCAAAGTTCTTGACCCGAGGTACTATTTCTGTGTTAGCGGAGTCTGTAACCTGAACCATCTGTAACCTGAAGCGTCTGTAACCCGACGTACCATTGTATTGACTTGGGCCAGTAAACATTTGCTACATCTTCCTATTTCAGATAAGCCCAGTTTTGTTATTTTGCTGAAAGATTCTCCCACAACCACCACATTTCTAACACATTCAACTCAAGGTGTAGAATTTTCCCCAAATGCTCAGTGCTTACCCAATTCTACCCTGGTGGCAGTTATTTGTATTTATTATAGAGCCACTTTTAAAGAACAAAAATCTACTTCATAGCCCATTGTCCCTCTAGCAAAAAGAGGGCAGGATTGTTTCAGTTTTTAAGTTTCTTGCATGCATTCACTGGCACTTGCTGAACCCCCCTTCCCCAGTGCCACTGAGTCGTCATACCTATGAGGCCCTTGGTGAGTTGACTGGTTTGCAGCATGCATAAGCTGATGGCAGGGGATGAAAGTTTCAAACTGGATTGTTCAATTTCGTTTTGAGCAAGAGAGAAATCTGTGAGGCAGGTTAAGGAAATGTAAACTTTAACCTTTAGTATTTTTCTGTTAAGCCACACAGTCTCACATGTGTCATAGTCACAGAGGTCACACACATAACTGCTAACACATCACTTCACATAGTTATATGTACTCAAACTCACATACATGAATACAAAATTAAATAGTTCTACTCATTCTATAAGTATCCCAACTAGAGTATACAATGGCACTTAGAAGCTTTTCCTGTAATTTTTGATGCTGCACTCCATAGTACTCTTTCAGGCTCTGGAAAGGGCACAATCATCAAACATCTACAAGGAATAGTTGCTATATGAAGTGTGGAGTATAATAAGATGATTCTGGCATTTCCAGGATACATACACACACACAAATGTGTGGATGCAATTTATAATACTTTGCCTTTCATTGCGAAGAAAATCTGTCCATATAGCTTGATGGCATTAATTTATTGGCCAAGTTAACCACTTCAAAATCTAGAATTTAAAATGCTATCCCTCCATGTATTGAAATGCCAAGTTGGCTGCTCACTTGTGAAAAAGACTCCTAACTCTGCTTTGACCATTGTCACATATTGCTGTTCTGAAGCACAAAATGTAGAGATGGAATTGACAAAAGAATCGTGCCTTAGCTAGACACACCTGTCCGTTCCCCTGAACACCAGTCAACCAGTATATAGTCACAAGATATCACTTTACCTGCTCGATGTGAGAAGGTTTAATTTCACATAGGGAAACTTTCAAAACAGGTTTGTAATAAGAGAAAGGAAGGCGCTTTCCCCATAAATAGCATAAGGTGCCGTGGTGCGTGTTAAATATCATGATATTAGCCCAAACCCCTGTGATAAAAATACCTCATTTGTCAGGGAAGGTGTCAGCAACATCGGATACCAAGTGTGTCCCATGCTGCAGCAGGGGTCCCCTCACAGTCTCTGGAGACTCCTTGTCCTGCAGCTGCAAACCCAGGAACCAGTACTATCTGCTGTTTTTTAATTTAAAAAAGAAAATTCAAAAAGATTATCATTTCTCAACGTGGCCAGTAACCTTTGTAAAAGTAACATGGAGTCAAAACACACTAGTCATATGGGGTTTGAGCACTATTCTGAGCCAGTCGTTGCCAGTGGAATTAAGAGAGGGCTAATCAGATGAGTGATCTTTCATAGGCTGTATAGTCATTTGTTTCATTTTTTTATTTCCTACTACATTCCTATCTCTATCTCATTTTGTTTACTTTGCTCATTTGGTAGTCAAAAGAATATAATCCTAGTGGGAAATGTCTAAACTGGTAATCTTTGTTTGTTTCCTGAGTTCTAAGTTTATCTTACTATTAAATATGTGGATCTCATTCTTCTTTACAGGAGATATTAATTATATTTTGCTGGTAACACCAGATGCCTGTGCTGATCTTTACATAAAATATTAAGAAGGTCTGGAAAACTTCCAGGAGATGTTCAGGATAAAGACTTGCACAAGGGTCAATAAAGTTTGCTGTATCCATTATGCCAACTTTGCTGAACTACAGAAATAAATCATAGAAAAAGTTCAGCTTGGCACACACACCATTTCAGGCTTTCCATGGGATCTGGCTGGCCCTGCGATAACAGGATGCTAGACTAGATAGGTGTACTTGGTGTGATCCAGCAGACATCTTAAATTTTCATGATCCCAACCTTGTTCTGGGAGCAAAGATAAACACACTGGTAGAGCTGCGCTGTAAGCATTTGCTGCGCTGAGGGCAAGGGTGATTCTCAGTGAGGACTACAAGGCAGTCTGAACTCTGTGCCTTTGAATGCACCAAATCTTAGGTATAGAATCAGACTGTTAAAGCTGGGAATAAACAATTATTGTGTTTTTAAGAGGTTTGCATTGTGAGTCACTTTGAGTTCATTAGTGAGGGGAAAGTGGGATATACGCTTTCAAAGTGAATAATAAAAGCATAATTGGTGTTTCTATCATCGATGAAATTGATATTTAGTCAGGTGAAAACTAATCTAAGCATGATTCATTCTACATAAGATGCCCTTGTGTTTATGCAAACCGAGTTCTTTATAGAAATGTAGGGTAATTTATCAGAGCTTCCAAGAACATATGATTGGCTTCCAGTTTGCAGGATTCTTCACATGCACCCCAGTGCTAACAGGGTGAGAAATCTCTTTCTCAAGATTCCTCTTTTGAACTTCCATCTGTGTGGTTTTGTAAAGACGTTTCTGCTTCAGATTAATTCTTTCCCTTTGTGCAATGATGCTGGGCAATCCATCTGAACGAGCAACGATGAGGAGGCCTCACTACTACCGCCCGCCCACCTGCACACCAATTTGATGCCGATCATCTTTGCAGCATTATCCATGTTAAACAGGCAGGAGCACCAGGGGGGGTTTGTGAATGTGGCAATTAACAAAACAGCAATCAAGCTAAGTGTTTAATTTCAGAAAATTATCATCTTCTCTGAGCGGATGTGGAGAGATAAAAAAAAAATTTTAAAAACCCAGGATTAAATGTGCTGTGTAAACAAAGGCAATGCTGGACTGTCAACATCACCCACTGGAAAGAATAAGCAGCACCTCACTAAGTGAATTCCTGAACACTCACCCAAAGCGGGAAGCATAAAAATAAGAGCTGAGCACACACATCCACTCAAACCCTGTTCTGAAATGATTTGTCATTTTTCAGTTCTTTCCTCTCTTTCGATTTTGAGGAGGGGTGCTGGGGAATTTATTGGGGGGGGGGAACGGAGCAGATGTCCGTCAAAATAAATTGGAGTCTCTGCCTGCGGATGGCAGGCAAAGCCAATCCAAATATAGCAAGGAAGACTAAGATGTTGATGAACTAAAGAAAGATGCGAGGAAATGGGAGGTGGTACCCCCAAAGCAGCCCCAAGGGGTCCTTGGTAGGAGATGGATTACATCACCAGCATCAAACAGGGATGAGAAAGAAATTTGGTTCACTTTGCACTTTAATGAAGTGAAACGCAGCTGCCCTTGCAACATCTGCACTTTTCCGAATTTTGGAACACAGTTCTCAAACAACAAAAAATGGGTGTGTTAGGGGAAAGTGTGCATTAGAGGGCTTATATTAGTGAAAAGAAAACACAAAAATGCATCATGTTGGGGGAAGTGGCATACCAAAATGTTTATGTTGGGGGAAATTCACACTAAAATTCTGATAAATATTTGTGAGGACTTTTAATAATTTTTAAATAAAAAATTCAGAAAGAGATGCAGAAATGCAGCAAGCTGTGCTTAAGATTGGAAAAATATACATACAGTGGTACCTAGGGTTACATATGCTTCAGGTTACAGACTCCGCTAACCCAGAAATATTGCTTCAGGTTAAGAACTTTGCTTCAGGATGAGAACAGAAATCGTGCAGCGGCGGCGCAGCAGCAGCAGGAGGCCCCATTAGCTAAAGTGGTGCTTCAGGTTAAGAACAGTTTCAGGTTAAGTACGGACCTCTGGAACGAATTAAGTACTTAACCAGAGGTGCCACTGTATGAAACACCCACTTTGCAGCATTTGTACCCTCACATACAAGACAGTGAAGACAAGGATCAATTTCGGTAGCTGGCAGAAAACTGGGAAGAATGTTAAAACTGTTTCAGCTCCTCTGAAATATTTTGGTAGCATTATTCTCCCCTAGCCCTCTGAAATCCATTTCCTCATTTGAGAGCCAGTTTAATCACACCAAAACAATTAATTTTTTGGGTGGGGGATCTGCCTTCAGGGGTTTCATTACAACTATAAGCTATAAGAATGTTTTCTGTGGTTTGTAATAGATTGTTTGTAATAGATTTGTATGTGTCACATACTGGCAATTCCAATGTGATGTGTTGTGTGCAGATCAGCCTTCCACAAGCTGGTGCCCTTCAGATATTTTGGACTACAACATCATCCCCAGCTAATGGGAGATATAGTCCAGCACAACTGTAAGGCACCAACGTGGGGCAGGTTGGTCTACACTCTGGAGTTAGATGTAACTTGATGTGACATGGGAGATCCGTGTTTAGGAACTCCTGCTATTTTTAAGAAAGCCTTAAATACCAGCTGTGGGAGGATGATTAATAGTAATAAAAACATGTGTTCTTTCCTGTCAGTGGCTCCCCAAAGGGGCTTCTAAGCGATAAAATACAAAACAAATTAAAATATACCAATGCTATTTGCAGTGTAATATTGTAATGTATGACATCATATTAATGCAATGTGCAACATCAGATTGCTGTGTAAATGAATGGCTGAGGCATTCACATCCTTGCTCATTCGGAGGGATTGGCCATTCTCATGGCAACTGTTCTCCCACTCCAGGCTTGGGGAAAAGGTACAGATGCCATCAGATGCATTTATTACTACATGGAGAAATAGCAGGTTGAATGGTATTCCAACTGGGGAAATGACTCAGGGAGGAAGGGATAACTCTTACACTCACCCCACCCTGCTCTTTCCCCAATACCATGGTCTTGATCTGATTTCCACCCACCCCACTAGAGCTGGTTGGATTGTTTGTAAACTACCAGAGATCCCAATCACATATCTCTCATGTCCCATCCTTGGACCAAGGAGATCTGGGTTCAGTTGACCATGAAGCTCCCTGAATATAATGAGTTTGAAAAGATAGTGGCTTGACTGAGCTCATTTGCCTATGGAGCTGGCTCTCTTCTCTTTCGTCCCTCTGTTATCTCTGATTTAAAGATTTTGCAACTTCTTCCAAAAGCTGTGAACAGAGATAAAAACATCTATGCTCCACCTCTCCATATGCTCAAGGCTGGTTTCAATAATATTTTTTTTAAAATAGTTTTACAAAGCCTAACACATTTTGGCAACAGAGAAATCTAGACCATTAACACCCCCCAGCAATTATGATGCCTCTATAAATACCACCAGCAGCTACCTCAAATATGAGGCAAAGTGTAACACCTGCCTTTCAGGATTGAAGATTTCACATAAAGAAAAACGGCAAAGAGAAACTGGTCCTAAGATAGGAACATTTGTGATGCTATTGTTTCTAGTTTTAACAGAGTAGTAGTAGGAAAACAAAATTGACCATGTCTTAAGGAGATTGCAAGTGGTGACAAGACAGATTCTCCTCAGCTTGATTCAGAATCAGGACATAGTATTATAGGCCGTGTATTGTGTTGCCTTAAGATACATACTTTTGTTTGAGCTCTGTACTCTTAATCACAGCTCAGTTCAAGCTACAACCAGAAAGGGAGGGGTACTTTAAGACTGAGGAGAGCTGTGGGCAGGCCAGGGGAAGTTCCAAAGGGCACAGGAAAGAAAAAAGGACAAGTGCAATCCTCAAGCCTGGGATTTCTGTCCCAGGTCACATAATACATTATGTAAAGATGTTTCTGTGTTCTCACCTTAGCCTATATTTCCTTGACCTTTTCAATTTGAGTCTAGTCCCAAAGCTTTCCTCCCAGAAGGCTTTGTGCTAAATGCAAGTTAGATGAATGGCAGCCACCAAGCCACATCATTTCATAGTTCAACAACACTGTTAATTTCAAGATGAAAATCAGTGAAAGGAATTTCTGAAGCCTTCTTTGAAGCCTTTTCCCCAGCTGCTGCTTCTTCAAGCTTATTTTTTGACTCCAGAGGAACTCAGTTACAGAAGGTTGCAGGGAGAAAAACAACAATGTCCCTTCTCGCTCACTGCTGCTCTGCCCACTCACTACCTGGTGGGACCTACCATTTTACAACTATTTGTATTCCTGATTTCCTCTGGTCCGAGCCAGCATGGCCAATGGTCAGGGATGATGAGAACTATAGTCTAATAACATCAGAAGGACCACAAGTTCTCCATCCTTGATTAATTGTATATGCTCCAATCCCATACTCCTCTGGGTGTTTGCCGAATCTGCATTCATTTGTATGAGTTGTAATCCAAACTTTACACCACTGCCTGTAACGATTTATGGAGTGGTGGGGCCCCTCCCACATCTGTAGCTATTGGCCCAATGCTATCATACAACAGCTGTAAAATCAGCTTGGGATCCAACAGATCCCAGGCCATCTTAGCCCCTCACCAGCCAACCTCTCTCTCTCTCTCTCTCTCTCTCTCTCTCTCTCTCTCTCTCTCTCTCTCTCTCTCATTATATTTATTGCAAAACATACTACACAAACAGACAAAAACAATACCACAATGACAACTAAACATTAATTGACTACACATCATCTAACATCACACACGTTTTTGACTTCTGATTCACCTCATTGTGCTTTCTAAATATTCTTAAGCTATACACACTTCCTGTTATATCTATTACATATCAAGATTTTTTTATGTTTATAATTTTCTTTAATATTCAAAATTCAATCTATACCTGTCAGGAGATTTGCATTTTCACAATATTCTTTTAAATATTCTTTAAATATTACCCATTCTTTGCTCACTTTCTGATTTGAGTGTCCTCTTATTCTCCCAGTCATTTTCGCAAGTTCCAGGTATTCTATCATCTTCACCTGCCAGTCAAGCTTTGTAGGAATTACATCGCCTTTCCAACTGGAAATTAAATCGGCCACCCTCACTCTCACCTGTGTGTTTGGCAGGTGCAAGGGGGAGTGCTACATTGACTGGGTGACAAGCACATCAGGGTGGCAGTGGGAGGCTGACTTAACTGGGATTAATGAAGGGCAAAGGGATGCTTCCACACAACCTAGCACACATCCCTCAATCCCAGAACAAGGGGGTTCAGCTTGCTCTGTAAGACACCTCTCCAGAGGTGGGCTATTAAAACAGGATGTTTAGCACTGTTTTCATGCAATTAGGATTCACCAGCATCCAGAGACTCCTTTTGATCCTCAAGGAGGCTGCCTGCGGATTTTGTATTTAGATTCCATTTTGAGCACCTCATTCTATAGTACATTAGAGTTATCAGCATCATTGTTACTTATATAAAACATCGCTCTACGTTCTGGTGGAGAGGTGATTGACTGTCGGTAAGCAGCATTGTTCTGTGCACCATTAAATTAAGAGGCTGGCACCACTGCTCACCAGGGACTTAAGGGGCCGTGAGTTCCAGAGGCATGTATAGGGAAGAACATTTAGAAGACTCTGAGGATTAGTCTCTGCAGAGCCCTCACCACATGCATCAGTGGGCTTTAAAATGAGACACTTTGATGTCTCAGGAGGACCAGACAGGAAATTAACTTGTTTAATGAAGCGCAAGTTATATTGCCTTGGTTCTGTGTGGACTCCCATCCCCAGCAGGGATTCGAAAATAAATGCAGGAGGCAGATTCACGGATGACATCAGTGATTCTCCAGGACTCTGACTCAGAGCAATGCACACTCCCATCTGGCACATACGTTTTGAGAAGAGATTCCTACTTTGCCACCGTTCAGCTGGTTGTCAGCTTGAATCAGATAAAAGTATTTCTTTTGCTTAAATTAGTCATTTAAAATGTGGAGGGGTATTTTTTTTAGCTCACTCTTCACTGAAATCGACCCCCAGTATCCTATCTGTTTCTTTCTTAACAAATTGTGCTAAAAACAATTGTACCCTACAAAGAAATCACAGGCATGGCATCCCTTCCCTTCTATTTTCCCCAGGACTCTTTGGGGAAGCCGTGACTGTTAAAGTGGTAGATGTGCTTTAACTGTATGGTGTGGATGTGACCTTTTGTCTCCTGAGATACGGGCAAAAGCTGGTCTGGGAAGACATGGCTGGGGTTACAGCGGAAAAGTGGTCAGTGAGCGGGGAAGGGTTATGTACAGGACACATACTTGTTTGCCATTTATCCTGCGTTTATTTCCACATCTCTCCTCCAGCACAGACATAGCAGATAACTTCCAAGAAGTCCTCAAGTATGGCATGAAAGCAACAGCTTCTCCTTATTATTTGTGCCACAGAAACCTGTATACAGAGGTATACTGCCTCTGTACATGGAGACCATCATGACCAAGAAAGGTGGATAGACCTGTCTGCTATACCTTTGTCTAATTCATCTATTAAACCTATCTGGGCGTGGGGGCATCACACAGAATAAGTTCCTCAACAGCTATTAGTCACAAGAGCTATATTGCCTCCAGTATCAGAGAAAGTAGGTTTCTGAATACTAGTTGCTGGGGATCATTGCACTTGTGTCCTTCTTGTGGGCTTCCCACGGGTATCTGGCTGCCTACTGAACAGACTAAATAGACCTTGGGTCTGAACCAACAAGACTCTTCTTATGCTATGTTTTTGTATCCTCTTGTAGCAAATTCCTTAAGCTAAGCATGAGTTGTGTGAAGAAGTACTTTGTTTTGTTTGCTCTGGTCCTATTGACAATCTGATATCAGTGGGCAGCTGGCGTCTAAAATTTTATTGGGATAAAAAATTCAGTCTATTCACTTTCTGCACACCATGCACAACCTCTATCACGATCCCCTTAGATGTCATTTTTCTAAACTTAAAAATTCCCCAGATTCCTTTGGCCTTTTCTCACAGGGTTCTTTAACCCCTTGATCATTTTGCTTGCCTATTTTGCACCTTTTCTAGCTCTAGGATATATATTTTTGGAGATCAGATAGCATAACAGTGTTCTTGAGGAGGTTGCAATATACACAAGTTTATAAAGAGGCATTGCAAAATTTGTTATTTTTATTTTCAATCAATTTCTTAGTGATTTCTTTACATAGAATTTGTCTTGCTGCTGTTTCACACTGTTGATGCTTTCAGTGAGCTGTAAGAGATACCAAGAGGCAAGGCTAGTTCATAGCCCAATTGACACATGTTAGGTATTACTGATTTAAATGGCTACCCTATTCCCCACCAACTTCCTGCCTGGAAGTTTTATATAACCTTCCGCAGTAGAGTATTGCAAACTGGCTCTCATAATCAATTGGTGTGCAATGCGGAATTTGCCACGTAATGTCGCGGTCATATGATTGCTTCACCATCTGTCCCAACTCACAACTCAACTTATTTTTTACTACGCTCTAAGAATGTTACTGCACCACAGAGCAACAATTATTTTTATTATCGTGTAGGAGTACTAGTCGTGGTAGTAGTAGTTTAGGAATATTTTTAACCTGTCCCTCATTGACAAGCCATCCCATAAAACTATTTAAAAAGTAAAAGAGTGTCACCAAAATATCATAAAGGAAAGCCTGATAAAAACCAATAGCAACCATAGCAGCTATAAAACAGCAATAGTAACACAATTGGAAAAGAACACTGTATTCTTGCCCAGAAAATGCCTATGTGAATAGATGGGTTTTCTGTTGGTGATTGAAACTCATGGGAGTCAGCAGCAGCAGCCATACATCAAAGGACAGGGTGTTCCATAATGGGGGTGGCAAAATTGTGAAGTTCCTTTCCCGGGTAGCTGCACAGCAGATCATATTTGGGAGATATTGGTTGATATTGGGAGAGTGGGGCAGGAGCTGACTCTTCAAGTATTTCAGTCCCAAATTGTATGGGGCCTTATAATTCATCACAAACACCTTGAGTTTGGTTCGGCCACATATTGACAGCCAATGCCACTCTTTCAGGTGTTAAGTGGTGGTGCTGCTAGGTTGATCAACTCATTGCATTTTGTATGAGCTGCAACTTCCAGACTTGAAACAGGCTGAAATATTATGTCCCATGGTAAATTGGTCATACAACTGTCTCACCAAATACCAGACAGTGTGCACAGACCCATTCAAACCTTGCTCAACACACTATTTTGGGTTTTCTGAATTGGTCTTGAGTTGAGAGACAAAGAACAAGTGAAATAAAGCTGAACCACAATTATTATTTAGTAAGCTATGTAATGAGGTAGTGGAAATGTAGCCAAAACTGGGTTCTCAATTTTTGCCCCCCACAAATGGGCTGTCATTGCTCCTGCTTGTCAAGGGCAGGTCACATTGCAGATGACTGCAGGGACCCCACACTGCAGTCACCTTCCGTGCAATCCTTTCTTGACAATTGCTTTGCCAAGAGCAAAGGGTCCAGCCACACTATTCATAGTGCTGCATATTAGCTGCAACAGCCATTTTATAGATGACAATATGCATCTCAAGACCGCTGTGCCATCTTGCTAGGGGTGGATTGTGTGTACAGAATATCCCCTTTAACTGATTGGCCTCTTGGCTACTTTTAAGGATGCAGTCTGCCAAGCAATGCCCAGCAGAGGTCCCCCACTGCTATCTCTTTTTAGAAAAAAATGTGACCTCCCCCACGTCTGCCCCCATTTCACTGTGAAGAAGAACCCTTCCAAAAATCCATTGCAGCCTTAGAAGTGCCTTTGCCATTGTTCATGTGATGGGGAGGCTAAGGAGAGCAAGTTGTGCTGGCTTCATAGTGAGTGAAAAATATTTTTCTGAATTTGCTTGTTCATTTGCAGATGGGCCTGTGTCGCTTGCCTTTGATAAAGAGTCCCGAGGAATTTTAAGTTCTAATTAAAAATAACTAGCCTTTTTAAATATTAAAACTTTATTATTTACCGACTGTTCCCATTTCATTCCTCTCACTGCAATAATGTTCTTCAAACAGCAATTAAATATGAGGAAACTTTATCACCATGGCAAAGGGAAGGCAGTATTGCTTTGAAAGCAAGCTCCATTGTAAGCACACTTGCTAAATGGAGGGGGTGGCGAGACTCTTGATGCATGCATTCTCCAAGAGCACGCATTCTAAGTCTTCCCCAACCAAGTGCCCTCCATATGTT
This sequence comes from Podarcis raffonei, assembly GCF_027172205.1. Classification (NCBI taxonomy): domain Eukaryota; kingdom Metazoa; phylum Chordata; class Lepidosauria; order Squamata; family Lacertidae; genus Podarcis; species Podarcis raffonei. The sequence continues at coordinate 65,081,807 of NC_070606.1, read as the reverse complement.
TCACTCCCATCCACTCTGTACTTGCTAGGAGTCATGGGATTTACAGTCCAAAACATCTGGAGGGCACCCAGTTGGGAACAGCTGTTCTAAATTAGGAAAGGCCAGTTCTTTCATGGAGAATTTTCTGCACAGCCTGAGCTAAATTGGAAAGAAAGGTCTATTAGCTCCTCTTTAACCCCACTGGGCTACGGGAAAAAGTCTGCTGCCATTTATCTTTAATTTGGCTTCCTATGATAGGGAGGAAAGGGCTGTAAAGTAGTTATAGGAAAACGATACAAAAAGACCAAGTCTATACCCATCCCTGTTTTGTCAACACTAACATCACTTCTGAAGTTGCATTCCTAGATTTCCCCAGCTTCTTTTCAGGCAGCCTTTCCTCCTGCCTAATGAGTTTGCGAGAAGTGGGAATAGAGAGAAAAAATAAGAATTGTAAAGGGATCACAAGGATAATCTCGTCCAATCCCTTGTAATGCAGGAATCTTTTGCAAAATGTCGGGCTTGAACTCCCAACCCTGTGATTAAGAGTCTCATGCTCAACTCTTTTAAACTATTGTTTTGGCAAATAAAGTTGAGGACGATAGAAATCCATGTGCTTTTGAGGATGGGACTTGACTCTGTCACGTGTTTTGTAAATATATTATTCTTTGTGTTTAATTAGTCTGGCTTTTCTAAACAAAGCAAACTGAGTGGCTCAGACATGTGGACTCTCAATAAAGAGGTGATCCAATGTGAGCAAAGCTTGATGGGGTCAGAATCACCAAATTCTGTGTGTAAATCTGTTTGAAATGGATTCCTCCTCTATCTCTAGTCAGAGTGGCTGGAGTAACTGTACTAGAAGTGGAAGTTAACTAGGGATGAGGGAGAAATCTACTCAATTTGCACTTCCCGAAACAATACACAAACTGAATGACATGAATCCTTTGAAATTTGCACTTTTCCAGATTTTGCACTGCCATTCACCAATAAAAATTCTGTACAAAAATGCACACATTGGTGAAAGTAAAACACAAAAATGCATTATATTAGAGGGAAATGCTTTGAAGAAATGTGTATATTAGGAACGTTGCATACCAAAAATGTTTATATTAGAATAAATTTGCATTAAAATGTTCATACAGTTCCATGAGGGCTTTAAAAAAAAATAGCAGACTGAGGTGGAAATGTGGAGAAATAAATTTAAGATTGTAAAAATGAGAAGTTGAGGAAAAACTGAAATTGGCAGATTCACTGCTCCCCACAAGCAGAAATCTGAGAGAAGGAGGGTAAATTCCATGAGGCACTGAATGAAGGAGAATAAGCAAAGAGTCATGTGCATAAAGGCCATAAGGAAAGTTGGGGGCTGAGAAAAAGTTGGGGAAGGCAGTAAGGGGCAAGCGAAAGGATGGGGAAATATGGCCTATGACCATATCTTAGGAAGGTAAACTTAGGAATGGAGACTTGGAGTAGGCAGAGGTCCAAGTCTTGATTAAAGGGTCAGAGAGACAACAGGAAGCAAAGGTAAAAGGGAGCTGCTGGAAGAAAAGCAGAGGAACAGAAGCTGAAGAACCATAGATGAGATGGAGGAATGGGACAACGAGAAATCCAGAAGCATGAGCTTCTGAAAATAGGTGCAGTTCTTGTAAGAAAAGGAGGCCTCCCCTCTTTGCAGGTTGTGGCTACATCCTAGTGAGCAAGTGGCATTGTGTATTGTGGGCAGGAATTTCACATATTGCTTTAAAATAGCTATGGAAATAGCCTTCTAAAGGGTGCAACCTACCTTGCTCCTGATTAAACACCTCTGAAATATTATTCTTGTACAGCTTCCATTCAACTCATCGGAAGCATTTTTGGCCTCTTGAAGATAAAAACTAACGGTCAGCCATTCATTAATTCATTTGGTGGTTTATTTGTATGCCACTTTCCCACAAGATGGTGGACAGAGCAGCTGAACAACAAGAAACATAACAGGTCTGCGTAGTCGACATAGAATTCTACACACTAATTGTTCTAGTGCAGAAATGTATTTTTTCTTGTGTGTCGAAATACTGCATGTAATTGCATTGAACTGTACTATTATTTCATGTAATATTCATTCTCCTCCTTCACCCTCACTGCCCCTTCGACTTCACCGTGATCCCACCCTGATGTTTTATTTCTACCACCTCTTCGGAATGCTCTCATCCTCCTTCCCCTAGGTTAATTTTCACTTTTCTTGCACTTCCTGTTCCCTCCTTTCTCCGTAGCTCCCTCCACAGTTCCCATCATGCACCAGGTAAGTGCCAGCATGAGGAGCATCACACTGTCATGGCCTCAGCCGGAACAGCCCAATGGCATCATCCTGGACTATGAGATCCGTTACTATGAGAAGGTGAGCCGGATCTGCATCCCCGAGATTAGCAGCACTATGGGCGCAAGACCATCCACCGTAAGCCTGAATGTGTTTGAGGAAGGGGAGTTGGGATGGGCCATTATTGATTTCGGAGTCTGGTGTTGTTTTTTCATGTTGTGGAATGTGAAGTATTGGCTTGATTCAAAGCCTAGTTGAAGTCAATGGGGAGATGCTCTGTGACAGCTGTGAGATTATTGAAGTAGGCTCTTTCCTCAGTGTTAATATTTCTGGAAAACCTATATCAGATTTGTAGCCCAAACATTCAACATTTGAGGTGGGCAAGATGGGGTTAGCTGTCCTTCATATTGACCTTCCCTAGAATGAATTTGTATAACTTCTCTACATTCCAGCATTTTAATGCAAAGCTACTTAATTTGCACTTTCTAAGACAACACACAAAGCAACATTCAGCAATCCATTGGCACGCACACTTCTCCAAATTTTGTGATTCAGATCTCCAGCCAAGAAATGTGTCCCAAAATGTGTATATTGGGGATAATTGTATATTAAAATGCATATTTAAAAGTAAAAAAAAAAAGACAAATCACTAATTCAGGCAGAAACATGGAGAACGGAATTTCAGATTGGGGGGGAAATGTATGAGAAACTAAAATAGACAGATTCACTTAGCTGCAATTGGTTCTAATCATATTGTCAATACAAACTCTTTCCGTACATACAACACTCCCACCTGTGGACTATCTCCTTACAGGCTTTGTACCACCGGCCTGCAAAGAGTTGCTTTAGTACATTATTTCACAGCTTACTAGGAACTTCTCCATGTCCAATCTTTACATTCTCACTATGGCTCCAGTCCTACCCACATTAAATCAAATGTACCCCGCTTAGCTCAGCTTCTGTTGCCTGTTGCTTGCCTGAACCATAAAGCAGCAGCAGAGAAGGAATTCCTGTCCCAGGCGTCACTAAACCGTTCAGCCCCACTGCTGCAGAAAATCTTGAAAATAATAGTTAACTGAAAGCAGGGACTCCCCGTTGATTTCTGCTTGCTTGCTGTGTACACTTGTTTCATTGCCTCATGTTATTGAAATATCATTGTTTCAAGTGACTAATAGCTTGCTAGGAGTGACAGTCTGCACACTGAGCTAGACTTGGTGATGTATAGTGAATGCTTTGCCAACTCTGTGCCACTCTCCTGTGCCTGTATTATCCTCCTGAAGTCCTCTGCCTCTCAAGCCCCTCATATCCAAGAGATGACTCTTGTTTTATTACCTTGTAAAAGTTGGATAGATGTAACCCAGCACAGATTGCTGCAGATTGGACTAAGAACCTGCTCTGCCCATGAGTCCCTGAGGTACAGTGAATGATATCAAATGCCAGATTGTCAGGAAGCCCTTGTCAATTGCGGTGCTACTGTACAGACCATGCATGGTATTGTTTATGAGTGCAGGTCTACCTGAAATGGGAGGTGGCGGCAGCTTTGGACCTCAACAAGTTCCCATGTTTGTATTAGACCCTCCTGCCTAAGTATCTGACTGCTCAGAGGGAAGTGAAGTAGTCCAGAAGAAAAAGGGAGACAGGGCAAATGAGTTTCATGATTTGGATTCAAAACAGAGGATATGCTATAGCTACATAGGGTCTTGATAATTGAGTGTCAAGCTGAACACAGGGTGGTCAGATGAAAAAGAGGACATGCAGCTGCACTTGTCGCATCAACTACACCTGCTGAAATTCCCTCTTCTACACAACTATTAAAGTGCCAGAGACTTGTCCTCTTTTTCCATCTCACCACCCTAAGCAAATTGGAATTGGACACCAGGGAGTCCCAAATTCAAGCACTGGGCACTATGGTAGCCTTGGGCAACTTACTGATTTTCACCTTCAGTTTTCTATCTGTCAAATGAATATCTGGGAAGTGAAGTGTAAGAAATAGCATATGACAATCTCCAGGCCACAAAATTGGATAGAGTTGCATTCTTTCTTCAGGCCCCATTGTCACAGAGACAATGGATAGTGACGGCTCTCTGTGCCCGATGCACACTTCACAGACCAACCCAGTGTGTGAGTACATTGGAGTGGGCTATTAAACTGGAATCTCATCTACACCATCCCACGCACACCACAGCAGAGCTGGGGCAAAAAAGCAGGGACTGGAATGAGAATTTTATGAAATGCTAACACTGTGTTTTTGAGTCACAAGTTTTCAGCAAGGCTTGATAAAAGCCTAACAGCCAAATCATATATTATAGCATCATATCTTATATTATAGGTCATGCCACCACTTTTGAGAGAGGAAAAACACGGAGTCCAGCGATTTAATAGAAAGATATTTAGGATACAACAGTTGTGTTTGAATTCTGATATTCAATTTTTATTCCAAATCTCCTATTTTAGTTATCATATATCAACAGGAGTCACAGACTTTCATTTGCACGTACATGTCAAATTGCTCAGAAATACAATGTTTGATGCAGTGTGTGCACTGCGTAGTCTATAAAGGGTTGAGTTTGAGGAGGGATGTTCTGTGTTTGATTGTTGATGGTTGTTTTGCATATACAAGTTACCACTTCATATTTATATTCCTGCAAGTGAGGAACATGCATGTGTAAATTCAGCTGCAATCGCTGCCCATTTGGGAGAGATGGCAGGCTAGCTAGATTAAGTACTGTATAAGTAAAGGTACCCCTGCCCGTACGGGCCAGTCGTGACCGACTCTGGGGTTGCGCGCCCATCTCGCTTAAGAGGCCGGGGGCCAGCGCTGTCCGAGGACACTTCCGGGTCACTGTACTGTATAGTGGGTACTAAGAATGGAAAGCCTCTCCAACTTTTTGTACAATAAATATTACCCATATTTTTACCCAGCAAATCACCTTCACGCCAAGTTGCACAGTGAAAATGCATTCACTGTGCAGTATATTGTACCTTTCCGAAGAAGTAGGGAATTTGGTTACATCAGTAGCAAACGGTGTGGTGTGGCGCTGCCATTTGCCTGGTCTCTGTCACAGCACTGCTGTTTACTGGGAGGTAGCGAAGGGGAGTCCAGGTGGTACTGAAGTTGGCACAGTAGAAATACACCCACACAGTCAATCTGGGGCTCCTGCCAGTGTGCTTGCATTGTGGCTACCTCCCTCCTCCACCTCCCAAGAAGTAGCAGTGATGCCACTGACCAGAGGTCAAGTGAGTGGTGCTGCCCCACCACACTGTCCACTACTGGATTGCCCAACTGTTGCAGGTACCTCTTTGCAGGTACCTCTTTTGTGATAGAATCAGTGATCTGTGCTGTAACTCACTCCCCTATAAGCCTTCACTATTTAGTGAGGTCTGTTTGTTTGTTTGTCTGTTTGTTTTAAAAGTCTGTGAACCCCCTACACATACAGATACAGTGGTACCTTGGGTTACGAACTTAATTCATTCCAGAGGTCCGTTCTTAACCCAAAACCGTTCTTAACGTGAGGTGCGCTTTTGCTAATGGGGCTTCTTGCTGCCGCCACACCCCGGGCGTACAATTTCCATTCTCATCCTGGGGCAAAGTTCACAACCCGAGGTACTACTTCTGGGTTAGCGGAGTTTGTAACCCGAAGTGTTTGTAACCCGAGGTACCACTGTATGTTCATTTCATCATTTTTTAATGGAGTGAATCTGCCTTTTTGATTACGTGTAAATGGTGCCATTTACACGTAATCACCATTGTTATTGAAAAGGGGTCAGTGGAAGTCAATATGTAGCTGTGATTACAAAACAGTCATCAACATCATCAACCCACTGCTTTCCATGCACCGGGCCTAACAGGAAGCTTGCCAAATGTCAGTGGTTTCATGTTCTTCCTTGGCCCTTTTGAGGGAGAAATACAAGGAAGATGTTTGATGTTGCCTTTTGTTGCCATCTTAACTTTAAGAAGCCGTTGGCACAAAAGTACACCTTGGAAATAAGATCCCCAAAATATAACTTTTACTCATATGTTTCTCTTTTCTATTTGCTGTTCCCTGAAGGACCACAATGAGTACAATTCCTCCATGGCAAAGAGCCAGACCAACACGGCACGGATTGATGGGCTGCGACCAGGGATGGTGTATGTGGTACAGGTTCGGGCTCGGACAGTGGCTGGCTATGGGAAATACAGTGGAAAAATGTGCTTCCAAACCTTAACGGACGGTAAGTGTAACAAAAAAAGGAGGGGGAGGAGGGAGGGAACGGAGAAAGGAACAGAGGGAAGGAGGTTGCACTCTGTCGAGCCTCTAAGCTATAATTGGATTAAATCAACTTGTCTCTCCAAACCCTTGCCTCCCAGTGGGGCAGTGTGGAGAGAGACTGGTGATTTAGAGAGATGTTTGATTAATTGCCAGCTGGAGGATTAATCTGACTGAAATCTCTTATCTCTGTTTTTGCCCTGACCATGTAAGTGATTCCCCGCCCAACTGCATATGAATAGGTTTTCAGTGTTTGCATGCAAGCTAGGGAGGGATCAGATTGGCCTCTGATGGTCAGAGTAGTGGCCTAGTATTCTGTATCCAGCAGTGGGTAGTATTCAGCATAATATAGGATTTATACATGAGTGTGGTATGGTGTGCTATCCCTCATTGTTCACACCCAACATGTAAATCTGCAGTTCTAGGAAATAAGCACCTGTGGTGGTATAATAAAATTAGATTTTGTTTGAAGTTATAGGAAGTTGAGAAATAAACTGAATGTAAACATTCAGAGCCTGACTGTATTGCCATTATCCTTTGATTGTATAACACTGCGCCACCTTCCAAGGTCTAACTGCAACAGTCACAAGTTCATTTTTGGATTTCCGAAGAAACGGAGACAGGCCCGTGTACATTAGTTTAAGGTTGGTAGATTAAATCTGTTTACTTAAGCATGATAGCCCAACACTCTACCAACAAGCAGCCAATTAAAAGTGTATAAAAGAGAGTATACATATGCACTCCTGAATTTACTCTGGTGGCCAGTCCTTTCTCTCTCTGCACTAGAGAACGTATGGGACCTTCCTCCAAAAAGCAGGCCTAGAAGAAGTCCAGAAGAAATTGTGCATAATTGGAAGAACTCTGTGACAAAGATTAGCTCTCCAAGTGTAGGCAAAGTATCTTCCTTGGCACTCACCACCACTGTGGAATCAGACCAGAGGCATCATCTTTCTCTACCACTGAGGGTTTTCTGTATATGTTGTGTCAAACATGGCCACTACTTTCGCCCCAATAGCCTGCAAGAATTACCATGCTGGGATTTTACAACTTAGACTTGCTTTCTCTAGAATGAACTGTAAACAGATAAGCACATGACCACAGCCTTGTGCAGGTATGACACATAAACAGGAAACTAACCCAATCAGGAGGCATGGGGCAGGCCCCACCCACAATGTCCCCAGGTGTGCCAGCCCTACCTCTCTGTTTCTGTGCTGAACAGGGAAGAACTGAAGAGGATTATCCACTTTGCAGTCATTTGAATGCAAATAGAACCCTCCACATGATTAGGAACTGTGATAAAGTTCTATGGTCCTGTTTTCTATTATTACCATACTAAATATGTATTAGTGTTCAAGATTTGTCTACAATTGACAGCCACTCTCAGTTCATCAGGATTAAAGCATCTCACATAGTTATTCACTAAGAATGGGTTGGCCATTGCATTTTTAAAGTGTACATCCGAAGTATGTACTAAAACTGTAATCTGTTAGGGAGACAAATTGGTTTGAAAGATATACACACTGACATGAAGGGTGTTGACATGTGTCACTGAACCAGCAATTCACTGCTGTATATACACATCTTAAAGACACATGTGATTCCCATAGTGCGTCAAGCACAAAAGTCTTGACTGTCTCATAATTTCTATATCTGTAGAAGTGGACAAGGTTCAGTTTTAAATGTGCACAATTAATTTTCTCAGAACCTAAAGACTGAAAAACCAACATGTTTGGTTAATTATATTTTGAAGAATTGTTCAAGTTCTAGCTCAAACTTCAGGGGAGACACATATATATGATGCCGGGTTAGACAAATCTTACTTTGCTTGTAACAAAATATATTCTTTTCAGTAATATATTCTCAGCGTAGCTAATGATCAGCAAGCAATCCCCCCCCCCATTCAGGTGGCTGCCTCCATGGAGCACTTTTAAGAGGTTCTTTCAAAGTCTAGCAAAGTCACTTTTGCTACAAATGCCTCCTTGTCTAGTGTCCAGAAGTTTAATTGAGGAAGGGTATGGGGAGCACATACACACAGCACATAACTGATGGACATTTTAAAAAATGATTTTCTCCAATACTTACAATTAGGCAGACAAGGAGAATGCTGTGTCTGAAATAGAAGCAGCTAATTGAAATACAGCAAGAATGGATATTGTATGTTATTAAATAATAATTGATTGTTAAATGAGATTTTGCACAGGATTTAAGCATCAAGCAGGAGATAAAACAGGTTACCAGTAATTAGCTGCAAAACGAGAGGAAGAAAATTAAAAGGAAGTGTGAAATATTTCCATTTGTGTGAATTCATTCTAAGCTGATAGGACTTAGAGACAGAATTATCAGAAGATGAACAATAATTTTAATAAAAATAAAAATGTTAATTGATGTGGAGGTCCATTGTGGTAAGGACTGAACAAATACAGAGTTCTCCCTATCTGATCAACTTATTAAGAAAGCCAGAAGGCATTTCAAAGGGTATCATTTCCCTGAATTAGGTCCTGGGTTGCAGGGCAAACATAAGCCAAAGTTTGCATGTTCTGATGCAATGGTAAACTAAGTAATGTAATGGTAAACTAAGGTTTGCAAAACAACAACAACCAAAACGTAATTAGGTTTTTTGAGTCTGCAAGGGAAGTATGGAGATGGAAGAAAAAATATAAATGTCTAAGGCTCCCTCCAGGCTTTTCCTTGTAGTATGAAAAATGATTTGGTGTTCCATGTGAACTGAGCCATTATTAAGTGCTTGTCTTCCATAGCCCTCAACACTCAATTTGCCAAACTGTAGAGTTCAGGATCTGAGAGCCCTTCTAATATAGAATTGGGAAAAGATGGCTCTTTCCAGTTAGCATTGTTACAATCCCTGTCATTCATGGGATTCCAGGGGTCTTCAACCAGGATCTGTGCTTCTTTGGATCACCTATGTAACCCATCCTGAATTCCTGGTAGAAATGGTGGCATACAAAGGTGGTAAATAAATATTAGAGATTTGCTATTAGCAGCAAAGGCTGTATGAGCAGGCAAGAATGTTACAAATGTCTTTTCTTTTCCAGATGACTACAAGTCAGAACTGAGAGAACAACTGCCATTGATTGCCGGGTCTGCAGCAGCAGGGGTCGTCTTTATTGTCTCCTTAGTGGCTATTTCAATTGTTTGCAGCAGGTACCATTTGCCACATTATAAATTTTGCTTTCATTCCAAGGCTGAATCTTCCTGAAGGAGATTGTGGAAACACACACATTTACTGCAGGGCAGCGCTGGATAATGGAATCAAGGAGCTAACAATTGATCTGTAATGGTTACATAAGAAGCGCGGTGTAGGTGCTAATGGATATTTGGTTTGCGTAGCTTAAGCACACCTTTTTTAAAGGAGCGAATGTTCTATTGCTAAGACACGCTTGCACACGGGGCAGAATCTCGCATGTATTCTCTTACGAAGGGTGCCAGATTTAAACAACAACAGCATGAGCTACATCAGTCTCTGCATTTAATGGTACTTTCCCCGAGAAAGCTCCTTTCCAAATGCCTGTTGCTTTCCATTACTGGTCCTGAGCTTGATGCACACAGGCCTACCAAAATACACTCTTCCTGAGGAGTTTCTGGTAGAAAACTCATTTTGCAGTTTGCAGGGCCAGCTCTGACTATTAGGGAGGTTGCCTCTGGTGACAGATGCCGGGTGATGGGGACTGGCGATGAGGTGTTGGAGGACAGAGCTGTGCCCCCAAAGCTGTCCTACTGCTCTCAGGTGCTGTGGGGAATGCTGCAGTGTCACCAATGTTGAAGTAAGATTCAACTGTCTATCTGGTCACGCACATGGAAAGGATAGGGTGCAATTTTGTCCCTCGCCTCAGGCAGCTCCAGTCCTTGAGCCAGTCTTCATATGTTAATTCCATCTTTGGCCACAAAGGTGCAGTGAATAAGGACAAACTGGTATGTCTTTACAGCCTTGGGCACTGATTGAACGGCATCTTCTTTTTCATTTTCCTAGGAAGCGAGCTTACAGCAAAGAGGCAGTATACAGTGATAAGTTACAACACTACAGCACTGGTCGAGGTGAGTAGCGGGAGAAGCCAGGAAAGTTCGGACAGCTCCATGTAACTGTTTTTCGTTGGGGCAGGGTTGAGAAATGTCAATTAGATTGATTTGTTTTCTAAATTTATGCACCACCTTTTGATAATAAAAGTTATCCCAAGGCAGTTTACTACCTTATATATCAAAATTCAACAACAAAATACATTTTTAAAAAATAAATAAATAAATACCTATACTTTAAAGGCATCTTTAAGCATTGTGGTCTAACTTGGAAGTAAGATAAAGTGAAAGGAATGCCAAGAGAGATGGACAGTACTGAGATAACTAAGGAGGGGAGCAGGGATCATTTCAAGGAATATATTGGCAGAGAATTTAAAGCGAGAACAAGCATTTTCATGGAAGATGTTTAAGCTTGTATGAAAGTGGGGATTTTCTCAGGAGATACTCTGCAGAGCAAATTTTTAAAAAGGCAGCAAGGAAACAGGGAGAATGTAAGGTTTCAAAAAGCTCTGGAGGAAATCCTCAGCCTTTGTGCCTCCTGGCTTTTGTTTAGTCAGATGTTGAAACAGGTTCTGCCATTATTTTTTACAAATGCGTGTTTTAGGAAAAATGAGAAGCTGAGATGTATGCAGCACTTGCTTGTCAGCCAGTTACTTGTAGTATGCGCTTGTCATCAGCCCTTTTACACATGAGTCCTAGGAGAGAGGCCTACACACAGACCTCGGCTCAGCAGAAATGGGAGTTTGTCACAGATTACTGTAAAGAGCAACTGCCTTTTTGCTTGCTATAGTTAGATTGATGAGCAAAGGCAAGGTCTTGGAGGGAATCGATAAACAAACACCCCCCCCCCCCAATTCTATAAAGTGCCTGGTTTTTCCAACTTCCTCCTTTTGAAATGCATAGATTGATTAGTCACAGTGAAATATAGGCATATGGCTTTTCATCAGCTGTTTAGTAAACAGATCATATCCAGATCCTTCCCAGAATGCAAACGGAGCTCTCCTGAAAGGCAGCAAATGAGCCTTTATAACCTGTATTAGGAAAGTTAATAGGATAATAAAATAGCAAGGCGGCAATCTTGGCCAGTGAGTAATCACTGTCCATCGACACTTCTCCGCCCGCACCTACACATACTTTACGTGCTTGCTGTGCATGCAGAACCAGCTGCAAACAATTATATTCGACAGTTCCCAGGTGTTTCAGGGGAAATCTCCAACACAAATGCACACAGCTCTTTAGGGCTCTTCAGATTACAGCCAGCAGCAATACCTATGTAAACCACAGCCAAAGCAGGAAATGAGATAGGGGGAAGAAAACCAAATTGGGAGCAGCTAAAATCCAATTTGCACTTTAGGAGAGAAGCCTCCCAGACTTTCTCTTTCTTTAAAAGGAAAATGTGAGCCTAAATTCTTGGGGAGAATGTACTCATTATAATTCAAATGGACGGATCATGAACATGCAGCCATGGAATTAAAGATTAACCAAGAGCGTACTGCAAAAGGTGGAATTAAGGTTTCCTGCTAAATTTGTAGTTGCTCTTGTACTTCCTGACCTTCAGATGCTTTGTTGTATATCCCTGAGATTTTCTTAATTTTAACTTTTGGACAAAATGTCTCTGGATCACTTCTTATCCTTAAGGGAAGATAATTAAGCTGAAAACAGAGGCCAAGAGAGCTCAGTGCTGGAGCCTAATAGGTTTAAATAATTTTAAAGCTATTTAATGAGACCAATGTGAATATGGATGATGGGATCCTTTGCACAGAAAGTTTCTAAGTTCGGCAACAGTGAATCAGGATAAAGTAACTATCCATATTTTTCCGCTAATGTGTAATACCCCTTAAAGAAACGTGTGATCAGATTACCTAAAATGTTTACTTCAGTACAAAATATATGTCAGTATACTAGACTATACAGAAGATTGTGAAAACTGCCAAAAAAGCATAACTCAAAAAACATAAATATAAAGTTACACTATTATATCAACTTTCTAACTAACATGCTGGTATATCTGAAATTACTGAGCACAAATAGCATTTATCGGCCACGACTGAATTTATTTATTTTACTAAGGGACAATATATGTTATATAAATACCTGTAGGCTACTTATGCTAATAAATCAATATACCTATAAATGTAAATATGAGAGTGTTTGGAACTTAGCTCTGAGAGTCTGACATCTTTGAGGGTTCCATTTATAGAACAGTGACCCTTAGAGCTGGTGGGGGAAAGAAAATATAGATGTGGAACATGTGGCCTCCGCAAAAGTTGTTGGACTCCCATCAACACCCAGTTACAAGATAATCTAAAAATTACAGCTCTGTACAAATTGCCTCTCAAAATTCTCCACCATATTTGTGGGCAGAGAAATTATGGGGAGAGGAATTCACTTAATCTCTCCAGGAGATGAGAAATTTTTCCAAAAGTCATTCTAGGGCATTGTGGGGGGGGGATGGATACTGCCCCCCACCAAAAATGGTGGAGAAATTTCTGCAAAGTGGTCTTCTTTTTCTAGATAGGTGAGACCAAGAAAAATCTCAGAAATTTCCTGATAAAACCCAAGTCTAAGAAATTTTACTTCCTTTCTACAGAAAACCCTACTTACCCTGTTTTGGGCTCTTTGGAGGAAGTATGGAACACACATACCATTCCAAATAAATAAATGTGAGGCCAGTACTTCTAGAAAATTATTCAAAGTACACATATATATGATGCTAGAAAGACATGGATTTCTGGCTTATTTCTATGTGCATTTTTGAATGTGAGTAGGAATGTGTAATGTTGGAGAAGTGGGCTTAGGTTTGGACCACATTTCCTGAGATTGATGGTGGCCCTGAGATGTAGATGAATAGAAAAAAGTTGACCCCGCGCTTGAGCAGATTGCCCTTCCTGTCTTAGTGTTGTTTTTGCAATACAGGTAGAAACTTCCCTTTTTGATATAAAAATGCACACATCCCCATGGTTGCTGTTTGCTGTGTCTTTGTTCAGCAAGTTAGTTTTCTGTGTCATGACATTTGGATGGATTTTTACTTTCTGGGCTCTGCAGGAGCTTCTTCAGCATGACCTTCGTACCCCTGTAGCCAGCAAATCTTTGAGCAAACATATTTACCACTCCTCAAACACCGCTGGACTGTTTGTATACATGATACACCTCTTCCCTACTGCCATGATGCTCTTTTGCGGCATTTCTGCACTTTTTAATGCCCATTAGCTAAAGCCTTGTTCCCTGAGCCATTACAGTACTTCTCCCTATGCCCTTGGTCCTCTGATGTGTTCCCACTGCTGACATTTTCCCCAAAACAGCACTTTGTCTCTCTGTCTGACAGCATTTTTTTTTTAATGGAAAGAATTATTTCGTATAAGGCAAAAGCAAACACACAGCCCAGTGGCAGGAACATTATAAGGGCAGCCCATCAGGACAAATTTGAGACAGCTTGCATAAAGCAAGGCAAAAATATGTAGGTAAGGCAGCACATAAATTCTGGCCTCCTCTGTGCAGAAATTTTAAAAGTTATTAATAGGCAGCAGATCAACTCATTCCTTCTGAGACAAAACAAAGGTTTCTGCAGGTATGTTTTCCTGCATTGATCTGTGGGGTGCCATGCCTTGAATCAATCCTGCCAATGCATTTCCTTTATTTTCAAAGCCCACCCACCTCTTTTGGGAAAAGCTCCCACCTGGATGTCAAATCTGAGTTACAGCTCATTGGTAACAGTGCATATCCCAGGTGACCGCTGATAGTGCCTTGAAGACTGCACACATTTCAGATTATGCACCTTTGGCAACCTCTAGGCAAGGCCTGCACTGCACAAAATAAAAGAATCTGTTCCTGGAATTTGAGTGCGGGTGGCGCTGTGGTCTAAACCACTGAGCCTCTTGGGCTTGCCGATCAGAAGGTCAGCATTTCAAATCCTCACAATGGGGTGAGCTCCCATTTCTCTGTCCCAGCTCCTGCCAACCTAGCAGTTCAAAAGCACGCCAGTGTAAGTAGATAAATAGGTACTGCTGCGGTGGGAAGGTAAACAGCATTTCCATGCGCTCTTGTTTCTGTCATGGTATTCTGTTGCACCAGAAGTGGTTTAGTCATGCTGGCCACATGACCCAGAAAGCTGTCTGTGGACAAACACTGGCTCCCTCAGCCTGAAAGCGAGATGAGTGCTGCAACCCCAGAGTCGCCTTTGACTGGACTTAACCATCCAGGGGTCCTTTACCTTTTTACCTTTACCTAGCGTGCTAGCCGGATCCAGTGCAACAAGTCCCACTAGCACAATGGGGCTTCCCCCTTCTCCTCCCCCTGTGTGCTCTCATGCCCTCCTACCAGCCCAAAGAGGGGTAAGAGAACACCCAGAATAGCATGCAACGGGAGGAGATGGGAGATCTTTCCATCAGGGAAGCAAAAATGTTTGTGCTGATGGAGTGATCTCTTTAGCGCTGCTTGGAATTCCATCCATAAATTCTGAGTATAGGGATGGATGGATTGGGAAAGCATGTTAAGAAAGCCACGGTGACTACTAATGAAAGCTCTGTGAACAGGATACTCTCCTAATTCCACACTGCTCAGTCGGAAGGTTAAGTGAGGAAGTAATGGCCAAGAGAGCCCAGAGAATCCAAGCTCTGGAGAATGGCTTGGTTTGGCCAGAGATCATTCTCACATGAATATGAAAATATGCACATAAGAGGTCTTTTAAGGTTTCCTGAAAGAAGGCATTTTGCTAACTATAGCAGGCTAGATAATGGAGAAGGAGAGCAAATAAAACATTTTCTTTTAAAATCCCAGGACTTGGAAGAATCCACAGGTCAGGACCATTTCTTTATGTTTGTGGTGGGAAGAAAGTGTCCCTCAGCAAAGGTAAAGGTAAAGGACTCCTGAACGGTTAAGTCCAGTCAAAGGCGACTATGGGGTTGTGGTGCTCATCTTGCTTTCAGGCTGAGGGAGCTGGCATTTGTCCACAGGCAGCTTTCCGGGTCATGTGGCCATCATGACTAAACTGCTTCTGGCACCATGGAACGCCATGACGGAAACCATAGTGTGAAACCATAGTGCATGGAAAAGTCCCTCATTACCCCCGCAAAGCTCTAGTAAGCAGACCCTCTACTTGGCTGATGTAGATAAAAAAGGGTACAAGGTAACAAGCAACGCTTTCAATTCTGTTTCCGCACACTGCAGAGCCAGTGCTATAGTCTATCACTGCAACAGTAAAACAGAAATCTTTACAGTGTATATCTTTTCCCCCAAATGAAACATCTAGGTTAGTCTGTCTAATTAACTCTTCAAACCATTTTCTGAGTGTTGGAGTGCTGGCATTCAAATGACCTAGATGCAATAAGCAGCCAAATACAAATGAGGCAGCCTCAATTGGCAAGCCAGTCTCTTCCATGTGCCTGCTTGCAGAGTATCAGTATCTTGTTCTACAAGTAAGAAGTTAAGAAGACAATAATTGCTTGCTGGAGCAGAGCAAGGTCCATCTAGTTTTGCATTCTGTTTTTAACAGAGACTGACCAGATGCTTCCCATGGTCACAAGCTAGACATGAAGACCTCCCTTGTTGTTATCATCAGCATCTGGTATTTATATATACATAGGTACACTAGCTCTATATGTGGAGGTTCCATTTAGCTATTTTGGCTAAAACTCTCCTACATCTTAAAGGTAATTTCCAAAAGTCCATGATCCATTTTGTGTGCTGGCAAGAGCTGTGTGCCCATGCTAATACTGTGCATATAGCCTCATAGCCAGGTGATTCCACTGGATTCATGTTCTCAGTTATTGTTTTGGTAAGTATCCATGCAAGATGCAAATTGTGTGTCCTTGAAAACCCTGAAACACAAAATTAGAGAGATGCATCTTTCACTAGCTTGCCATCTGCTGGTGGTGCAGAAAAAAATGCACAACTTTGAGATACAGGCATTCTCCCCAACTGCATGCTTCAGTGAAACTAAAGTGGGGAGCACCTCTAAACACCCTTTAAACGCCCTCTGTGCCCTCTCACTTCAATCCATACAAAAATACTGGATCCAAAAATATCCACAACTAGAATTGAAACTCTGGGGCCAGCAGAAGGCTGGAGGATGCATGGGAAAGCAGCTGCTGCGTGACCCCACACACCAGCTGTTAGATGGGGAGGCTGAACAGCCTAAGCAGAGCCCTGCTGCACCTCTGGTCTCTATGGGGTTTCCTTCACCCTCACTGACATCTTCGGAATCTGGAGAGTGTCCCTTTGTGAGCCATGAGGACTCTGTAGCTCTCTCCTGCCATTTCTGGGTTTGAATTGAACTATTTAATTATTTCCCAGCGCTGTGTGTGTATGCGGTCACTTGAGTCTATTGCTTGTAAGTGGTGTGTGTGTGTGCGCGCGCACACACACACACACACCTGTGCAGAAAAGTCCTCTTCTTTAGGCAGAACAGAGAGGTTGCTAATTCTCAGCAAGAAAACCAAACAGCTCCTGTCAACTAGGAATATACACCATTCTACTCACCATCTTTGAGTAGACGAATCATAAAGCTTTTATTGATAGCCCTATGGTTGGATTTGGTCTTTGTACTGAACTTTACACTTCCAGACATGTTGTTCCAAATATGTCAGACTGCCTTTATCCATAGTCTGGTTCCAAACTCTGGCAGATTTCCTCAGACTTCTTATGAGCCCAGAGCTGTTTGTCAGCAGCATGGATACCTTTCTCCTGGACATTTAGAAGCCATTTTACACTGGCCGAGTGGGTAGCACTAAGTCCAAGGTCATTGCGTCCCCACCTTGATCCTTCTGCATTATATGTTTGTTTTGCTTTTCTAATCTGTAAGCCAGCCTTGGTTATGATCTTGTAAATTCCTTTGTAATCCTGCTAGAGCATCAGCTGCACTTGTAAAAGGATTTATGGAACAGTAAAAATGTATGTGATGAAGCTGTAAAAAGATTTATGAACTGGGCAAAGCATGGATGACTTCATCGCAGGTTTTGCCATCAGTAATGGAAGGATAGAGTTTTGGCCCAGTGTGTGCCTAAGGCTGCCTTCCTGTAAGCTGCAGCTTTCCCTTTGGCAGATTTAGTGCTTTACTACTAAGCTGTAAATGAAAGAATTGTACTGCAAGGAAGAGAGATGAACTATTGTAAGGGTTTGGTATTTCACTAGGTGTTGTGTCCTATGCCACCTGTGCTGCTTCTACTAGATGTGGTGCACCATCCGGATGAGTAGCAACCAGCAGTTGGTGGGGAATGGACGTTCTGCACTGTTCCTATGTGACTTGTGAGTGTCAGGCACTCTGAATTCTCAAGACTCATAGAAACTCTGGAGTTTCTCTGGAGTGACTCCTCTGCAGTCCTGGGATATTCTAGACCTGCATCTTCACATTTCATAGGGCTTACGGCTGCTGCTTAACGTTAAATATGTGGTAAACGAACAATGCTTGAATGGGATTGGATTAATTATATAGACATTAAAACTGCAGTCCTAAGCCGAGAAGAGGTGGAGAGTGTTTGCTCTCTGACTGATTGCCAAACATAAAAAAGGTGAGGAGCAAATCCCAGGAGAGATGAGATGCTAGAACAAAAGTTAATAATAGGATGGAAAGAGAAAGGGGCAGGTGAGAGTAGGGAATAGGAGAGTCACAGCAGTGGGGCTGACTTTAGTGCCATTGCCCAGAATAAAAGAGGATTACTATTTTTCCAGTGAAAACAAGATAACTGTGCAATGCATTCCAAGGATTGCCTGCTGTGATCACCCAGAGTATCTCTGGCAATCTTTTCAGGTGTTAAATATAGTGATTCATTTTGGTCAAAAGCATATGACAAATCTTAGGTTAGCCACTTCTCTGAAAATAGTGTACACTACAAAGAGAGAGTTGAAGAAGAAATGGAAGGACAATTTTCTGGAGAGCACCAGGCTGGCAAAGGGTGGTGTGATGTAATGCATGCCATGTTTAGCTCAGGTGACTTTCACTACTTGGGAAGCCCATTTTCACGTTCGGAAGACTGGGATTTTCAGCTTCAGCCTGCTGGGCCTCATAGCTACAGCAACACCTTTTTGGATCCTGCAGGCCAGGTAATTTGACAGGTGAATGGCATAAAAGGCCCGAGAGGACTAAGCCGCAGTTCAGGAGGTGGTAGAGCTCTCACTTCTCTCTATTAGCACCTGGCCACAAACAAGAAATACATCAGTTGCCTTTGTAATGGGTGAAAGTGATCGGGGTTTTTTTCCAGCGTTCAAGTTTGCAGTGTAATCTCAAAACAGCAACTTGACTAGCCTTTGTTAGATTCACGGGTTCCACAATTTAATGTGCACCAGATGGGAGGAAACGCCTCCACCAATGCGATTTGTGTTCCTGAGTGTGAGATCTCTCTTAAAATTTAATGAGTGAAATAATGAGGTTTCTACCAAAGTTAACTCCTGCCGGCAACCTCCCAAACTCCCTGCAGCAGCCTACAAGTTCTCAGTCATGTCTGGTAGAGATTTGGCAGCCTGCTGCAAGGGGCCGTGTGACGCTTTTTGAAAGCTAAAGCAAACCCCCAAGAATATTTATTATGGAGGCTGTATTTTATCATTAGGATGCTCACTCGTTTGTAATTGCTGCATTCTGTCATTTTAGTAGCAGCCACAAAACTATCAAAGGTATGTTGGGTAAATAAAAATGGCTTAAATTATGCATGAACAGCAGCATCGTAAACCTGCTGCCATCTTTCCCATAAAAACAGCAAACTAGTGTTCGTTTGTAACTTCCCTCTAGCGGGTTGAATGTTCAGCCTGAACAAGAGAGGGCTTGCAAGGAGGCATTCAACACCAGGCTACAGAGGTGGTCAATCTGAATCAACTGGAAAGCTCCTAGAATGTCAAACAGCTGAACAAATGACTTTCTGCACTCTCTTAAGTCCTTCATCTGTATACGCCTCCTCTTTCAGAAGGGACACCGTGATGATTTTCACTGTGATTGAATCCTCTTGATTTTTCTTTCCTTTCTTCTTTTTCATTTCTGAGACAACTTTTCCCAAAGCGATTTCCTTCTTTCTTCCATTTCTCCCCCCCTCCTCCTCTTCATTCATTTATTCTCTCAGCTTGCTGCTATTCTCTTTGATTTTTATCTTTATTTTTGCCCTGCATTCACTGCTATAGCACAGCCACCTGGTATAACCCTTCCAATCAGACCGACGCAGGAAAGGTGTCAGATTGATAAATATTGATCTCTACCTGCAGTTCTTTCCTTGACTCTCCTGCTAATGGATTTGGTACTGCTTCAATAAATAACAGTGTGCACCCACTTTCTGGGTGCAACCCATGGCCTGCTCCCAATCTGCCAGTTATAACTAATATGTTATACATTTCAAGGAGAAAAGATAATGCAGGGGAAGCGGAGAGAAATATAAGAGGAAGAATGAAACAAGAGAGCAAGTGACTAGGGGAGCTGATTGTACAGATAGGCAAGGAAGGAAGGTTTAGGGGGAGACGTGCTGTTGATCCCTTTTCCCAGAGATGAATATGATTTTTTCTCTCTCTTCCGCTCTTCTCTAAAATGAGAAGGCTCCCCAGGAATGAAGATCTACATTGACCCTTTTACGTATGAGGACCCCAATGAAGCTGTTCGTGAGTTTGCCAAGGAAATTGATGTGTCTTTCGTGAAGATTGAAGAAGTCATTGGAGCAGGTGTGACTCATTTCCCATTGGGCAGGTTTCAGTGGCATCCCTCCCCCCTTTCCCCTTCCCTTCATTTACCTTCCTGCTTTCTTCCCTTCCCTCCTCTGTTGTCGATGCTCAGGCTCGTTCTGCTCAATTAACAGTGGACTGGCACTTTTCTCCTGGAAGCCTAACAGAATTTTCTTCTGTGATTTAAGAGACTGTGCTTAATTAATTGACTCACTTTAATACATTGTTGTGCTCCCTGGTTTAATTAACAATAAATAGGTAGGGCAATAGCTCCCTAGTTTACAGCATCTCTCTTATCTGCTACAGCAGGAATCATACCTTTTTGGGGCCGTTAGCTAATTTCAGAAGGAAAAGCTTGCATACTTGCCATTAAAACACACACAACAACAACAACCTACCCTCTAGTTATTAAAAACCAGCCGTTTGTGTTAAACAACAGTGTGAACAACAGCATTTAGGAGATTGGTTGTTATTCTGTGCAAATCGTTTGACTTGTTCCCTTTAAATCTTTTGAGTGGTAAGCTTATACCCAGGACCGGCACAGTTTAACTACTGCCCCTGAGCACTTCTCAAACTCATCATACCAGAGACCCATTCCCAAAGACAGTGCTAACATTGTGGGAATGTTGCTTCATCACTGTACAACTTCAAATGATCCAGGAAGTACAGTTCACCTAGAAGGAGGTTAGTGAGCAGCATGTTCAGAACTTTAGTTAACAGTAGCCATGTAAGCGGAAAAAAGAATCTTTGTGGTAGCAGTGGACCATAGGTAGATCCCAAAGCCCATCAAGTCCATCAAAAGGGGAAAGTATCGCAACCTGAAGACAGCAAAGTATTGCATTTTGACTACACCATGAGAGGGCTGGTCTACTACCATCCCCAAGGATTTCCAATGTCCTCTCACCCCAAATTTACAGAGTAAGTGTGCATACTCAGAATCTTTCCACCATTGTGAAATGGTGGAAATCCTGAGTATGCAGTCTTTCCTGAGAATATAAGAAGTGCTTGGGTGGAGCACACTAGGAGTAAGCTAGTCTAGCATTCTTTATAACAGGGGTAGGGGAACCTGTGGGTCTCCAGACATGGTTGGACTACAAGTCTCATCACCCTTTATTATTGGCCAGGCTAGTTGGAGTTCAACATCACCTGGAGAGCCACAGGCTCCTCAGCCCAGCTTTACCCTATATGAACCATCCGAAAGTGGCCTGTAGTCCACCAATGGACCAGAGTATACTTTTTGCCCATTCCTTTGCTCTGGGCATCTAGAGTCTGCCTCAGAAAAGTTTTTTTATTTGCTAATATGTAATTTCCCAACTCCCATGTGTCAGAGCCCATCTGCTGCTATATCTCTTTGCTCTTTCTTTCTTTCCAGCATCCTTATAACCAGTTGCCTATAATCTGTGCCAACCTATTGTTTGCATTCATTGCTTGCTATTTGCATTCAGTGCTTCAGCGTTGCTTCTTTTTCCACCAAAGTTGCTTCCAGATGAAGCTGCTTCTGAGCATCAGATGTACAGCAAGTGGATTTTCATTCTGATCTCTCTCTGTCCAAATGGACTAGAGGCAGTTGGGTGGCACAACAATGGCAGTACCATCATGGCACCAAATGTTTGGAATAGGAAGTACCTCTTCTGGAGTTGGTACTGTGCCTATTTTATGAGCTATTGTCTGGAAGCATCCTTAATTTTCTCTTTTACTTTATCTCCCTCCCAACCACACTTTCTGTCTCCCACTCATTCCACAAAAGCCTTTCCTTCCCCATTTTATGAGACAAGATGGAAGACACTGGTAGCTCACAAGAGCCTTGGGGAGCAGCTCAAGCAGCAAGCCCAAGCCTTTTACTCTGCTTCCACTGAAGTCCATTCTAAAAATTTCACCTGTCTGCTTCCACTGAAGTCCACTGTAAATAGTTTTCTGTCTGCTTTGGTATAAAATTGGAATAAAAACAGTTTTTGGTCTCTTCTGTCCTATTTGTTGCTTTTCTTCTTTTACTAATTGTGTCAGAGTTACATTTGTCTTGCCTATCTTGTGACTTGATCTTAAGTATACTTTCTTAAAAATAAGTCCAATGAATTCAGTAAGACTTAGCACATTGACTTAGGATCACAGAGTAAGGCTGCAATATTATGCCTACTTAACTGAGAGAAAGCTCCATGAACTCAGTAGGACTTGCTTCTGAGTATACATGTAGAGGATTGTACCATTAGTGTGACAGCTTGGGAGAGACCTTGGATGTCATCTAGATCTCTGCTTTTTGCAGGATCTACAGCATCCCTGGCCATAATCAATTTCAGCATTGCAGACAGTGAAGAGGAGCCCACCACCTCCTGTTTCCCTTTCAAACAGTTCTTACTGTTAGGAAGTTTCTCTTAAACGAAACAGATTACAACATAAAACATATTTCTACTGAATTAACTGATGGCTGAGTAGTTGGAAGCACCACAGGAAGCTGCCTTGTACCAAGTCAAACTATTGGTCCATCTAGCTCAGTATTGTTTACATTGACTGGCAGCTGCTCTCCAGGGTTTCAGGCAACCTGGAGCCATCAAAATGATATTGGGACTACAGTTCCTATCATCCATGACTGTTGGCCATGCTGGCTAGGGAGCTGTAGTCCAGCAACATCTGGAGAGACCCAGCCTGGAGGAAGCTGGAACAGAGGCTTCTGGACCTTTCAGCATTGTGATGTCATAGCATCATGTCATGTGATAGTGCTAAAAGAAAAAAGCTCACCGGCCCAAACCTCCCTCTTTGACAATAGTTAAAGGTACAAGAATTGTGCTGTGTGTTGCTTCTGCTCACTTTATTACTGGGTTGGTATTTAGACATGTGTTTTGCTGCCACTCACCTTTTGAAGAAATTTTAAAATGTCTTGGGCAAGCACCTTGTCCTCAGCTTGGGTAGCTCTCATTTCTCTCCCCCCCCCCCTAAAAATAGCAGAATGAGCAAAGTCAATTGTAAATGGTACCTGTTCCATTACAGGGGAGTTTGGTGAAGTCTACAAAGGGCGCCTCAAACTGCCTGGCAAGAGAGAAATCTATGTGGCTATTAAGACATTAAAGGCTGGCTACTCTGAGAAGCAGCGGCGGGATTTCCTGAGTGAGGCCAGCATCATGGGTCAGTTTGATCATCCAAACATCATTCGGCTAGAGGGGGTGGTCACCAAAAGCCGTCCAGTGATGATTATTACAGAGTTTATGGAAAATGGTGCCCTGGATTCCTTTTTACGAGTAAGTATGACTTACTTTCTTTTTGAAGTGATAATGAAATTGGATCAATTTAATGAGGCCAGCTCTTGTGGGGGTGTCCACTGTGCAATTCAGCCCTCCAAATGCAGGAGCATGCCTTTCCTTCCAAATTAAATCGTCCAAAACAACAATGACATCCTGGCCTTAATGTAATTATTGCTAAATCTGTTTGGAAGTTGCCCAAATGTTTACTGCATTTTGTAGCAACCCAGCTGATAAGTATTTTAAACAGATTTTATTGATTTTTCTATGTTTTTAGCAGTTCTTGTTTTTATCTTGAGTTCTGTCAGGGAAAAGGGCAGGATATAAATAATCACCATCATCCTAGGACTGTTAAATGGTCCCCAACTCTCCTTCTGACACCAGTGGAGAGCTTCTCCTGCTCTTGGACCAGCCTTGCCCATTCTGGTGCTCTCAGGAAGTTTGGACTCCAACTGCCATCAGCCCTAGCAAAATGGCCAATGGTCAGGGAAGGTGGGAGTTGTAGTCCAATAAGATATAGAGTATACCAGGTTGGTATAGGTTGCCATTGTAGGCAATGGCTTTTTCCTTGAGATTCCTTCATTGGTCCTTCCTTTTCTCAATTCTCTTCATTTACTGCTCATATTTTCGTTGCCACTCCATCTCTTCCACTTACGCTTTCATTAGAATTAGTTTCCGGTCTATTGCCTGTTCTTTCTCCTTCCTTCAGCTACTGCTTCTGAGATTTCCTATCATCTCTTGGGACCGCTTCCTTCACATTTCCCCAAAATTAGCCTCCCTATCTGGCCAAATAGATCTCTGTTTCTTAGAGCCCGTATTGTAGGATACTATTCCCAGCCCGGATTCTTTGAATACAGAGGAATGCTAATTCTTTCATTTAACTTTCACTGATACAGCAAAACGATGGGCAGTTTACAGTCATCCAGTTGGTGGGGATGCTGCGAGGGATTGCAGCTGGTATGAAGTACCTTGCAGAAATGAATTACGTCCACCGGGACCTTGCAGCCAGAAATATCCTGGTCAACAGCAACCTGGTTTGCAAAGTATCTGACTTTGGCCTGTCACGTTACTTACAAGATGACACCTCAGACCCAACTTATACCAGCTCTTTGGTAAGTACCTGTTCACATATCATGTATGTAAGAACTCACGTGGAGGGAGATGTGCAGTTTCCATCAATTCACTTTTAGTCAGTGATAACAGCTGCAACTATGCATTGGACCTCTTCTAATGATTTCCATACAAAATGGTTTTAGTTGAATATCCATTCCAATATTTATTGCAGTCATAATTTGTTGTATGGTGATTATGAGGACCAAGGTCATATTGGAGACATATTTCAAAGAAGGCTTGGTCCCAAAGGAACTATATTTTGAATGGGAAATAGAGAGGAAGGGAGGAGAGAAAAAGTATCGGCCTAGGAACATGAGCAAACAGGTGATCATAGCAGATGGCAAGTTCAAGGGAACAGCAAAATAGTACTTATCACTGACACTTCTGATAGGCTCAGCACAGCAGCCACTTCGTAGCCATTCAGCTTAATGAAATTTTTGAAGACACTGGATATGTGCTTTTTCAGAAGCATACATTGTTGCCGAAACAACGGACAGCTTCCTCTATCACTTCTCAGATTGCCAACAGCTCATTAAGTCCAGGTTCTAATACTGAAGTGTATATTGACTCTCAGTGTATATTGTAAAAGCCATGAAGTCACCTATTAAGTGGATGCAGGTATTTTACTGTGTGGTTCATACAGTGAACTCTTGCTTTTTAATGAAGGGAGGAAATGCAGAATTCACAAGAAATTCAAAACACAGTTACAACAGCACTGTGGGATTTTGCAGTTCTTGATTTAAGATATGTCTTAGAGTTAATTCTCCTAAGAAAAGTTTGGTGGTTTTTCTTGGCAAGAGGCCATATTAGGTCACATTGTCTTGGCTGGCCTCAACATCGTTTGCAGTCTTAGCAGACCTTTCAGACTCCACAGTTGACTCAAATGGCTTCTTCTGCTGTCTTGCTGAGACTTCAAGGCAAAAGTGAGTGTTTTCAAGCAACACCAATATTGATGACCAGCATCTACTGATCCTTGGCAGCAGCCCTTAGTGTGCTCTATTTATCGTGTCAGAATTCCAGAAAACAAAGCTGGAAAGCGTCTATTACATTTTTATCCCTCCCTTTCTCCAAGAAGCTCAAAGTGGCGCACTTGATTCTTTTCTTCCCATTTTTTTCCCTCACAACAACCCTGTGAGGTATGTTAAGCTGAGAGACTGCGACTGGCCCAAGGTCAGTGGGCTATCTAATTGGCTTTAAGTCAGGATATCCTAAAGCACTGGTGATTGATGTCTGTCAAAACATTTTTGTTGATTTGAACTGCTCAAAATTTCATAATTCTCTGAAAAGTTTGTTCCAGCACTGAATAGTATTTTCCCAAAATCATTCAACTTAAAATCTTTCTTCCTATGCCTTATACTTTTTAAGGGTAGGTATATCTTTCATAGTAGCTCAGTTTTAAAACTTCCACTTTATTGAACAGAACTGGACATGACATTTTCATAAGGTTTTTTTTAATGATGATGATGATGCAAATTGCTGAGGAAAAGTAGGAAACTGATTTTAATATTGAAAAACTGAGAGAAACCAACATTGACAGATTCAGCCATTGCTGGCCTGCTCCACAATCCCCCCGTGGGCTTTGTGGCTGATTTGGGATTTGAACACAGGTATTCCCAATCTTGGTCTAACCACCACAGCACATAAAAGATAAGGGCCACCTTAATAGATGCTGTAGAAAAACCTTTAATATGTGTTCCATTAATTTAGAGGGTGTAGCTAAGTGGGTACTATTTGTTCCAGAATTCCCTTCTCAGCACATCAGATCTTTAACCAACATCCTGCCAAACAAGCAGCAAGACACAATTTTTGAAAGGTCCAGTGAAATGGAAAAGGTCCTTGCTTCAAGAAGTTTTGGGGACTTGACTGTGACATTTATACCTGACACTGGAGAGATTAAAACAGGATCACATGCATACCATAGCGGTGTTCACTTGCAGAGCGAATACCAGCGACTGAGCCAGAAACAAGCAGCCAGCTGGTGTTAGTTGGTATGAATTTCACTGGATCCAAAAAGCCACTTTCCGGTGGTTGCAAATCAGTGGCATAGGTGCCCTTGCAGTCATTGCAGCCAGGCCAATTTACACCAGCTGAGAATCCTTGAATCAGCCATCCATGGCTTAACTGGGAGTTCAGTTTCCTCCCCAGGCTGCACACTGCGGCCCATTTAAGTAAATCAATGTGAGTTTAAACTGCCCGACACTGCCTGCCTGGATTGAGCATGAAGTGGCCTCTCCCACCTCTGGAGAAAAAGCAGATTTTCTCATCTGTATTTTTATAGTTAATTTATGCCACAAATGGCCTTCCCAGCAGCTGGGAAATGATGCACTGCCTGCAATTACATCACAGCCTCCCACGGCAGGTTCATAGCTCTGCTCTGGGGAAAAGGTAGGCAAAAACAACCTTCAAGCAAATCTCTCCTCTTTTGGTTATTTAAATAGAGCTTTTATTACAACAACGAAATCTGTTTTGCCATCCATCTTTGAAAAGCAGCTGAAAACTAGAGCAAACAATTCCTCCCAGAGTCAGTGTCTTACTTTGTCTGTGTTTCTCTTCTTCCTCCCATTAGTTTTAATTATGGCATGAATCATTTACATGGAAACAAGATAATTGTTTTCTAACACTTCACATGCTCCGGCTGCTGCTTATTGCACTCCTCACTCTTCCATTGTGACATGGCAGTCCTTACCCATCAAATAGGTCATAATGGTGTCTGCCTCCTGTTGGAGAGTCACTGGCTCAGATGAGAGGCACACTGCCACACATGGGATGAATGCAAGGTTTTAATCTTCACGCCCATTGAAGAGATATTTTGAGTGGGAAGCTCTCTCCGATCTGATAAATTTATTAGGATTAGGCGAGCTGTCTCATCCTCCCTTTGTACAGGTGAGATATTATTCCAGTCACTAGTCTTAGGGTAAGTGTAAGGCAACCAAATCCTCCATTTGATATGCTAGTGAAATTTGCCAGAGCTAGACTCAGAAACCAGCTTTGGGGGCTCAAGACGCCTACTCCAGATGAAGTGTGGAAATGAATTTCCTCACAGCTTTCTCTCCCCTCCTTCCAATAAGTCCTGCCCCCACTCCATTGGTGTAGCAGCCAAGAGAGGGGTATCTATATTCCAACATACTGATGTGCTGATAAGGGTTGTAGGATGGGTGCCTGTATATAATTTTTACATGCGCCTTAGATTAGCTCAGAAAACTAACCCTTTCCCCTGATTTTTTGAGTGGGTGAGGGGAAGATAAGATAATTAAAGAATCAATTCAAGACAATGAGTCAACACAGCTAATGGGTTCTGGAGAGCTCACCCATCCCTTGTTCCTACCAATATTCCCAATATCAATAGCAACTTTTAACATTTTTGCTTTAACGCTTAAACATGCTCACTACTGCTGCTCACCCCTCCTACTATTGCTGGGCATCTCTGATTCTCCCCTGGTGCCCAGTTACTCCAGCACTTTCTTTCCCAAGACCATGGTTTTACCATCTTCATTTCTTTGATGATCTAGATATTTGAAATACACACTCAACAAGATTCAAATGAGCATGAGCAGCACCATCACCTTGAACTCACTTTGTCAACTTCTGCACTAGTATAGCTTAGATCAGGGAAACTGAAGTTGATTGAGCTGTATGAAATGCAAAGCGCTGGTGGGAATCTGCATTTAAACCAGGAGAGCAGGGTTCAAAAAAAGTCCCCTGCTGTGCACACAATCCCCCACTGTTGCTGTAGTAACCATTAAGACATCAAAAGCACGTTCTCCATCTTCTGGTTTTAAATAGGTCCCTTCCCAACATTCTGACAGTAGGTATCTTTTGTAGCTATGCTGAGATGTGCTCACTCAGAGAGGCATGTTTGCTGACATGCCCTGAAATATAATGAAAGGGAACCCACATTAGTTGCCTCCTAGAATTGGACTAATATAATTTCAAACTGAGCTACCAAAGTATGTGTTGCTCCTCATCTGGTGTATTTGTGATGAGCTGTCATCTTTGTGCCAAGGGCAACTCCACCTCCTTGCCCTTCGCTTGCCATCTTTCTTAGGGGAAGAGGCCCGAAGCAAAGGAAGTTTTCCTGTGCCACAATAGAAAACTGCCAAGGGTAAGGAAGTGTCACTCAGGATAAAACCCTGAAGGCCATAGTTTCTACTTGATATGCAAAGAGGTGCAGAGAAACAGCTGTTGCTGTCAGCCTTTGACGTCTGCTTTTGGGACTAGTAAGTGTGAGAGCACCTACATATTCCCTGTAGGAAACATGCTGTCCTTTCCAAAACACTTGAATGTTCCTTGGCATTCATGGGAATGAGATTTTGTTACTTTAGTTAGTGTTTACATTTAAACATCGCAGCTGGAATAAATGTCATAATGTTAATTTTCTCACCACAAACGTCACATGCAGCAAATAACCTGTGCCTCCTTCAAGGTGCATGTTCAGGAACAAGGTAAATATATAAGCTAGGGCAGGGATGGGAACCACCTGTGGCTCTTCAAATATGTTTGGACTCCAACTCTCATCACCCCTGTGAGAACAACCAATAGGCAGGGATGATGGGAGTTGTAGTCTAGCAACATCTGAAGGGCCACCGGTTTCCCATCCCTAAGCTAAAGCCACAAACCTAGACTTATTCTTGGACACACAGACCTAAACCAGTTTTGTTGCTGTTCATGGAATCATGGGAATTACGGTTCTGAGAATGGAAAAACTACACTTTCTAGGGTCCAAGGTGTAAAATATGGCAAGCTGGTTCAAAAGCCAACTGTAATCTAGCCATTGTCCGTCTAGCTACTCTTTGGTGTATTCCTTTTGCTCTCTGAACCTGTCACTTTACCAAGGAGAATAATAACAATGTCTTTTGTAAAATCTACTGAGACTTCCTAAGGAAACATAAATCATTCTCCTCCTCCTCATACATCAGCACTTGAATAGCTGGTTTGTCTGGAATAGTGTTGCCCTCTGAAATTTTGTATTTTGTGATCTGTCAGGATTTGCAGTGAACCAAGGACATTGGCATTCATACTGGGCTTTCTTTTTTAAGCTTTCAATTGCTCTGGGGTTTTTTTTAATGTGGACAATTAAGAGCAGGGGTAGCCAGCTTTATATTATTCTCAAGCACCACTCTGTTCCCCAGATACTAGGAAGGTTGCATACAACTTGATGCTGGCCTGAGTTTAAAGGGAATGGTGAACCAGCACCCAGCTCAGATTGAACCCTAATGATGATTTATTGCCCCCTGCAATTGATTAAGAACCAGATCCAGGTGTTTCCTGAATTGACCCATGTTGAGCTAATCTGGTGCCCTGGGGCTGTACACCGTCATAGAAACTAACAAACTGCATTAGACTTAAAAAATAAAATCAATTTACAAATCTTGGTGTTTTATTGTTTCTTAGAATTCCTGAGCAATGCCGGGTATATCCAGCTAGTCTACTATATATTTTGGAAAGTTGTTTCTCTTTTATTATATGTTTGGACATATATGTTTGGACACCTATATGTTTGTAACCAAATTTTGCATAATGATTTGTGAGATCAAGGAGCAGGTTTTTATCTATGAATGGATAGAACTTGAAGCCATTTTAAATCAAGATGGTGGAACCTTTCAAAACAGCACTGACTGTAACCACTGATGGCAAAACAGCACTGCGGGGTTGTTGTTGTTTTTTTGTTGTTGTTTCTTAGAATTCCCAAGCAATGCCAGGTGCAAGGCTCCTAGGAAGTAAGCTATAATTTTATAGTTCTAGTTACAGGTAGGTAGCCGTGTTGGTCTGCCGTAGTCGAAACAAAATTAAAAAATTCCTTCCAGTAGCACCTTAGAGTCCAACTAAGTTTGTTCTTGGTATGAGTTTTTGTGTGCATGCACACTTCAGATACATGTGCATGCACACGAAAGCTCATACCAAGAACAAACTTAGTTGGTCTCTAAGGTGCTACTGGAAGGGATTTTTTAAATATAATTTTATAGTTATTGTTTGTTAGTTTCATCGCTTTTAGGTTTAGGTCTCCCAAGGTGGCACAAAATAGAAAATCCAAATATTAAGGAATTACCGTATGTCTAAAAGAGTCGTAGTAACAACATGTAAAACTGTCAGCAGAATAAAACATGACTAGTAGCCATCAATACTCACGTCCTCCATGAATTTGTATACTGGCCTTTAAAGGCATCTATAGTTAACACTTGTCTTTTCTTCTCCTTCAGGGTGGGAAGATCCCAGTGAGGTGGACAGCCCCAGAAGCCATCGCCTACCGCAAATTTACATCTGCCAGCGATGTGTGGAGTTATGGGATTCTCATGTGGGAAGTGATGTCATTTGGGGAAAGACCCTATTGGGACATGTCCAACCAAGATGTGAGTTTGGTGAATCCCTCCCTTAGACCACAGAAGCCATATTCTTTTGTTTTTCTCGAGGGTGGAAAGAATCTTTCACAACCACACTTCCAGCAAGAATTGCTCAATGGTTTTCCAGTGCTATGTCAACTGTTGTTCTTTCAGCAAAATCTTCTGTATGGAATATGTCTTAGTATATTCTTTCCTTTAAGGGGAAGTGCTCTCTTTCTGCATAGGGAGTGGCTTGGTTGGGACAATGGAATATACTTGTACAATACTCTTTCTTTCCCATACACAGCAGCATTATTTTTCTGCCTGATATCATTCCTGTCTACCTGGACTCCATCCCCCCCCCCGCCGCCCATGTAGGTTAGTGTAGCCCTCACATAAATTAATATTGAAAGGAAGAAAGACATTTGAAGAGGGACATTGATAAATTTGAGCATGCCCAGAGGAGACCAGCCAGGATGAAGAGAGGTCTGGAGATTGTCCTATGATGCTGGTTTTAACCTTTAAAGCCCTATACGGCCTAGGACCCTCGTACCTACGGGACCGCCTCTCCTGGTATGTCTCATGGAGAACCTTACAGTCTTCAAACAAAAACATCTTGGAGGTCCTGGGCCACAGAGAGGTTAGGCTGGCCTCAACCAGAGCCAGGGCTTTTTCTGCTGTGGCCCCGATCTGGTGGAATGCTCTGTCACAAAAGACTAGGACCCTGTGGGACTTGACATCTTTCCGCAGGGCCTGCAAGACAAAGCTGTTCCACCAGGCCTTTGGCCAAGGCACAGTCTGACCTCCTCCTTTGGTAATCCTCACAGAACTCTAGCCCAATGGTTGCCATTAATTTGATTTTGAATTGATTTTAAAATGAATTGATTTTAGAATGCTGTGTTACTTTTATTGTTGTTAGCCGCTCTGAGCCCAGCTTTGGCTGGGGAGGGCGGGATATAAATAAAATTTTATTGTTATTATAAGAGACAGTTGAAAGAGCCAGGTATGTTTAGTCTAGAGAAGATTAAGGGGAGACATGATCATTGTCTTCAAATATCTGAAGCACATACATGCAGAACACAGCATAAGCTTGTTTTCTGTTGCTGTAGTTTTAGTAGAGGGATGCTGTAGTTGCATCCTGCATTGAGCAGGGGTTGGACTAGAGGAACTCCGAGCTCCCTTCCAACACTCTTTGGAAAAGGTCCGTCTAATCTAGCATCCCGTTCAAATGTCCATGATGCCCACCAGAAGAGCCCTCCCTCATTTTATGCTTCCAGCAGCTGTTACTCAGTGACTTGTGGCTTCTGAACATTGAGGTTCCATTTGGCTGGTGTGTGGGGCTAATAGCTCTTGAGAGAACCATCTCCTACAGTTTCCTCTCTCACAAAGCCACTTAAGCAGTGGCAGCCGCCACATGTTTTGACAGTGAATTCTAGGTGTTAACTATGCTTGGGTAAGATAGTGCTTCCTTATATATATTCTGAATACCTTGTTCATTCTAAATATCTTGTCAATCAGTATTAACCCTCTCCCTGGTTCTTATATGATGAGAAAAAGCAAGAAACCACATATTACTGCATTCTTATACTGTAAACCACCCTGTGATCTTTGGATAAAGAGTGGTATATAAATTTTAATAGTAATAATAATAATAATAATAATAATAATAATAATAATTCTCTTCATACTATTCATGATAAATGTCTGTTGTGTTAATTGATCTTACCTCCCCAAAAGAGCATTTCCTAGCCCTAAGGCTGTTCAGCAAGCACTTTCTTTTTAAGATCGAACAATCTTGCCTCACCTTGTTAGCTGTGCAGTGAACAACTGGCACATCCATTTCCCCTTCCACAGTGTGCTGTGTGCACGAAGAAGGATGTTTGTTATATATTACAATATTGTAGAAGTGCAGTATGGAAGACAAGTCTCTCCTTAATCACACAGCCACACTGAGCCATGCAGTGACACCTTTTGTATCTGAGCACTGGGGCTGCCTGTTTTATCTACTGGTGATTTTCAGGTGGAAATGTTGGGAGTCAGTTCCAGTGCTGATGCATGCTGGGCCCTCGAGAAAGGCTGGGAAATGCTAGCTGTGAGGTGCAAACTCCAGCTTGCCATTCCTTCTTCTTATTTTCCCTTGAACCTGTGCTGCAAAGAAAGAGTTTTGGAGATGAAAGAAGCTGAGAAGGGGAGAGGAGCAGAGGAAGAGGAGCCAGTGTGGTGGTAATTGGACACTAGGAACCTGGCAGGCCTTTGAAAATGTTCAGAGGGTTTATGAGCCAGGCACAGAGACTTGATGAAGTCCTGCACTCCAGCATGATAGGCAGAGATAATGAGAGTGGCGGCTGCTAACAGGGAAGGGACTACCTTTGTCTTGAAGCATCAGAACTCAAATTAACCTCTCAATGCCCTGCTTCCTTCGGAGAGAGGAATGTTTCCTTTGCTTCTTGTGCAGAGGGCACACACCTCTTCCTTTACTCCATATTAGTGTTCTGAACACTGGCTGGGAAAAAGAGCTCAATTTCTAAAGGAAAACGAGAGTGGGGAACATACCTTAGCCCAGGAGGGATAGAGCAGGGCGGCTCTGGAGGAGAGGCAATGTTTTAGCTGGTTGAATCCAGTGCTAAATTCGCCACATTCCAACCACCCAACAGTTTAATCCATATAACAAAAGAGATTCTTTTCTAAGCCTTGTTGCCATTCCTGCTGTGGTTGAGCTTCACTAGTAGAGCACTGTGGGAGGACCTGTTGAGAGTAAATTAGTAAGATGAGCCAAATGAGCTTCTTCTAAGCAGCAAGGGCAGGTAAACTACTCCCCCTGTTATATATTTGAGTTTTTAGTTCACTCTGCTGGTTAGTGGGTGGGAATATCCTTTTGTTTTATTGTTAGTGTGCTGCCAGAATTTTCTGTCACTGTTATGGGATGACTTGTTTTTTGTTCTTTGTACACACCCCATATATTGTATGGAATGTTATTGTTTCAAAATAATTTCATATCTATCTTTCTATCTATATCTATCATCTATCTATCTATCTATCTATCTATCTATCTATCTATCAGTGTAAGTCTCTTGCCTACCATTTAGGTAATAAGCAACATAAGCAATAATAATAATAATAATAATAATAATAATAATAATAATGCCACTGGCCGACCTGTGTGAAGTTAAACACTAACTTACGACCAAGCTAGATAGGAATCTCATGATGGGCCCTTGGGTGCTTGTTTTTTCTATGCTAAATAGCAGCCACCAAGGGATACCAATCCAGATGAGAATGCTGGGGCTTAAACTTTTTCCTTCTGACACGATCCCAGTCTGGACTATATGCCCCATGACTAGTATTTGCATTCATACACACACACACTTTTGACTAGTGGGCATCCTACCTTGCTTCCTTTTGCTGCACCTTTTGGCTGCAGATAGAGCATTGGCATGCCTGGTGGGTGGAATGGGGACAGTTGCCCTTGACCTCATGTATGGAGGCAGGCCACATCCGCCGCACTGGTGAACAGTACACTCTAGGTGGTAGAGGAAAGGGCTCAAGTGAATATAGGCCCTGACCAATTGTAGAGGAAGAGGACTGCCAGCTTGAACTGAATTTGCAAGACCTGCAAGCAAGCAATACAGCAAGCAGACTTAACATGGACACTGGTACCAGAGCTTGGAATAAACCCAGATGCCAACTTTGCTGCCACATACACCCAGACAACACCATCACTGGACCCAACAACATCAAACACACCATCTCAGGCCTATTTAATTGCTCATCTTCTAGACCTGGTCTTATTAGAGATATTGGATTCCTGTCTCATTACATATGCTAATCATCTGCATACTATCCCTTGCTTTTCCCTGTAGGACTAATTGCAGTCATTAACAGTTGTCAACAGGTTTACCATACCCATTGAGTCAATCACCCATCTCCTACTACACTCCTGAGAAAAACTCCACCCTACCCTCCCACCATATATAAGGGTCTGGTGACTTCTGTTTCAGTGTATCTGAAGAAGTGTGCATGCACACAAAGCTTATACCAAGAACAAACTTAGTTGGTCTCTAAGGTGCTACTGGACAATGATAGATAGATAGATAGATAGATAGACAGATAGATAGATAGATAGACTGCATCAGACCAACACGGCTACCTACCTGAATTTGCAGGTGCCGTCTAAAATGAATATGAAACCTCTTATTATTGATCCTAATGAAAGGGTTTGGGCACACCCAGCAAGGGTCCAGGAGGTTTTTCCTTCAAGTTAAAATGTTATTCCCCCCCCATCCTTTGTTGCTTTTTTTTTTTTACAAAAAAACACTGATGACCCTCCAAGTTGTTTTTGTTAACGTTTGTATTTATCTCTTTAACTTACCGATGCACTTTTATTTTTGTAGGTAATTAATGCAATTGAACAAGACTACCGGCTCCCTCCTCCCATGGACTGCCCAGCTGCCCTCCACCAGCTTATGTTAGATTGCTGGCAGAAAGACCGCAACACCCGGCCACGCTTTGCTGAAATAGTTAACACCCTAGACAAAATGATCCGTAATCCAGCAAGCCTCAAAACTGTGGCTACCATCACCGCTGTGTAAGTTTCCAGCTGCCTTGCTGCGTAGTGGCTGAGGCCCTGAAAGCCATATTTGGCATTGCAAGTAGAACTGCCAAGCAGCTTTTTTTTTTTTAAAAAAAAAAAAAAGCTTAGTTGATTAATAATCTCTCTTAAATTTTAAAATGATTAATTAATCAGTTTTATTTAAATACATTTGCATATTACCAAACACTTAATATATGGGTCTTTTAAATGAGAGTGAGACAATTTGCCATTTTAATTAACAGAAACTACTACTTGTTTTTCTTCTTCATTCTATAGTACAGTTGCATAACAAAACAGTAAATCGTCAAAACAGAATCAAGTTGCTCTTAAGTGAGTCCTGCCAATAAAAGTTCCTGTCAATTAAAGCATTGAATCAGCTCAAGCTTTAGAATAGAACCTATTGGTTAAAGGTTGTGATTCAAAGCCAAAGAGAAGCAGAGAGGCCTGCATTGTGTTTACTGACTCCTAAAGTACTATTTCTGATCTCCCTGCTCCCAACTTCCCAGAAGAAAAGAAGGTGGCAGGAATGGCCCAAGCCATGTGAGTGTGCAGGCTGTGGAAGAGGAAACTATAGCCACTTCATTCCTCCCTAGTTCTTTTGCTGCATTGAGCTAAGCCTGGACAAACCATGAGCTGTAAACCATGGGACCATCCTTGGTGACAGCTCATAGTCTGGGGAGAGCTAAACTATGAACCCAGGTTTGGGTGACATGCTCAGCCAAGTCATGGCACCACAACAAAATGACCAGAGAGGGGCAAAGTGGGTGGTATCTCTTCTCCATGAACCTGTATGCTTCCACGGTCATGCTAAGCCATGGTTGGCTCAGTGTGGTGTGCAAAGCAGACTACCATGTAGGAGCATCCAAGGACTCCATACCAAACACATTCCTCCTTGTCATCCCCACTCCCTCCAGATGAATCCTCAGTGCGGCAGGGAATGTCACTCTGGCTGCAGCCAATGCAGATGCCACAGATTCTCCAAGCCCAGGAAGTACAGCAACCAAATTATACTGTCCAGAGCATCCAGAAACTCTTTGTGGCCAATGGGACTGCCACCTTTCCATTGGAAAGTTATGGGTGGGGAAGAAGAGGTGTCCTCATTTGCATCAAACAGGCCATAGCCAGCACTGAAACACTTTTTGCACATCCAAAACTGGCCTATTAAGGATGCAGTTCTGACATAAGCTCCCTGGCATGCTAGTTTTGAATTTGCACAAAGAGGACTTTGTTTTTTAAAAAAGAAAAAGTGCAAGAGGGAACAATTCAGATATTTGATCCTCATCCTTCAGTCTGAAGTGGTGTCATCTGGTAGCAGCATCAGGTGAGCCTGGTGTTCCTATGTTTTGCCTCATGGAAATGTGGGAAGGTGTATCTGGCACCAATGAGTGAATGGGATGGAAGAGAAGGTTGAAGGTTGGAATTTGTCCAGTCACAGGACCAGGTAGGTTAGTGAGAGGAGAATAAGCGGAACCTCAATTACCCAATTTTTGCTCATACTGCCTTTGTTTTTCTTATCACAGTTCATAGTTAATGGTTATTCTGCCCTGACCTATTGTTTGTCTCATGATCTAGGCCTTCTCAGCCACTGTTGGACCGCTCCATCCCTGATTTCACTGCCTTTACCTCAGTAGAAGATTGGCTCAGCGCCATCAAAATGAACCAGTACAGAGACAGTTTTCTGACTGCTGGATTCACGTCCCTTCAATTAGTTGCCCAAATGACATCAGAGTAAGTGGTGCCTTCTCATTCTCAATTCAGTTTTTAGCACACAGATTGAATGAGTGTTCTTACCTCAGTGATGAGAGAAGACGGAACCAGGGTTCAAGAATTCACTGGGCAGATTCTGGATCAGAGTAGAACTTCAGCACTGGGAATGTGCTGACTTCCTGAAAACAGGCAATTTTTTTAAAAAAAATTTTTGGCCTTTGAAAATGAACCACTTCCTTTCTGACTTCATATGGAGTCTTTTGCTGTGCTGTTTCTTTTGATTTTCCTGTTGTTGTTTGGCATATTTAAATTCTGTTATTTCATGGATATTTTATTGTTGTTGGGTATTATTTTAGTTTCTGAACTGCTTTTGAAATAAACGTGTGTGTGTGTACACACACACATTTTAAGTAAGTAAATATATAAGGAAGGGAAGCAGGTCATAACTGGTAAGGCAAAATGTCTCCTCCCACAAGCTCTTTACCACTTTGCCTCCATTTCTCTTGGCCAGATTAATTTGCTCCCAGAATTCATTTGCGCTCCAAAACCTCCACATGTTCCTTGCTCCCACGCTAACCATTAGCTTCATTCATCATCAAAGGCTCTTCAACCAGTAAGCTATACTCTCAAGTATTCACCCACTCGCTGCCATCTTCCCAGTAGCCCTCCACCTAGAGGTGAAGACACAATGAATCCATAGTGTTGGGTGTCTCTGATGTGGTGTCCTGTCCCCCCCATTCAGGGATTGCAGCAGCTCCATAATCTTGAATGCAGAAGCCTAGTAAAGAGCATGTGGTTAGGCCGTTAGCATCTTTGCAGAAAGGGAAAATAAGACTCCCTAATCCTTTTGTGCTCAAGTGTCCATTTGTTGTGGCTTTGAGAAAAGTAATATTTTTGGCTCATACACATATGCACATTCATCCCATGTCTTTCATCAGCACCGATTGCTGATCTTTGGTGACCAGCCTACAGTTTCCTGTACTGCAGTTTGAATTTGCCAGGCCATGTATCATGTCCACATAGCCAAAGGAGAGACTTGGGACAAAGGTCTCTACTGCACGAGTATGATCCTGTCTCTTGTCTTTTGCAGAGATCTTCTAAGAATAGGGGTGACCTTAGCTGGACACCAGAAGAAGATCCTGAACAGTGTCCAGTCTATGAGAGTACAGATGAGCCAGTCGCCAACTTCGATGGCATGATGCTTCGTGTCTTCTTACAACAATGGGGGAAAAGAGGGGAGGACAGAGGAGGGTTGGATGTGGGAGGGGAGGGTAAGCCGACAAGACAGTGAGATGTTTGCAGAGGTTGGATTATCGTCTGAGAACTTTTAGGAGCTGCAGGCGAAGAGGACACAGGACTTGTTTCAACATGGCAACTTCCGTTTCTCTCCAACAGAAGCACACTTACTGATGCCATGGGAAGCAGCATATAAATAAGTATAAATATGTACAAACCATATATTTAAAAAAAAGCAGTGAAGACAAACCAATGTGTGTTGGGAGGAAAATAGACTCTAATCCCACCACCAGTGAGCAGTAGTCAAGGGGCCGGTGGGAAGGAGAGAGATGCAACCCAGAGCAACCATCTTCAGCAATCATGTTCCTTTTCTTCTCTTCTTACGTTCTCCTGATGGAGTCCTTCTCACCCACCCATTTCCCTGTTTTGCTCATAAACCCTGGGGAATTTTCTTCAACAGTCTCTACAGCTACCTACTAGAATATCAAGGCATTGTTCCACCAGTTACCAAAGGACTTCACTGACCACTGCATGGGGGATCCAGAACAATCCAGTTAATGTCTTCATATTGAAGAAGAGATGTACCTTCAATAGAAAACCTTGTTTTTTTCTTTTGCTTGCATTTTTTTGCAAAAAGGGAAAAAAAATCCTCATGGAAAAGAAGAAAGAGTGAAGGTGTTCCCGCGAGTGTGCGT
Source organism: Podarcis raffonei (assembly GCF_027172205.1). Lineage (NCBI taxonomy): Eukaryota > Metazoa > Chordata > Lepidosauria > Squamata > Lacertidae > Podarcis > Podarcis raffonei. The sequence goes on along the minus strand of NC_070606.1, from coordinate 65,042,746 downwards.
GTGTGCGTCTGTATGTTGTCAACTTAACTGAGGAGTCACTCACTGCTTGTCCATAGCAGGAAAAAAACCAAGTGGGACTGACGGAAGATAAATTCACCACCTCCGGGGAAACTGGAGATTCAGTGGGGGAACAGAAGTGGTATGTTTTGCTTTCTGTCTAGATCAACTGCGCATGGAACGTGTATTAGGAAATGGGGGGAGAAAAGGGAAAGCAAAGGATTTCATAGGAGGAAGAAAGCAGAAGAGTGGACTATGCAACAAGGGTTTCGTGTAAAACTGTTACAGGATGCACAACTGTAGAGGCAACTGAACAGTAGAATCTAGCATCCCAGGGACCAACAGAGGAAGACTCGGGGATATTTAGTTTCCTTGTGTGGACCTAAGAATTTTGATATATATTCACTTTGGTTTCATGCCATCAGAGGTAGGTTCATGTGCTGCATCCATCTGTCTGTCCATCCCTTTCCTTTACTGCTTGTCTCTTATGTTTCTTTAACATTCTTTCATTTGGCCCTTTGCCCTCTATATATTATCATTCTGGTAACTTAGCTCATTTAAAGTAGACAACAAATTAGCTATACCTCACAGTATATAGAAGGAACAGTAGCCCTTCTTTAATCAGAAGAGTTTATGCAAATGACCCTGAGATTAAGAGTCCCATGCTCTACCGACTGAGCTAGCCGGGCACTACAAGAGTTTATGCAAATGAATTGTCCCTTAACGAGGCTTTTAACTAGACTGTTATAATTGTACACTGTCACTTTTTAAGGGATGCAGCCAACTGTCAGCTTGCACTTCATTAAAAAAAAATTGGGTGCAATCAGCTATTTTTTTCTAAAGCAAACCTGGAAATGCAGCTGGCTTTCAGAATTGGAAGAGACCTAATGGATTATCTAGGCCAACCCCTGCCCTAAACAACATCTTATAAATATAAGCATCTTCCATTGATGTCTGTCTGGGGGAGGGGGAATGTTTTAAGTTCAAAGGAAAATAATTCCACTACTTCACTAGACAACTGGCAGGTGGGTACATTATCTACATCGCCAGTGCATTGAGTCATACATATGTATGGTGCCCCAGTGTTATGAATTGTGATCCCATAGTATAATAAGGCTTCCTTCAGACAACACTTGTTTTATGTGATCTTTCACATAATATAAAGGCCACTTCTGAAAATATAGTGAAAAATTAGTGTTCATTTCCATGTTAATTACTTCTAGGGGGAAAAAGTGCTGTAATTTCCCTGCAGTTTTCATGGATCATGCCAACACAGCTCACATGATGAAATTTGGGGTGGTATTCTGGCATACAGTTCTTTCTCACCATTTTCATGGGTGAATCATGGGGGAACAGAAGCCCTCATGTGCGTAAAGGGTGGCAACATATCTGATGCCACCCGCTGGTGTGAATAAAAATTAGCACAATATGGTGGTATGTTCCATTATGTATATTCCATAGTGCAACAGGTGATCCAGGTTAAAAAGAAGCACTAGCATTATAACCAGCTAAACTAATGCAATAAACCACATCTGAATGTACCCTAAGGTGCACATACACCATTGGTAGTAGTATCCATACCTGTTTTATCTTAAAGGAGCTTTGCAGCTCTTCTACCAAATTTTCTTGCCATGACCCTAATTCTAGTCAGCTCTGTGAGTGTGTGTACATGCATGTGTCTATTTCTGTATATTAATCACCAATGCATACAGGAGAAATGTGTGTAAAAAGCACCACCTATTTAAATGGGAATTATTTTTGTGCAGGTAGGCAATGTTATTTTTAAAAGTGTTGGATAGCCCAGAATGTCTGAAAAGAACTTCTCACCATCGCAGAATTAAAGCTGAAAGGATATATTGATTTTCCTGGGCCAAATATGGAAACATGTCATTTGCACCCATGCTCATTACACCTCTGTCATAATCCCATCTGTAGATTTGGGTGGGAGGGCAAGTGTGTATGCAGCAAATGTAGGTGTAGTAGAATTATCCGTCATCATCACCTCCAGGCTAATCTTTCCGTATAATATCTTGCATCTCTTATATCATGGCATTCCACAGCTTCTTTTGCAGCATCACAGACGTCGCATAAATCAGCCACTGTGTTTACAGCTACTCTGGCCTCACCGTGGGAGCTATAAAACTTATTTATTCTAAAGCAGAGTTGAGTAATAATATGAAGGTTACCCTAATTCCCCCCTCCTCAAGCTCATGTTTCAGCAGCAGTCCACTTGGCAGCCCCAACTCACGCCCGGTGGGTTTGTGCTCCCTTCCCCTGGTTTGTCAGGATCTGCCACAAATCAAAGCAAGATGTTGAGTGGAATAGATCTTTTGTTCAGTAATGTTGGCTTTAGGGATATTCTGGAGTTGATGGAGCTCCATATTTGGGGCTGGGAAGGATTTCCCTCCACTCGCTTTGATTTGCTAATTTGAACATACTCAAATGCCTTACAATGAGTGTGACCATTTGGTCCATCTCACTCCTTACCTTCTAGTCAGGGCCAGTGTGAGTTAAGTGAGCGGATGGCTTTAACATTTGAAAGAGAGATGGGTTAGGTGGCCTTTCTGACACTTTTCAGTGTTGTGACACTCTGAAAATGTGTAGCAAAGAGAGAAGGAAGGGTGATGGAGCACCAGCCAGTCTCTGGCAAATTACCACAAAACAGGGAGACCTGAAGGCTTCTTTATATCACTGCCATCTGATTATTAGGAAAGTTCCCTGCAGCCCGGGTTAGAAGGAGATGCTAACAAGATGCAAAAGAATGATGTTTTATCTTGCAGGGCCTCCCTAGACAGGCAGTGGAAAAAAGCCCCTTGTTTAACAACACAAGGGAGTGTTCTTAGCCCTGTCTGATAGCCAGTCATGAATCCCTTCTGGAGTATTCAGCGCAAAAATCTGTATTCAAGTATGTTGTCAAACCAAATACAACATGCATAGAAAAGGTGTATTCTGAATATTAATCCTCTAAACCAGTCCATTGATATTCATGCAAGGTGGGTTGAAGGAGCTTTTGTGCTCATTTCTTATGACTTTTGCTTTTATTAGGATAAATCCAAAGGTGTGAAAAGCACAACAATGATGACTCAAGCTATAAATACGCCGTTCTACCTATCTGGCAATATTGCTCCTAATTTAATGAGAGGTTGTCATATTCTTCCATGCCTCTGAAAGCTTGCTTGGCATCACTTGTGAAGTTTGTTAGCCTTGCGCAGACAGAACTGAACAGCTAGTTACCTGAGTGGTTATTTTTAGTAGCACCTGGTGGCCACAGGAAAATGCCTGTCCATTTTGGCTCTCAGCTCATGATGAGCTGGTTGTGTACACTCTTGTCTATGCCATGGGCACTCTGTGGAATGCAGAGATGACCGGGAGGCTGACAAAGTGGGTGATGCGAATGCTCCATCAGTGCAAGGATTTCTGCTTGTGCAATGGAAGGATATCTCCATCTCCTGCCCCTGTGCACCCTTAAATGGGTTCTAGGGGTTCCCTTGACCCTCTGGAGAAGATTTCCAGAGGGTGCATGGTGGGGGGGTGGGCTGGGGTTGGAGAATCGCATTCGGCAAGTGGAAACTCTTGAACTGACAGGACTGGTTAGTTGAATACTGCCCAGTCACTCCAAAATGCCCCATTCCATTGAACAGTATTCTGCAGAGCTGAGGGCTAGGAAGCAAGTAGAGAAATGGCAAGAGAGCAGCCAGCAGAAGGTTTGCAGATGATTTCTTTGAACACTACTCACAGCTCATTATTGAGCCTACTCAGTGGCTGTGATGTCAGCAAATAAAGTTCTTTTCTATTCCTATCGCTTTCTCATAGTGCCATCCAGTGAAGCTTTTTCAGTTGGTTCAGGGACATCTTCCATTTGGCTTATATGGCACTGTTCAGAATTTGGAGGCCAGCTGTGACATGTTTGCAAAGCACTTTAAGGATCATAATTGCTCATATCCTTGGTGACATGGATGTGAAAATGGAATCAGGTCTGTCTATGGAAGTGTCCACTTTTGAGAATGGAGACAGTTAAAATGCACTTGTATTTTACCCAGAAAAAGTGCATTGAAAAGTATATATTGGGGAAACACAAAGAAAAATGTCTTCAATAATGCATATACTGTACTGTACAATAAGGCGTACAATTTGAATGTGCACTTTTCATTCAATCTTTTGAAAGATCCATATACAAACAGTATAGAATGGATGTATGATTGAGTGCCAGTGAAAATGAAATGGGATGGACTTAGGCTGATCTGTCCATTCTTAGTCATGGCATCCTGCATTTGTTTGCTGCTCTGTGTGTCCTCTGGAGAAAGACCATTGGAATTGATTTCTGAGTGCTCCCTTCCTGCACTGTAAAAACAGGGGTATCAGGACTGTTGTTCTCCAGATGTTGTTGAACAACTCCCATCATCCTAGGATAACATGGCCAAAGATTAGGGAAGATGGAATTTCTAGTATAACAGCAACAAATGAAGTACACCACATTGACTTCCCCTGTCTACAAATCAGCCATTAGTCTAATTCACAGATACAGTAATTTTTCTCTCTAGTATTATTTATATTTGTCACTTACCTATGGTCACCTCACCCACCACCCAGGTCATATTTTTGTATACCACCCTTTGATCATTTTCTGAGGTAACACCTAATTAGTAATCATTGCCATCTACATTTCTGAAAACTATGGAAATTTGCTCTCTATTTCAGGTCCTTGGACTTAGGAAGATATGGTCACATTCCCTAGCTTCCTATTCTTCTTTCTTCTTTCTTGTTTGGGGAACCCTAGCATTACTTTCCACTCCCTGGTTTCCACACCCAAAGCTGTTCTTTTCTCGGTCTGCAGCTTTCTCCACTCGCTGTTTATCAATTTATCTATTTGTCGATCTCACCTTTCTCTTTATTTCCTGTGACTGAGTGTGTCTTGTTCTCCCTTGTTCTCAGCCATGTCTTTAAATCTATGAAATGGTTTTCAATTGTCAGCTTCCTCCCTACATTTCTATGGCAACGGCAAATTCCTGTCCTACTCCTCTCTCCCCACCCACCCCAGCCCGGCCCGGCCCTCCTCCCATGTAGTGGATAAGCTGTGAGAATGCTGACAAGCTGTTGAGCACCAGGTAATTTATCTCCTAAAGCAGACAGCTGTGGCAAAAGGAAGAAGGGAGAGCAGGGCAGAAAGGTTGGGAGGGAGGCAGCCAGGAGGGGGTTGCCCTGCCAAGATGGGGGCGGAAGGGAGGTCAAGGAACAAAGGTTTGCAAGGGCTGGTGTTTGCAAACAAGGGAGAATGAGCAGGGAAAGGTGCTAAAATGCCCCTTACAGATATGGGCAGATGGTGCAATGTTTGCTAAATGGCTGTTTGCAATTCCATTGAGTGCTGCAGAGCCATAACCATAGCTCCGGGGTAGGGCCAACAGACCTAGCAGAGCTGTGGCACACTGGGGCACTGACCTGGGATGCATTAAGTAGCACTTGAGTCTGGAACACCTGGCACCTTTGCCATTTAGCCACAAGCATGCACCTGAGTTGCAGGGTTTCTCCCTCATCCTGAGTGCCCACCCTCCCTCCTGGCAAATGCCTGGGCTGCTCTAGTGCGTTTTCTGCTTCCCTGTATTCCCTCCCCCTTTGTGTTCTATGATCCAGAGAAGGCCAAGTGATGGGAGGGTTACAAAGGAGGGGGGGAGGCTGCTTTGTGATAACAGTAATTCAAATGGGGATGACAGAGTGCATAGCTGGTAGCCAAGGGAAGTCAATCGCTTTCATATCGGAGATAATAAATACTGCAGGAAGGGAGAGAGGAGTCCATATGCATAGCATTATTATGCGCCTCTTTATAAATAAAGGAAATATATTTTATGCTCTTTAATGACCTTCAAATTAACAGCTCTTTGAAAGCACTTATGTATATTTAATTTGAAATGGTGCTGAAAGCCTGAGTGGGGATCGCAGCGAAAGCAGCAGGCAGCCAGTTTTTAAATAAGAGTAAACTCGGGCCATTATTTCTCAGCCTGTCAGCTTTCCCTGGATTTAATGTACCAATTTTTAAAAGAGAAAACCTTTTCTTTCCTCCTTTGTGCTTTAAAGCTCTCCAGGATCCTTCTTTGCAGGCTACAGCAGCAGCTTAGGACTGTATTTAATTGTTCCCCCCTTTCTTTTTCTGCTTTGTATCGCTTCTCTTGAGTAACAGCTTTCACTGATGGGTCACTCTTAGGTATACAAAGGATTAGGCTCCCCAGTGACCTGGATAGTGTGTGCTAGTTTATGATTACCGATGTGTCATCGTGGGATTATTTCCTGCAGCATGTTGTGCAACTAGCCTGGTGCACGACATCCATGACCTACAAGTCATCAGGTACTTTGTGCTGTGGAGACTTGTGTTATTTATGCCCTTGCTGTAGACAGGAGGGAGGGATCCAATGCCTGATGCATACAGAAGCTTTCACTTCTTGCTTTTGAACAGAAACACACTGAATAAGTATAGGCATTTCTTACTGTACTCATCAAGCTGGGGTAGCCAAAGTGGTGGTCCAGATATTGTGGACTACAGTTCCCATTATCCTGAACCATTGGCCATGTTGTGTTGGCTGGAGCTGATGGGAATTGTTGTAGAGGGAACACATTGGCTGTCCCTGTCATAGAACATTTCTTCTTGCAAGTAGAATCAGGAAGCTCCAGAGTTTTGATCATGGGTTGGGAATCTCTGGTTCATGGGCCTAATTTGGTCCAGTAACCTCTCCTGTTGGCCTGGGAGGTCATTTTGGCCAAGCTCACCGGCTCACATCTAATGACATCAGGTGTTGGGCATATAAAGACCTGGATTAGCCTTAAGGGGTTGCCAGGTACTGCTGATCAGTTCTACATTCTAAAACTCTCCACAATTGGTCTTGTGGCATAGTTTCAAACCATGCAAGCTAAAAAAAAAAGTCACCTGATGTCATTGTGATGTCAGGTGATTATCAGGTGAGCAGGCCCCCTCAGCTATCAGTTTGACCCATGGGGATGGGAGATATAACGATCTCACCCATTGGGTAGAGTAACCCATGAATGTAATTGTGGAGAGTGTTGATTTCTATATTATGCACACCTTCCCTTCTTTTTTCCCTTATGAAAGGACAATTTTCATTCATGGGTAGAGAATGAATGGGGTGAGAAATGGCTATTTCTTTTTGTGTGTGGAATTTCTCTCCTAGTACAGATATTTTCATAATCTGTAAATTATCAGAACTTTTTTCTTCATACCATTGTTTCCATCAAACATCTGGGCTGAAATAAAGTAGTGGGATTTGAGGAAGGCTGGCATGAACAGTTTCCTATTTTTGTTGAAATATAAACCAGAAGCCAAAGGTTGGTTTTTAATCAATGTGATCTTCAGATCTTACTTTACCAGCTCCCATCCACCTTTCCCCTCTGTGTGGACTGTCTCTTGAATTTTATTCCTTTCACAGATCTGCCCTTCTGGTCATATCCTCATTTCCTACCTTTTTTCAGACTCTTATATTTCTGTGTGTTTCTCCCAGTCCACTGTATCTCTCCCACTCCTTTATTTTTATTTTAAAAAAAAGCCCTCACCACCCTTGACCTTTTGCCTTCCCAGTTCCTGTTTCTTCTGTTCCTACTTCACTAGACCATCAAGTGAAACGAGAGCAGCCTAGCTATACTTACTAAGGGTTCAGCAGAGCAGAAGGCCTCACCGGAGGCAATTTGACTACAATGTTATCACTAAGTAAGTTCTACCAGGAACAGTTTGAGGCAAATAGCTCCAAGAGCTGCAGGTGTAGATCTATATAGGCATATATATTTGAGATCCAGCACTCTTAGAGCTGGTTGCAGATCAAAGACAAGCACATGCAGAATCATTGCTGTTTCCTATTCATTCCTTTTCATCCATTAAATATGTACCAAAAATCTGTACAATGATGTCTTGAGTACCATATCCTCCTTCCCCTTTTAAACCTGCTAACCTTGGTAGTGTTGCACCTATTTTCTCACTGTGTGTGAACAACACGTTGGTTATATATTTTAGTAGTTTCTTTCTGAGCAGAGTTGGGCAAAAAGTTAGAGAATTAGTTTTTTTAAAATCCCATCAGAAGTATTGCTTTTATTTTTTATAATTGCAAATAGTTTTCTTCCAGGATCATGAGAACTTGGTCTGCAACAGACAGATGCATAACCCAACCGTTTCCTGTCGTCACAAGGTATAATCGGGCAGACTTCCCACTATTTGGAGGAATAATGTTTGCAATACAATGTGTTGGCAGAGAAACTGGAGGGTGTAGCTGATTCTGATGCTGTAGGAGTTTTCCAGCTGGCAGGGACAGGGAACACAGAGCATCATTTATGCATTATGGTTTTGGGTGAATTACTATGATTACTGCTGCTGATTTGCAACTGCAAGCTACACATTTGCAATTTGAGAAAGCAAGGTAGATTCTCCCTTTGATCTGCAAATGCTCCTAATAAGTTTTAACTATAATGTGTTCACTTGGAAAGCTGTCAAATCTTAGGGCTTCCTTTTAAAAATTCATCTTTCTAACTGTAGCGAATGAATCTTAATGTGAACCAGCTCCCTGCTCTGGGCCTATTTTTGTGTTTCGGTAGCAGGCAAATCAATTTGTAAAATGTAAAAGGCTTTACTTTTCTGATCATAGGTTAAATCACAACTCGTGCTGTGCAACTAGGCATTTTGCATCTGGTTCCCCTCTAAAGCTCTGAGTGAGCAAAAGAAGATGATCTACATAGATGTTCTTCATTTGCATGTCATACTCTGATTTGGGGGCTCTCTTTCATAAGAACTTGCCAAGATGGAAACTTTCCAGTAACAGCCTGGCAGCCTTCCAAATTATTTTGAACAGTGGATGAAAATTTACAGAAGACTCCCTAGACCTTGAAGCAGAAAATTTGTTGTTAAAAAAAAGTCATAAAAATAGTAAGAAAACTAGTCCCTGTACTCCTCTACTCCATATTTAATTGCTTGTAAACAACAAAACTCTTTGCTGGGAGGTGGGGAATCAAAAGAAAGGTGGAAAGGAGATTCTCCCAGTCAATGGTGCATGAATAACGAATCACCACAATTATATATATTCAAGCTTTTCCTATCACAACTTCTCTCTTTTAGGTCCTTCTCTTTCTCTCCTCACACCCTGCCAGTGGGTGGTATTCAGCTATGGATTACTCATAGGATAGGCCACTACAATCAATGAAAATGACTAACTTTGGTTCTTCAATTTTTAGTAGACCTACTCTGAGTAGACCATAGTTGAATACCATCCAATATACTTTTAGCTGTTAAACCTAACCCTTATTCAGAAACGCTCAAGATTAGCTTCAAGTGGGCATATTTAGAACCTGCAAATGCTTATTTTGTAAACCACTTTGAGGTGGGTTGTTGGTTTTTTTTAAACAATCAAGCAGGGTATAAATTTTATGAAATAAATAAAATAACTGAAGAAGCTGAAGCTCTGGCAATTGCCTGTATAGGTGGGGATGTTTGCGCTTTTGCAGAAAATAGGAGAACCCCCCCCCCACAAATTTATTGTGCTCTTGTTATTTCATTTTTATACCACAAACTCTCATAAAAATATGTCTATGTGGTGTACAAAATCTCAATTAGGACCAAACAACATAATAAGTGAAATCAAACAGAATACATTCAAGAAACAGACTTGAAAATGGGTCATCTGACAAGAAGATGACAAAAAGCTATAAATCATTTTCATAAGAAAGCTTTTATTATAAGGCTTAAGTCACATCTCTGTGACCCAACAGCAGACCAATATGGATGTTTGTATTAATTTACTGAGGGAGAGGGGGAAATGTGAAGGGAGAATTGTGAAGATGAAGATAGGGATGGTTAACACATGGGACACAGAACAAACCATTGAATGTAGGTCTGAAGGAAGTACAGTATTTTCCCGTGTATAAGACTAGGTTTTTTCCCTAAAAAATAATGTCAAAAATTGAGGGGCATCTTATACATGGATACATCTCCCCCCATTTTCTTAAATTGGGGTCCCCCAAAATAGGGGGCGTCTGTACATGGAGGCGTCTTATAGACGGAAAAATATGGTACATAAGACCGCAGGGCAGTTTTTGAAGGAACAATCATTTGCCAATGTGCAATTGGCTGCATTTTACACTCATCACATGAGAGGCAGACAAGTTATGGCAGCTGAGAATTCTAAAGGTGCCTTCTAGACCACAAGAACGTGAGTAAACTGGAAGTGTTTGCTTGACGTCAAGTTACGTGAAAGTGAGGCACTGTTGGTGATAATTTTTTTCCTTATCACTATTCAGCTAGCAGAGAATGAGATAGTGAAAAGACAAAGGCCTGTTAGTCAGCAGTGTTTCCTGGTCTCTGAGCATGACACCAAGAGTGATGTCACTCCAAGGTGTCCTTGACTGCTGATTGTCCAGAGGGTGCCCTTAGATCAGTGGTTGCCAACCCAGCGCCAATGGGTGCCATGTGCCCATGAAGGCTTTCAAAGGTGCCCTTGGGCATGGGGCCTAGACTCTGACTTTCCTTTTTTCTAACACTTTGGAAAGAAACAGGTAGGTAGTTGTGTTGGTCTGCCGTAGTCGAAACAAAATAAAAAAATTCCTTCCAGTAGCACCTTAGAGACCAACTAAGTTTGTTATTGGTATGAGCTTTTGTGTGCATGTATCTGAAGAAGTGTGCATGCACACGAAAGCTCATACCAATACAGTGGACGCTCGGATTGTGAACCTGATCCGTTCGGGATGCACATTCTCAACCAGCAGCATTCGCAACCCACGTATGCACACGAATGGGTTGCGATTCGGTGCTTCTGCGCATGCATGTCCGCCGAATCCTGGAAGTAACCCATTCCAGTATTTCTGTGTTTCGGTGGTACGTAACCCAAAAAACCCCACAACCTGAAGCGGCTATAACCAAGGTATGACTGTAACAAACTTAGTTGGTCTCTAAGGTGTTACTGGAAGGATATTTTTTTTTTATTTTGGAAAGAAAGTTATGGGGCAAGATGTACAGGAACCTTCTAAATGATTTCTGTGAAATAAAAGTAAGGCATGGCCACCGTGTGTGTGTGTGTGTGTGTATTCATTCTGGTGCTGAAAAGTGCTCCTTGCTGCTATTAGACAGTGTGTATGCAAAATCAATACTGTGTGATTTAGGACCAGCAAAGACATCGCTGACTTCCCATGGTAAACCTAAGGTTGTCAGGGGTAGCTGTCTCTCTCTTTTAGTGTTATGCCACACACACCCCTTAGCAGCTATTGTGTGACTGGTGCTGCCCGCAATCCCACAAATTTTGAAATGTGCTCTCTGGCCAAAAAGGCTGGGGAAGCCTGCCTCAGATACTCAATAGTCACACCCTGGCTACTTCTCAGGTGGTGATTGTGACATGTAACCAGACTCCAAATCCCAGTTTCATATATGAGGAAGTTAAAAGTGCATTTGGAAATTATATAGCCTATCCTTATCAACATTATTGCCCAAATAGTTCTTATCTCATACCTTTTTAAAGTCAGGTGTGATATTTGTAAAGTAGTGGGAAAATCCATTTTGAATACATAAGCATTTTTCCCCATTTTAAGTTGAAATTTCAGTGTGACAAGTAGAGACCCAGTGGCCAAATTTAATGACAGAGCTACACCAAATGTCCAGTCTTCATCTTGTGCTCTTGCATATTATGCCAAATTACTCCTTCTATAACTTAAAAAATAATAATTTCCCCCTTACTTTTTATTTCTCCCACTGGTGTATTGTGTCTATTTTTCCCCTTTAGAACTATTTCCCTCTGCTAGTAATAGCACTGAAGTTACCAGGGCTGCACCATGATTGAATTTGTCCCTGTTTCTTTCTGATTATCCTCAGGGGTCTCATTAGGTAACCAAACCCTTGTTTTGAAGGTGGGGAGAAGGGATGAAAATTATGGTTAACATCACTGCAATTCTCCATGCTAATTAGCAATGAGTGGGACTGACAGCATGAAATATAGCCCATGCCAAGAGCTGTGTTGCAGGAGGAGGATGCCTGGAGAGTTTCTTATCTAAAATGCAAATTGTGATTTCCAAAGACTATCAGGAAGATGAGTAATTGGTACAAGACACCACTAGCCCATCTTTAAATAAATAATAGTATTTTCAGTTTTTAAAAAACAACAACAGCGAACTTTTGCAATAACTTTTTAGGAAAGGGCATATAGAACTGAATTTGGGATTTGCACACATTCCCCCCTCCACGATTTCCCCATTCTTCCATTGAATAGATGCCCTGGTTTAGTCTGAAGGGAGCAAGATATCCTGATGTTCAACATTAAAGGAAAGACCAGATGGTTACCATGACTTCCTTTTGAGCATACTCCAAATACAGTGGAACAAGTGGAGGCCAGTGGCTTTGTGTGATAGTGTGCTCTAGTAAACATCTTCCTTTTCTCCCATAAGCTCTTAGTTTTGCACCTGGCTAACAGCCTATAGCAAGGCCACCTGACTATTCTAGCTCACATTCCACAGTATGGTGTGCATGAGCAAAACTGTTGTTTCCCAGGACAGTGTGTACATGTGGGATCTTGGAGAGGCACTTATGTCCACTTTTTTTGCCATTGGGCCTGTTTGCTCCCATACTGCACCGAACTAAGTCAAGGTTTGGCTTAGCATGTGGTCCAAACAGGACTCATGGTTAAACTTCACAGTTTGTGCTGTAGCTAAAAACAAACCACAGCAAATAATAAACTTCGACTACAACTCATGGTTAGTGAGGAGAGATGAAATATACTTGGAGTCGAGAGTGGATTTCATGCTCTTTATTCAGCTCATAGTGGTAAGGAGGAATGGGAGTTCCCCCTGAATGTCTGCTTTATATACATTATTTACACAATGGGCCCCAAGTGATTGGCTAATTCTGGGATTCTCCTGTAGGCCAATCAGGTTGCGGATTCACTTCCACCTGGAGCTGGATTGGGTGGCTCCTGTGGACCAATTAGACTGCTGCATTCTGAATCCTATTGTTCTAGGACCAATCAGACTGCTGCATTCTGAATTCTATTGTTCTAGGACCAATCAGACTGCTGCATTTTGGATCCTATTCAACTCAGTACATAACAAGAGAGCTTAACTATGAATCCTGGTTCAGATGGCATGGGAGTCCAAACTTTGGCTATGCTCATCATGATTCAGTAAGGACCAGGGAAAGAGCAAAGGACCCGCAAGCTCATTTCCAGGAGCCCATATGTCTTGTGTGGTTCAAGTAAACAATAGTTTGGCTTACCATGTTACATGAACCAGGCCTATATGTGCAGAAGAATTGAGTAGCTTGTTCTACCTAGGCCTTTCTTCAGTGTTTTTGCCATGTCGCAATACCACTTCTGATGCTCTGCTCTGCCATGTTTATCATCTCCATCCCATTTTCTAGATTTGTGCCTATTCTCTGTCCCTGTCATGGGGTGACTCACAGGCCAAAATATGTGGTGCTTCTGCTGAACTTCCAGTTAATGGGAAAGAGCTGTGGTAGTGATGAGACAGATGATAGGAACATATTATGAAAAATATAACAAGAATGTCTGCATCTTCCATTGATCTATTTGAGGGAGAAACATAAACAGACATGGCCAAGTTTAGCTTGATAAAATGGAGACTGAGAGGAGATATGATAGCCATCTTCAAATATATAAAGGGCTGTCACATGGAAGATGGAGTAAGCTTGTCCTCTTCTGCTCTTGCGGGACTAATGGCTTCTAGTTACAATAAAGGGGATTCCGACTAAACCTCAGGAAATACTTTTTTACAGTAAGAGATGTTCGACAGTGGAAGAGTCTCCCTCAGGAGGTGGTTGACTCCCTTCCATTGCAGGTTTTTAAGCAGAAGTTGGCTGGTCATCTGTCATGAATGCTTCAGTTGAGATTCCTGCATTGCAAAGGGTTGGTCTATATTACCCTTGTGGTCCCTTCCAACTCTATGATTTATGATTCTATTATCCTGTTTTCAATATACCGTGCTGAGGAGTATGTTCTTCCAAACATAACTAGACCACAGTTGCTGTCATTACTGTAGACTGTTGAGTAATCTTTGTGTGTTTTGTACGCTAAGCCTGGCGTTGCACTGTAGTATACAGATACTATTTAACAAGGGCTACATGGCTTGTCCCTCTCCATGTAGATGCTGTACTTTCAAAACACAAATGTCTTATTTGTGTAATGGTTGCATTTCTGATAGTGCTAGTTACTTTCCTTACATTTCCCAGTTTTTATCAAAGGAAGCATATAATGCCACTGTTAGGGTGAAAGTGAGTCCAGTAATTAGGAAGCAAGCATTGCATCTGTAGCAAATTAGAACACACACACACACACACACACACACACACACACACTTGGAAAAAGAGAGAGTAACAAGAATTATTTGCAAATTCCTTTCATCATATCTATGATCTATGGTTGATTACTGTTAAATCTCACAGACTCTGCAGATATTATGGAATCTAAAGTACTAGGAACTCATCAATTTTAGAGTGGCTGTTGACTTACTGAAAATTGCAGAGAAGTGGAGAACAAATCTGGTTACTGTATCCAGTCTTAAGATTCTTCATTTGTTGCTCCCTTCCTTAGTAATTCTGAGTCATATCAGAGCATATCTTATTCAACAAATAAAAAGGGGGGAACTGCAGGGCTGCCTAGTTTAGTTCATACAGAATGTTTCTTAAGAGTTTTATGACTTGTTTAGAGGAGAAAATAAAACCCAAGGTAAACATTCCTGGGAGTTCTTAAATAGTAGTGAGATGCAAATGTGTAGATTGTAAGGTAAAGTTTAGATTAAATTCCACGAAATGTCAAAGGGTTAAGAGAGCAGATTTTAACATGTCTCCCAAATCCAGCCTATGCTTTTCATTTGCAAGAAGAAAGTGATTTGCTGCAGAAAATGGGGGAAATGACCTCTGCTCACCATTTTCTCCCAGCAATGTTCTTGACCTACATATCCATCTGCACAGGGCATTCCCATTGGTGAGAGGGGAGGTTGTAGGAGAGAACTGGGAAAGGGCTTGAGATTCCCTGCCATGGATTCATTTTCTATCAGCCTCAATTATGCCACAGTAAAAAGAAGAAGAAGAGCCACATGCTCAAAATGTGAGGGCAAATGCAATAAGCATTTAAAAATCCTATTGGTCAAAGTTCTGTTTTCTTTTCAGAGGTTGGTGCATGAGATTTTTGTCATCTTGCAAGGTCCATTGTAATGAATTTTGTAGTTGAACCTCAGGGAGGTCTTAATTTGGCTATGTGCACTACGGTCAGTGCGCACTGAACATGCAGCAGGGTAAGTGGGATTGCAGAAGTCAGCGCCAAACTCTTCTCTTGCATTGGCTTTGAGTTCACAGAGCCTGTGTACAAACAGCCAGAATATGTGAAGTTTCACAGGTCCTCAGATTGCACAGAGAGCCAGTGTCTGTTTAGGCTTGGTGCATGAGGCATAATATTTGGATTGGGTGTGGAAGCAGGGCCTACTGCTACAATCCTGTTCCCTCCTCCTCAGTTCATTCCATGTAGTCTGAACGTGCAGGGATTGTGCAGCCTGCCTTTTCACAGGAAAGAGTCACAAAAGGATGAGGCCATCCAGAATAACCTCATCTCTATATTTGCTGTGCTGATGCTTTTATTCTTGGCCCTCTTGAACATGTTCCTCTTGGCACACATTCTGCTAGGAGGAATGAGTCAACTGCCTGCCAAGGGGATGCTCAGCCTTTCCCAGAACTTTGAATTGTACTCTGCATCCGTCATGGCAAAAGCCAAGGGGAGTCTGTTCCATACTGCAGTTTCCTTTGTGTCTTTGCTCTGTGTTCTCCCTCTCAAGTACTTCTGGAAATTAATGAGCTTTGTCTCATACACACCTGGTGGGGAGCAGTGTTAACAGTTTTTTTTATATATAACTTTTAACCACATGATGGCCTCCCTTCATAGAATCAAAGCCCCATTTGAGTTAATTGTGGCTGTCAAATTATCCTCCCTGTGAAGTGTGAAACTGCACTCAGCTGACAATTGGGATTCCCTAGGGAGATGACATTGTTAGGGCAACTAACCAGGGAGTGCTTGTATGAACAATTAGAGGCAACAGTGGCTGCTCTGGCTTCTTCCTCTCCCCACCCTTTCAT
Source organism: Podarcis raffonei (assembly GCF_027172205.1). Classification (NCBI taxonomy): domain Eukaryota; kingdom Metazoa; phylum Chordata; class Lepidosauria; order Squamata; family Lacertidae; genus Podarcis; species Podarcis raffonei. The sequence continues at coordinate 65,026,650 of NC_070606.1, read as the reverse complement.
CTTGCCTATCCTATTCCAGGATTACTCCATATTTGCAGGCATGTTTTCAATCTGTACAGCCGGCATTCCCCTCCTTTCCTTGTAATTTACTGTGGCACAGAAGCCACACTGACTCCACACTGGAGCCGGGTAACAACATCTGTGCACCATTCTGCAACGCTGCTTCCGCCACATGAACATTTGAAGCAGGGGGTGCTGTTTGGCCTAGAGATTATATGATGTGTTAACAACATTTTGTACTTTTATTGGACCATTTAATCTCAAATAAATCTCAGTAGTGTAGTTTTATCACTGTTAGCTATATCATAGTCTCTTGTGGAACAGTCTTGTCCAGGCTGCAGGTCTGAGCTCAAGGATAGATTATTATGTCTGCTACTACTATCAGTAGAAACCTGAGAATCTGTTCACATTGTATGTATAAAAAACACCTCTTTTACAGAGGCATGCAGAGGCAGATAGGAGCTGGCTCGGTTTTCACCTCACCCCTAATCCACCTCTTCCTGTGCCTCCTTCATCCTGTCCTTTCTTGCAATCTGCCCCTCCATTCTCCTGCCTTTCCACCATATAAATTATCGACCTCTTTCTGCTTTCTGACTTATTTCCTGCTGCTTTCAAGTATCCCACAGGTTCCTCTGTCCTTAAAAGATAATAATAATACATTGGCCCTTCCTTTCTGTCCACCTACCAACTATTTTCCCTTTTTCTCTTTGTCTCCAAACAGCTGGAGCTTGTTGCTTACTTCCACTGTCTCAACTTCCTTTCCTCCAGCTCTTCTCCTGACCCTTACAATCTGGTTTCTGCACCCTCCTGAAACTCCCCTCTAACATCCTCTTCATGGCTATATCAGATATTTGTTCTTGGCTCTCTGCTGTTTTCCTTTGACACACCAGCCCTGAATGTCCTCATAAAATCCCATAGCTTTCAGTACTGCCTACATGCTGATGACAGCTAGCTGCACCTCTCTGGTCCAGGCCTGTCTCCCTCCTGTTCTGCATCTCCAACTACTTCATATTTCTACTTTGACATTTCATTGATTTCTAAACTTAGCATGTCCGAGGGTAAATGTCTCATACTGCTATCTAAGCACTCCACCTCTCCTCAGATCATTTTCTGTATCTATTAACAATGTCACCACCTACCCTCCTCTTGTCCAGGAATGAAACTTTGGCTTTATCTTTCACTCCTCTGCCTTCTGTGCCTGCTGCCGTACTGTTGCCAAGTCATGTTGATTTTCCCTTTACATTCTCCCCCCCTTGTATCCTTCATTGACTACTGTAGGTCAACTCTCGCCTAGACAACTGCTACTGTCTCCACTCTGGTCCACTTGTTGTCTTGCTTCAGTCCCCCCCTCCTTCCGTCTAGAACTTTGCTGCCAAAATCATTCATCTCCTTTATGGTTCTGCCCTCCTTAAATCCCTACACTGGGCCTTCTCCCAGATCAAGCACAAACTCCTTGCTCTTGTCTTCAAAGCCCTCTACACTCTCACTGCCCTTTCTTATCTCTCTGGTCGCATCATATCCTGTGGCAGCCCTGCCTGTGACCTTCACTCTTTAGCCATCTAAAGATCTTCTGCCCCCTCAAATGAATTTGCTTGCTCTTGATGCCTTTTAAGCTCAGGACTGTCTCCCAGAACATCTGAAGGATGCTGCCTCCCTCCCTTCCTTCAGATCTCTCCTCAAAACCAATCTTTTCAATTAAGCCACATTTGCCTGGTCCTCCCAACTCACTGTAACTACTCCTAAGTATGGGTAACTGAAATAAACCCATATCCTTCCCTGTTTGCATGTGCCTATATGCAGTGCCCCCCCTCCCCTGTGTCAATTTTTAATTTGTAAGGTGTCTGGGGAGGGCAAGGATTTATCTTCTTATGCTTTGTAATGCACCATAGAGATTCATAGCAGTACATAAATAATGCAAAATCATCATCATTGATTCCCATTTTGCCCTAGGAGATACAATAGACCGGCTGTAATTTGAAATGCAGTTGGGGGAAATCTTCGCTGGTATTACTAGAGGCAAAGGGCGGGGTAGAGCTCCTGAACACATACTTTGGATTTCTCCATGTAAGTGAATGGATTACATTCCTTTCTATGGGGGAGAGTGCTGCACTTGGACACCATTGCAAGGGAGGCAAAATCTGTATCCTGCCTTTGATGTTGGTGGGGGGCAGCCTTAGAAGCAGGAGTGCAGTGAGGAACAGTTGGCTCAGTTCAGAGTACCCCAAGATATATAATTGTTTCAGGAGTTCCTGTACTATACAGGTACTAGTGATAGACATTTCATTGTTACTTGATGGGTATCTTTTCCTGTGCACATGTATTTAGGAGTACGTCTCATTGAAAGCAATAGGATGTACTTTCCAGTTTACATTGGGTTGTAAAACTCAGTTTCTGACATACGCTTGGCTCCATCTGATATACCTTTCTGCAGACTCTACACCTATCCTCTGGTTACACTCCTGTCTTCCTTTCACCCTGCTTCTAAACTCTGGAAGTAAATCACACTGATTTCAGTTGAGATTTTATTCATGTTAAGCTTTGCCTGTTTAACCCTATCATACGCACTTATCTTTTACCCTGTTGGGTAATTTCCACAAGCTTCCCTGTTCTGCATTTCTCTCTGACTGGTTTCTGCCCTCCCCCTTTCTCCTTTTCTCCCCCTTGTGAATCCCAGATTAATAAATAAAAGTTTCATTACTACCTAGGTTTGCAAAAATGATTTGATTCCAAAAGATGATGAATTTTAAGAGAAGCAAAATGTCAGGCACAGCAGGGACATTTTTTAAGCTTCAGTAAGTTAGGATGGTGGAACACAAGCCCCAGTATAATTGTGTTGGCAGCCCCTAGTTATCAGGAGCTAGGCAAGGGGACACAGCGGTCAATTGCTTTGCTATTTAATATGGCGGTTTTATGTTTCCAATGTGCAATTGTATATTAAAAGTATCTTTGCCCCCCTGACGTGGCTAAATAATGGGATTTTGCTGCTGGGCTACACTTCTCTGTTACGGCATGGGTAACAGGCAACCCTTTGCTGCTCTTTTCAGGAGTGACTACACAAGTGGATGATGCACCATTTCTTTCTTTAAGAGACAACCTTAATCATCTGTGCCAGAAACTCCTTAGGCCACCCATTCCACTTCTGTCCAGCACATTGGTCTAATTTTTCTCCCAGAAAGCTGCCTTATATTGAGTCTCACCTAGCATAGTGTTATCTGCATTGAGTGACAGCGGCTCTCCAGGGTATGAGATTGGAGAGAGGCACCAGGGATCAATCCTGGGACCTTTTGCATGCAAGGTTTGAGCTCTACAACTGAGCTACAGCTCTTCACCTTATATGCAGGGCTTGAAAGAATGAAAAAGGCAGGTGGCCTGGCACAAGTGGGTGGGGGCAAGGCTAACAGATAATTCAGCATTCAGTTCTCTGGTGCATACATCTGTATTATCTGTCTGGTGTTCCTGGCATAAGGATTATTCTTCACCCCTTTAATGCAGAAACAAGGGATATGTGGTGAATCAAGGTTCTCAAAATCCATGCAAATTGGTGTTTGCACTTCCTAAACCATTTTACAAATTATTTACTCTCAAGCCCCATCACAAACTTGAAATTGAGGAGTAGGTGGACACCAAAGCAATGCAGAGCTTTTGGTAAAATGCAGGCCATTTTTGCGCCATTTCTGAGAGAATTACAAAGGGGGAAGGAGGTAACCTTGGACAGGGGTTATTACTGCTGCAACATTAAGCAAACCCTGTTTTATTAAAGTTATGTCTCATGCTGGCATTAGGGCAATAGAGGTGTCAATTCTCCTGTTATTAACTCTACTGCCTAGAGGCATAGATTTCAGCAAACATATCCAAGAGCTGGAGCTAATCTGTAGCAAAGAGTGGAGGCAAGGGGTAATTTCCTCTGCCTAGAATCAAACCAGAGGAGGGGCAGTCAAGGAAAACCACAGTATTTCCAAAGAGAAAAGGGAAGGGGGGGAATATTGCCCCCCACACCTGATTTCCTACGAATGAAACATGAAAAGAAATCAATGTAGCTGAGGGCCAAGTACGTTATTGCTGTAATATTATTCACCCTTTACAGATTGCTTTAATAGCACAATCACAGAAAAGTCATGCAGGGAGACTGAGGATGATATAGGGAGCTTTGTTGATTTTGCCCTCCTCCTGCCCCAAGTATAATGGATTTAAAAAAGTAAAGAATGGGGAGAGGGACTGGATCAGTGTGAAGAGATGCTGTCATTGAAAGCTTGGTTCTTCTACATGAGCACAGAGCATTGGCTTAGCCCCAACTCTCAGTGCACTAGAAAACATTGTAGTTTATTTTTGGGCTGATGGGAAAGGTGTCAAGAAGACACACGGGCTAGAAACTCCAAAGCTGGGTTCAAGATACCAATTTTAAAGGCATTTTGGTCAGGACTTCCTTTGACTCCGTGCTGAATTCTGGAAAAAGTTAGTAGGAACGTTGTACATTCAAAATGAAAAGGTAGGCTAGAGTAGAGTAGGCAGAAGGCATAGATGGCAATATACAGACTCTGTGTGTATGGGTGTGCATTCATATTGTTCCAGTATATGCATGCAATATAATGGTGGTGAGTTTAGATGGCAGATCTTGCCAGCCAATCAGGAATTCAGGGACAAGTGATAGGGTGCAGCAAGGGTGAGAAATTTAAAACACTATGGAAAACAGGAGGGGAAGTTGAAATAAACCCAATAACACATTTTTATGTGTTGGAATGTATATGTGAAATTTTTGAAATTTATTAAAATATAATGAATGATAAAAAGGGGATTCAGGGACAGGAGACCCTAGAGGTGCTCTAAAGACATTGAAAACTGTTCTGAACTGCCTTTTGGCAGTATTGCAGCATTTTCAGAACCTATAAAACCACAGATCTCCTGGGAAGCTAGTTAGCTGTGGCAGGGCTTATAAAAGGAATCTCATGTTCCAGAAGAAATAAAGATGGCATATATTCTGATGGAGTTATACCAGAACCCTCAAACACCTCTGCATAGTGGGGAGCTGCACTGGGTAGTAGTGCTTTATGTAGTAGTTAGTTCCTAAGCAGTAGCAAGAAGCCTCTGCAACTATAATCCTATGGAAAGAACATATTATGGTGCCAGTACTCATTGCTAAAACTAGGACTGTCACTTGAATAAATAAAGTCTAGCTGATTGAGCCTATATGTTTTCATCTGCATGAATCTGCACAGAACTGAAACAATTATTATGTGGGGGAATTGTCTTTAGGTGACACATTTATTATGGTAGACTTCCTCTTCGTAGGGGCATCATTCATTTCAGAGTGAGATAGAAGGGTGCTTATCGTCTCTTATGAGATGGTGCTTATCTGTATTTTTAGAAATACATTAAATAAATAACTTCATTTTTAAAAACGCCATCGTTTTAGTCAATATAAAATTTTGATTAATTATAGATGAAAATTACCGTAATAGGTGAAAATTAATAGGTGACAACGAACAGATAGGACTCCTCTTTCCTCCTCCACCATCAATATGTCTGCCTTCACAATGCTATAAGAGTATGCATGATTTAAAAACTAAAAAGCTAACCCTTTGTTGTTTTTCTTGTTCTCGTTTCTGCCCGCTGTTGTTTTAGGAACACTTTTATGCCACTGTTTGATGCCGGAAGGACATGGAAAGAGGCCAGCCCTGACAGCGAAGCTTACCACCGCAGACCTGTCCTTGTTTTCCGCTGGCAAGCTGGCCATGCCCTGCAGATGAGCTGTGACCTCCTGAGGGTGATGCCAAGCCCTCGTGTCAAGAACATGCTCCCTCCCGATGAGCAGAGGAAGGAAGAGTCCTCCCGCAGTAGCATGCACTGTCCCAGCCAACAGAGGCCCCGCCGTGTACATAGCCAATGAGATGTCTGTAAAGGATTGCGCCTTCTTGTACATTTCCCTCGTTCCCTTTCAACTTGTTGATTGTGTCAAAATTGTCAGAGTTTGTAACAGTAACTTTCAAAAAAATATTGTACTAAAAACTGAAAATTGCACTCAATAAAAATTACGAAATAACCTTGATTTTGGAAAAAAAACCACTTTAGTAGCTGAGAGATTGAAGAATGCTATCTGAAGGGAAGGGGGGCTGGTTTATGAGTATGGCATGTTGTGTATTAGCAGCAGAATCCAATCTGCATGAGTAGGAACATCAACATATTTGGGTGGTATTCAACTAAGTTCTGTGCTTTGAAATTTAACAAACACAACTACATTAGGTTCATAAACTTCAGTGTATCTACTGCAGGGCTGTAATATGTCCAGGTTTTCCCAGACCATCAAAATGGTGTCCAAATCGGAAAAATGTCCTGGAAAACCTGGACGTATGACAACAAAGATTTTCACTTTGGGGGAGATGGCAACCCTAATCTTGTCGGAGTAAAACTTTGTTGAATGCCATCCTTTCATTCTAAGGGTTCTTTCTTGTGCAATATTGTTATATCTGGGTAAAGATACCAAAGTACAAACAACATTGCCTTACAAAGGGAGCCTGCGTGTTTCAAGAAATTAATTTCCATATATGAAAAAGTCATATGGCCTTTGCTTCCATCTACTTTAAGATTTGAAATCTGTGCACGCTTTGTAATTGGCTTGGTACATATGTGATTTTGTACTTGAATCAAATATCAGCCAAAAGTTTATTGGGTTTTGAGATAATTGGCATAATATCCATTTGGACCACACCCCTTTGAATCACAGGGATGCTCAAGAGATAGTTGATGCCAAATAGCTTTCTACTCCAAACTTGCTTTTTTTAAGGTGAGAAAGAAAGGAGCAGGGATGAAGTTGCAACATACTGGAACTGGAAGAAAAGTCAGAGTAGTTTTGATTGCTGCAATTTAGGTGCAACAGAGTAGAAAAGAGGAATGTGGGTTGCTTACAATCCGATCCTATGCATATTAACCCAGAAATAATAAAACCCACTGATTTTCAGTGGGAACATATTCTGAGGGCAAGTGTGCATAGGACTGTGTCTTTGCTTACTTAATTATAACTCAAATATGAACTTGCAGTAAATAAATGCTGAGTCACTCGTATCTGCTATGGCTGATAAAGGGGAAGTTTGAAACAAATTAAATATGTTTTGCTAAAAAAAGTGGAATTGTAGAAATTGAACAAGTAGGTCTGATTAACCACTGGATGTTTGTTTGTTTTAAATGAGGAATCAGCCATTTTTTGTTTCATTGGCCCAGTACACCTTAGTGTATCTTGAAAAACTGTTTAACACCTAGCAATTGCTAAAATCTAATCAAGTCTTCACAAGTCCTGTATTCCTTCTTAAGGTAGTTTCAAAGGGCATATATTGTGACTTTAACATCATGCCATCTTTTTCTCTCCACTCTGTTTTGCCTGGGGGAAAGTTGTGGAGAACTCAAACCTTGCTCACTTTTATGACATTTTGGTTGGTCCTAATAAAGATGTCACCACACTGTGAAATTTGAGTTTTTTTCCCTATTGACCAACATGGCTATCTTTGAAGTATGAAACAAATAAGAAGTAGTTGGTCAACCCTTATTACTTGCCCTACTCCAGAACATAAGTATCACATTTTTTTTAAACTTTGTTGAAGGCCCTCTACTGGGTAAAGTAGCTTTCCTAGAAGGCAGCTTTCACCAAGAGCTTGAGAGGGTTTCCCCATTCTTATCATAGCTGTCAACGTTTCCCTTTTTTTAAGGGAAATTCCCTTATTCCGAGTAGGATTCCTCACAAGAAAAGGGAAAAGTTGACAGCTATGATTCTTATACACAAGAGCCCACATGTAGTCATCCCTCCGTGCTTCCCTTTCACCCCTAGATTGGTAACTGGAGATTGCAAGGGCACCCATCAGGGGATGGATTTCATTCAGGGACTGACATTTTATAATGCTGTTGTTTTCAAAGTCATTTATGAAACCTGATTGTCAGTTTAGACATATTTGTGTCCTGGGCTAATGTTTCATCAATGTGGAGTAACTCTAGGACTGGGTGGCTCAACTCTGACAGAGGAATAAAATGAGTGCTCTCTGTAGTGGAATTCCATTAATTTACAGACGATATGGACAGTTTTGGAATGACCCCTAAAGCTGGTTTTAAAAGTGGTTTGTGTCTTTTTCGCTACTACCCTTTCTTACTACTCATGATTATTCCCTGTTCTCATTTGTTCGGGTGGCAGGATGGACCTCCGAGATTTTCATTACACACTGTATCTTTAAAGCACATTTGAAACACATTCTTTCCCTCAAAGAATTCTGGGCACTGTAGTTTGTTAAGGGCTGCTGGAAATAATAACTCTGAGACGTGAATTACAGTGCCCAGAATTCACTGAGGGAAAGAATGTGTTTCAAATGTAATTTAAAGGTGTAGTGTGTACACAGCCTTAGGGTCATGTGGTAAAGTCAACTTAGAAGCTACTTGCAAAAAAGGAGAGGCTCCCAGTTTCTGTTGCCTCAGAAAGGCAGGGTGTGCTTGGGTTTCCAGAAAGATACCACAGAACTTCTAATAACAACTGGAACAGAAGAAAACCATAGCAAAGCTGCTAGAAAATATGAAGCAAGCCAAGGCAAAATTTCAAGACTCGCGTAGTTGGAAGGTATTTCAAAGGTAATCTAGTCCAACCGCTCCTGATACAAGAAACCCAGGACTACAGCATCCAAACAAGGTGGTCGTTCATCCTCTGCTTAAAAACCTCTACTGAAGAAAATCTATAGATTCCAAGGCAGTCTGTTTCATGATGAACTAGTTTGTGCTATCATAAATTTCTTTCCAAAGTTTAATCTTGACCCTTTCCCTTGTAATTTGCACCAACTTCATATTTGGGGGCATGAGTGGCATTCATTTTCATGTGTAGGGAACAAGATAAAGAACTGGACTCAATGGAACCAATGGGATTGTGGTGAGGCTAGACATGTTTCTTGCCACTGGGTAACCCCAACCATTAAGAATCGAACCTGCACCTATTTACATAACCACCATAATGAATTCTCACTTTTTGTTGCACTGGAGTGAGGCAGAAGGCTTCATCCTAGCAAAAAGTACTTCCTTGACACCTGCAAGAGAAAAGAATATCTTCCTCCTATATGAAGTTAAGCAAAATAAAATAAAATCAAAGCAGGAAAACCGCTGTCTGGGGTATAAAGGTTGGAGCTCACATATCATTATAGCAGATATGTAATTCTAGCATACAATTTTAACATGCAATTTTAGTAAGTATAATAGTTTTTAAATTGCTGTTTTTATTTTATATTTTTAAATATTTGTATTTTAAAAGTTGTATTTACATTTTATGTAACTTGTTTCGATGTTAGCTTGCGTTGCTACTTTTAATGAATATTTTAGATTGTCTTTTGTAAAGCACTTAGCAGTCTTTAATTTGAGTAATATATGAATGTTGTTAACCTATATAAATAGTGCATTACTTTGTGCAAAAAAAGAGAAACAAACCCCACCTCACACTCCCTGTATACTAGCTGCTGGGTAGCCAATGTGTGAAACAGATTGCATGACTAGATGGGCCTTTGGCCTGATCCAGCTCCCTGCAACTAGATATGAAGGAGAAAGATCATACCTTTCACCTTCTACCTGGCACAGTAGTTTTCTATGTATAGGAATCTTTTGTGCCTGTTCTGTTTGGGGGGACTCCATTACATGAGCCCCAACCAGGAGTCTAAAATGGCATGACCCTGGTAGAACCTTGGCCTCTCAGAAAGAGCTAGGCCTGAGCCAACTAACTGTGAGCAGGGTGAAGGATTTCCTGGCATTCAGTTTTTACTCTCAGTGCTTGTCATATCAGAAATGGCAAAGCCAATACAAAATACTTTACAATTTGTACTTAACATACCGCTTGTAATGTATTTCTTAGCAAAGGCCGCTTGGGAGGAGCTGTGGCTTTAGGAGCGCATGAAACATTTGCACATCAAATCCCCTGGCTTTGCTTTCTTAGTATTACTTTGAAATAACATCCCTCAATTGCTACACCAGATTGGAGGTTACTCTTTACAAAACAGAGCATGCTATTTTGTATTGTTCATTTTCTTTGTGCGTTCTGACCTGCAGCGTTTTCTCGGGTGTCACTTCTACATATTGATTTGCAGAGACTTCCCATTCCTCCAGCCTTGTGATGGCGTTTGCTTTTTCTGCAGGGTCTTGAAATGATACAGATTCTCACAACGACATGATGTTGGTTGAAATCTCATTGAAAGCTAGACCATCAGACACTGACTGAGCAACAATGGAAACACCCCCTAGAATATCTAAAAATGCACTGCATTCAAAAGAAAAAGAAGACAAGCTGAACACCTTAAACAGTGAGTGGGAAAGCAGAGAGAAAATAGCCAGAAGGAAGGGATGTAATCATGGGAGGAATATGGGTGTTTGAAATGGGTGAAATGTTAAGGGGCTTAGTGGGATAGTACAGATTTGGCTGGTGACACACAGCTGTACCTCTGCTTTACACAGGCAGGTGTGGCAGTGGATGTGCGGGAACATTGTACTGCCTCAGTTCATTGGATGAGAGTCAACAAACTAAAGCTAAATCCAGATAAGACTGCGGCACTATTGGTGGGTGGCTCCCAAGACTGGATGCCTGGGAGGTTGTCTGCTTTTGATGGAGATACATTCTGTTATGAACTGGCAGGACTACAGGGAGGAGGAAGAGGATCCTGGCAAGGGGTGTGGCCAGGACTGGGACACAGCAGGGCAAGCTGGGGATGGGGAAGGAGAGGTTGGTGTAGGAAGTACAGGGTGACAGAGGATGATGAGGGGATGGGGGTCCGTGCACAGGAGCCAGAGCAGCAGAACCCATCACCAGAGTGGCCCCCATCTTCATGAACACGGTGGACTCTGAGGCATAGGGAGCAGTGGGAGAGGCACTCTATGAGACTCAGGTAGGCAAGGGCCCACAGCCCAGCTCTCTAGCTGGCCAGGTGGGGCTCGCTGGCTCTGGGAGGAAGTGTGTGATTTCTCAGCTGGGGCAGGCTTGGAGCAGGTGAGGGTCATGTGCCTTGTCAAGCCCAGATGCTGCAATCAGCATGCAAAGTACAAAAGGGAAGCACCGTGCTGTGTCTGCTCACCTGCCCATGTTTGATGGACCTCAGCTTGGATGCACCAGGATCTCTGTGGGACTCTGCTTTGGACTGGACTTTGGGCATGTGGATTGACCCTGGACTGGGGACATACCGACTTACTGCCAGGTAGGCCAGGGGTTCAGGACACACTCCCTCTGAAGGAGGGAGTAGATAACTTGGGGGTACTCCTGATACTCCCCTATGAGTCCAAACACCACTTTCCATTACGGGCAAATAATAGGTCCTGCAACTCTGGCACCAGTTTATTGAAATGAGGGTTCATGGGAGAATGCCTGCTGAGGTTCCAATCTAGTGAAGGAACACTATGTGAAAAATAATGCTAATATCTAAGAATAGTAATAGAGGTCTGGTAGTGGTGAGGGGGACAGCCAGTGAGCGAAGTGAAGTGAGCAGGGGTGCAGATACATACCGGTAGTTGCTGTTATTTAAATTTCTTCTGAAGATTATAGGGTGGTTCACAGCATAAAAATACAAAATGAGAACACAAAATACATAATAAAAACAACAACCAACCAATAACCCCTCTCCCACAAAGACATTTTAAAGGACGTAGAATGTTAATCAGCCAAAGACCTGGTTAAATAGAAAAGTTTTCACCTGGCACCTAAAGATATATAATGAAGGTGTCATACGAGCCTCCCTGGGGAGAGCATTCCACAAATGGGGAGCCACCAGAAAAATGTCCCATTCTTGTGTTGCCACCCTCCAGACCTCTTGCAGAGGAGACACACTAAAAAAGGCCTTAGATGATGATTACAGGGTCAGTTCATATGGGGAGAGGCAGTCCTTGAGGTATTGCAGTCCTGAGCCATTTAAGGTTTTATAACCATACAACCTGGTAGTTATTTTAAATTACCAGTCTGTTCTGACCCTTTGGCAATGCTTTAGAAGAAGACTGTATGTTTTCTGGGTAGCTTGATTGATCAGTATATGAGCAATTGTAAAGAGCCTGGTGCAGTTCCGCTACCTTAAACACCATGCAAACACATTTTTTACAGGGTGGCAATTGGCAACCTTGGGGTGTCTTCTGTTGAATGAAAGCAGCTATATTGCTGAAATACATTGCTGAAATGCTGGAAGGAACATTCTATTTGATTTCTGTCTAACAACATAAAAGCTGGCTAGGATATTCCTGCACTAAGTCAAAAACGGATAGGGAACTTTAACGTTACCTGCTAGCTCTTGTAACCAGTACAACAATACCCTGTGCATCAGTACGGTACTGATCGTAGCATAAATATTGCAGTGACTGCTTTCAAAGCAAGCAGCCAGTAGTTACTATTATTCAGTAGTTACTGTATTCAGCTAGCTAAATATTCTGCGCCAAGGACGTATGAAATAGTGACATCTCTACTCAAAAGCCCATGTAAGTTACTAAATACAATTTCCATTCGTCACAGAGCAGGGCTTCTCCAGGGGCAGAGCTTGGGCTCTCAAATGACAGTGACACCCTGTGTGATGCCTTTTGTGTTTCATTCCAAATCATAGCTGTGGTGCCCCCTGCCTTTGCCCTGAGGCTCCACACCCAAGTGCAACTGGTTCCGCTCCCCTAAATCTGCCTCTTTCTTATACGCCCCGCATGCACCTTGCCCCTCCTAAAGAGCAGCAGAAACAGAAATAGACTGTATGAAATAGTAAAAGTAAAACAGAAAAAGGGAGACGGAATCGTGCAAACAATGGAAGCCTTGCAAAATTGCAAAACTTATACAGGTTTCAGAATATAGCTTTTATCATATAATTTACCTTAGTGCAGAATTGTGATTACAGAAGGCACCCGGTCCTGCTTATAGCTAGATAACAACAGCTGTATAAGTTGGCTTAGTTTGCCAGTTTGCAGCCTGCAAGGCATTTTCAACTAAGTTTCTGCTTAGCAGTAGGTTAATGGAGAGGGTGATCAGCTTGCGTGTTTAAACATTGGAGAAACTAAACCAACATAATTTGAATCCTTCAGTGAAGAGAAACTCCCAGAGTGCAAAAACTGTATACCCCAAAGAAGAGCTTAATCATCTTGCTTTGATTCTTATTTTGTTTGTTGAGGGGTGGTTCAAAATCAGAAAAAAAACCATTAATGTCAGGAAGACACTTTCAGCAATGGACAGAGTCCAGTTCGTTTGGAGAATTAGAGGTTTTGAAAACCATCTGTAAGCTTTGAGGAAGCTTAGCTAGAATTGCCCATAATCCGTCCTGTACTCAGATGTCCTGTACTCCAGTGCATTTGCCAAGCATGCAGGCAGATCTACAGAAAAAAAGATGACAAAAAGAAGCAAGAAGATTCTGGGGGAGATAAAATATATACAGTGAGAGAGAGAGAGAGAGAGAGAGAGAGAGAGAGAGAGAGAGAGAGGTGTGCCCAGTAGGATCATTGGCTAGACTGTAATTAGAACACTGGCACAATGGTAAAGCTATGTGCCAATTTGCATAAAAGGGAAGCATCTGCCTGGATTATTTGAGGTGTTTGACTAGTAATTAAAACGAGTTTCTTCCTCAAAGAAGGTGCTGTGTGTGTGTGTACCAGAGCTGAGTTTATTTTATTTTTTTTTTTTTTTATAAATTTTTTTATTGCTTTTTTCTAGAATCTAAATCCATCATCAATAACACAACAAAAGCGGTTTTACAGAAAGAAAAAGAAATTAAACAAGAAAAAATTCATTTTTCGAAGTCTTTTTTTTTTTTTTTTTCATCATCCACTGGACTTCCCCATCTCCTCCATCCCTGCATTCTTTATAATAAATATAAACAGCAAATTAATACCTTGTTTCCTGTGTTTTTGTATTTTCATCTAATTATTCACTCTGAAATTAAAACTTTTCTCAATCATTAACTTTGTTTCTATCAACTCCGAATTTCAATACTGAAGCATATTTACCTCAAACCTTAGCAAATTTTTAACATTCATATATCTTATAATGTTTTTGTAAATAGTCCTTAAATTTTTTCCAATCCTCTTCCACAGCCTCTTCTCCCAGGTCTCGGATTCTGCCAGTCATTTCGGCTAGTTGCATATAGTCCATCAGTTGTGTGTGCCATTCTTCCAGTGTGGGTAGCTCCTGTGCCTTCCAGTATTTAGCTATGAGAATTCTTGCTGCAGTCGTTGCGTATAGAAAGAAGGTTCTGTCTTTCTTAGGTATCCTCTGGCCCACAATGCCCAAGAGGAAGGCCTCTGGTTTCTTCTGAAAGGTATACTTAAATACCTTTTTCAACTCGTTATAAATCATTTCCCAGAAGGCCTTCACCCTCGGGCATGTCCACCAGAGGTGGTAAAAAGTTCCTTCAGCCTCCTTACATTTCCAACATTTATTATCAGACAAATGGTATATCTTTGCAAGTTTGACTGGGGTCATGTACCACCTGTACATCATTTTCATAATATTTTCCTTTAAGGCACTACATGCCGTAAATTTCATACCGGTGGTCCATAACCTTTCCCAGTCCTCAAACATAATGCTGTATCCAATATCTTGTGCCCATTTTATCATGGCTGATTTGACTGTCTCATCTTGAGTATTCCATTTAAGCAGCAAGTTGTACATTCTTGAAAGCACTTTCGTCTTAGGTTCAAGTAATTCTAGTTCTAATTTTGATTTTTCCACCTGGAAACCAATTTTTTTATCTTTTTTAAAGATCTCTAAAATTTGGGCATAGTGAAACCAGTCTCGCACCTTCCCTTTCAATTTTTCAAAGCTCTGCAACCTCCAAGTGTCACCCACTCTTTCTATTATTTCACAGTATTTTGCCCAGCCACCCCCCATATTAAGTATTTTTGTGGCTTTAGCCTCCATCGGTGATAACCACCTCGGAGTCTTGTTTTCAAATAAGTCCTTGTATTTAGTCCAGACAGAAAACAGAGATTTCCTTACAATATGGTTTTTAAACAACTTATGAGACTTTACCTTGTCGTACCACAAATATGCATGCCACCCAAAAGCATTGTTGAACCCTTCCAGATCTAGGACATCAGTGTTTTCTAGCAAAAACCAATCTTTCAGCCAGCAGAGGGATGCAGCTTCATAATACAACCTTAAGTCCGGCAGGGCAAAACCCCCTCTTTCCTTTGCATCTGTTAATATTTTAAATTTTATTCGGGGCTTTTTGCCCTGCCAGACAAACTTCATAATGTCCCTCTGCCACTTTCCAAAACATTCCACTCTGTCCACGATCTGTAGGGTCTGGAACAGAAACAGCATTTTTGGCAATACATTCATCTTTACTGCTACAATTCTTCCCAACAAGGAAAGTTTCAATCTTGACCAGATTTCTAGATCCTTTTTAATTTCAGACCAACATTTTTCATAATTATCTTTAAACAGATTCAAATTTTTCCCAGTCAAGTTGACCCCCAGGTATTTCACTTTATTAACAACGTTTAGTTCTGTTTCCTTCTGAAACCCATCTATTTCTAAAGGTGTCAAGTTTTTTGCCAAAACCTTAGTTTTTTGTTTGTTTAACTTGAATCCCGCCACCCGACCAAACTCAGAAATTAATTCCAATACTCTTTTTGTGCTGGACACCGGCTCCTGTAATGTCAAAACCAAGTCATCTGCAAAGGCCTTCAGTTTATATTGTTTTCCTCCGACCTGTATTCCTTCCACCTGCTGATCCTTCCTGATCAAATTTAGCAAAACCTCAAGGACAGAAATAAATAGCAAGGGTGATAGGGGGCACCCCTGTCGTGTTCCTTTTTCAATTTTAAACTCTTCTGTCACCACATTGTTTACTATCAATTTAGCCTTTTGTTCTGAATATATTGCATCTATGCCATTTTGGAACGCCCTTCCCACTCCCATCCCTTCCAAATTCTTCTTCATAAATTTCTAAGATATATTGTCAAAGGCCTTCTCCGCGTCTATAAATATCAAAACTGCTTTTGTATTCAAATTTGTCTGTAGAAGTTCCAGAACGTCAACAATGTTCCTAGTATTATCTGACAAATGCCTGCCAGGGAGAAAGCCTGCTTGGTCTTTATGAATAACTCCATTTAAGACTTTTTTCAATCTATTTGCCAAAATGTCAGCAAAAATCTTGTAATCCACGTTTAGGAGTGAGATGGGACGGTAGTTCTTAAGTTGAGTCTTTTCAGATTCCAATTTTGGTATCAAAGTGATGAATGCCTCTTTCCACGATTCTGGTGCCCCCTTCCCTTCCATAATTTGATTACATACCTCCATCAATGGCTGAGTCAGGTATTCCTTCAATATCTTATAGTATTTGGAGGTAAGTCCATCTGGGCCCGGGGATTTGCCTAGTTGCATGTTCTGAATGGCATTTTCGATTTCCTGTTGGGTTATTTTATAATTCAGGTCAGTTTGTTTGTCTTGTGTTAGTTTTTGTAGGCCATAGCTTTTTAAAAATTTATTTATTTCAGTCTCCACTTGGGGTCCTTGGGAAAACAATTTTTTAAAATATCTCTGGAAACACTTTCTAATTTCCTCTGGTTTCTGAATACATTCTCCTTCAACCTCTAGATTGGTAACAAAGTTCAGTTTTTGTCTCTTTTTCAGCTGCCATGATAGCAGCTTCCCACATTTATTTGCCGATTCAAATGATCTTTGTTTCATCTGTTTGATTTTCCATTCAACTTCTTGATTTATCAGTTTTGCATATTGTGCTTGATGGAATTTTATTTCTCTCAAAACTTCTTTTGATTTTGGATTTAGTCTCAACTTTTTCTCTCCGTCTTTTATCCTTTCCAAGATCTTGTCCTTTTTACCGTTCCAGAGTTTTTTCTTAATAGAATTCTGCTGTATCAGAAACCCTCTCATAACAGCTTTGCTTGCGTCCCAGATTGTTTTTTTTTCCACCGAAGTGTTCAAATTTAGTTCAAAGTAGTCTTTCATCGTCTTTTGGGCCTTCTTCACTATCTCCTGGTCTCTAAACAATGCATCATTCATTCTCCATCTGAAGGATCCAGCTGGTGTAAGTCTCAAGTCCATTTTCAAGGGGTTATGGTCGGAGCAAGTTTTAGGGCAGATCTCTACTTTTTTGGTCTTGGGTGCCAGTCCTCTAGATATCCAGATTTGGTCGATTCTTGTCCAGGATAGGTGGGCCTCAGAAAAGAATGTTCCCTCTCTACCTAGGGGGTTCTTTGTCCTCCAGATATCAATCAAGTCCATATTGTCTGTGAGTTCAAAAAAAGTCTTTGGTAGTCTGCCATCTTTAGTCACATATTGATTTTGTGACTTATCCATGTGTGTGGAGACAACCCCATTCATATCTCCCATCAGAATGATGTTATTATAGTCCATATGGTCCAGCATTGTCTCATGCAGCTTCCCATAAAATTCAGATTTCCCCTCATTTGGTGCGTAAATTCCAATTATCAAAAATTTTTCTCCTTGTGATTGTATTTCGATCGCCAAAATTCTTCCTTGTTCATCTTTGAACACAAATTTTGGTGCTAGGCTCTCCTTTGCATATATCACGACTCCCCTTTTCTTTTCTTTAGCTGATGAAATAAATTCTTGGCCTAGTCGCTTGTTTATTAGCACTCTTCTGTGGAGCCTAGTCACATGGGTTTCCTGGAGACAAATGACGTCTAGTTGTTCTTTCCTCAAAATGTGAAAAATCCTTTTCCTTTTTTCAGGGGA
Source organism: Podarcis raffonei (assembly GCF_027172205.1). Classification (NCBI taxonomy): domain Eukaryota; kingdom Metazoa; phylum Chordata; class Lepidosauria; order Squamata; family Lacertidae; genus Podarcis; species Podarcis raffonei. The sequence goes on along the minus strand of NC_070606.1, from coordinate 65,008,985 downwards.
ATTTGCCCCATGGATATTCCAACTAAAAAGCTGCAGAGACATCCTGGATCAGCTTGTTAGCCGATGGGGTTGTCTCCCTTCTCGTCTATGTCTGGAGGTGGATCTTTTGTACCAGGCGTGGGGGGTGGCCAGGTACCTGCTGTCCCTTTTCGAAGGTCCTCCCCGTGATCGTTTAGGAATTTTTCTTGCTCTTCTGCTGTTCTGATTCTCACCTTCTTCCCTTTCAAATTAAAAGATAATCCTTGGGGGAATTCCCACCTGTAAGGGATTGTGTTGTTTCTTAATAATCTTGCCAGATCCTTGTATGTAGTTCTTAAGTCCAACAATTGTTTTGGTATGTCTCTGAAGATTTCTGCTGTCTTTCCCTGTATCACCAATGGGTTTTTAAAATGTAGGCCAAGTATGTTGTCTTTTTCTTGCTTGTATCTCAATATGATCAAGCAATCCCTTGGTTTATCTTTCTTGGCCACTCTTCCCAATCTAAAAGCGGTGACGATTTTGAAGTCTTTCTCTTCTGCCAAACCCCAGAACTTGGATATTTCTGCAGTCAAAAAGCCAGCCAAATCTTCCTTTTCTAGTTCTGGAATATTTCTAATCCTAAGATTACTTTCCCGGTTTTTCAGCTCCGCCATAGACAGATAGGCCTGTTGTTCAGTGACCTGTCTACTCAGTGGTCTTACTTCCCCTCTTAATTCCTCAATCCTTTTTTTGTTTTGGTCTGCTTTCGTGTTTGCGTCCTCAGCTAATTTTCGGTTCTCTGATATAGTCTTTTCAAAATTTCCTATCGCCTGTGTGTTTTGAGCAACTTGGTCTGTCAACTTATTAATCGTTGCTGTAACCTGGTCAAATTTAGCCGCTTGTTCATCAGCTTTCTTATTTAATGCTGCCAGTTGATCCAATATTTCTTTAGAAATAGGGTCTAATCCTCCTGCAGCCATATCCTCCAAAACTGGCTGTTTAAATTGTCCTTCTTGCAGACCTGTCACAATTGGAACAGATGATCTACGTGGCTGCACAGGCAAAGTTGATTGCAATAGTTCAGTTTGTTTTGCTTTCTTGGCAGCCCTTGTTTTTCCTGCCACACTCATTCCACAACTGTCTAGGTTTCAAGGTCAAATTGTAAATCCCATGGGAAAAGCAATCATCCAGGCAAAAAGATTTCCAAAACAACCAGCAGTTCTCAGAGGTTTATATTTCCACAATCCAGCAGGGGGAGCTCCCCAAAAGTTTCCACCATTTAATTCCCAAATATGGTAAAATCCAAAATAAGGGGGGGAAACCCTCTAAATTCACTTTAAACTGCAGATGATAAAGGTTCTTTGCGAAGGTGTGAACAACAGTTCCTTTTTTGTAACTGCAAAGTAGCCCAATGTAACTTTATGTCTCTATACACAGTTGCCACAGTCTGATGTTACTTTGTATCCAGGCAGCCCGTGAGCTGGGGCTTATAACTTTATAATCCACAAAATATAGAGAGGTATAGCACAGTCTCACAATCAAATCCAAACTTGCAGGGTAAGTTCCAACTTCTTTTAAACTCCTTTCAACGCTTCCGCTTTAAAAAAACTTTGCTCAGTACTTTAAACAGGGACGGAAGACTGACTTCCTTTTTAGCGTCTCCCGCTTTCAGCCGAAATTCACCAATTTGATGTCCAAATAAAGCCTCAAATTTCTTACTCACGAGTTTGTTGTTTCCAATCAAATGTTCAAAGAAGAAAGGTCAGCGCTCATCAGCAGCAGCCGCGCGGCTTCGCTTCCGCGGAAAGAGCGATGGATTCACAGCACCGCTACCCCCTCCACGTTCCGGAGCCCCTTACGGGGTCCCTTCTGCGTATCCGAGGTCGCTCCTGGTGCCCGCCGAATCCCACGGCCACGGGCTCACTCTACCCGTGGTTTTCCTAAACGGGTCGTCGCTGTGCCGCAGCGCACGACCCTTTTCCGCGGAGCCCCTCCTCAACAACTGAAGAGGACCGCCATTGCTGTTTCGCGCCGCCTCCGGAAGCGAAACAACTTAAGACTTCCCATCACTCTTTGCCATAAGGGTTGAATTGCTCTCAATTGCCCTCTGTGATATCATCACATTTCAAATCTAATTGCCTACAGACTCTTGTGACATCATCTTGCTCACCGTATGGCCCCTGAGAAGTACCTAAACCAGGATGGAAGAAGAAGCAGAACTGAGGGGAGAAAATTGTGCTAATAAAAGGAACACCATAAAGGTAAAGGACTCCTGACAGTTAAGAGCAGTTGTGAATGACTCGGGTTGCGGCGCTTATCTCGCTTATCTCGCTTATCTCGCTTTACCGGCCAAGGGAGCCGACGTTTGTCCACAGACAGTTTTTCTGGGTCATGTGGCCAGCATGACTAAGCCGCTTCTGTCAAACCAGAACAGTGCACAGAAACGCCGTTTACCTTCCCGCCGGAGCGGTACCTATTTATCTACTTGTACTTTGATGTGCTTTTGAACTGCTAGGTTGGCAGGAGCTGGGACCGAACAACGGGAGCTCACCCCATTGCGGGGATTTGAACCGCCGACCTTCTTATCGGCAAGTTCTAGGCTCTGTGGTTTAGACCACAGTGCCACCCGCATCCCAAGGAACACCATACGGTGCCTTATACTGAACCAACCATTGTTCCTTCTAGTTCAGTGCTGTCTACATTGACCAGCAGCAACTCCCCAGGATTTCAGGCAGGGGAGATGCTGGGCTGTGACCCTTGAAGAAAATACTGGAGTTATAGAGGAAGCACATTAGCAGTTGAGTCATTGCATATGGTCTGTACATTTGGCACGTGTCCCACCCTGGTCCACTCCCAGCCTTCTTTCATCAAACAAATTCTGCGAGATTTCTGGAGCTTCAAAAAAGCGACAAAACTCTTTGACAGAAATGACGGCAGGAGAAAAGGAATTGCTTCATGCTTATTTAATAAGGCGGCTCTTAACAACAAAGTTCGGTAAGGTAAAAAGAATGCACATCATTCCTAAAATAGCACAGGCCTCAAAATACAACAAAGCAACGACTCATAACAATTCACAAAATACCACTTTACCCATTGCAGCAGTAGCAACTCATCCATTTACCTATTGGTGTCTCCTCCTCCTCCTCCGCCTCCTCCTCCAAGTACCCCAACATTATCTTGTTTGATCTTCTCCCTGCTCTGACTGGCAGCTGCTTTCTAAAGCTTGGGCTGGGTTCACCCCTACGGCATGAAATACTGCTAGCTGGAAATGGCAGGGCTCATGTGCTGTAACTACGTAACTGCAGACCTACCATTAAAAGCTATTGTCTGTCTTCAGCTTGGGTACTTGCTTGGTGTCTAACCAATTACTTGCCATTTGGAGTCTGCCAGATTAGGAAACACCCCTGGGAGCAGAGCTTCTGGATGTGATTGATCTGATGAATGAAGCACACTTTCTTCTATTCTGAGTTTTTTGGGGGTGTTGTTTTTTTTTGACACACACACGCACACACTTTCTTATTGGAGTTGCTCGCTTCCACCATATGTAACCTAGGCAGAAGGCATTCTGGACAGTCTCCAGATGTTTTTGAGACAAAAGCCTTGGAATGTGGCTGCAGCGCCATCCCTGAAATCTGCATATTCCTCTGTGGAATTGTGCGTGGGCAGGCAGTTACACTGACTCCATTGTTGTGAACTGGTTTTCAATTACCATCTTAATGAAAGGATGCCCAGGTGACCCGCTGCTGTTTGACTGCCCCCCTAGTCAACAGCTGTTTTCAGAGTCTGCGGACCCAGGGGGCTTATTTGCTTGCCTCAGGTGGAACACCTTGATCCAATTACTTCCCCTCTCATCACAGAGCTGAAGCCTGGCACCACAATGGCTGATATTTGATCTGGGCTCCGAACGAATTCTCTGTATTATATGTGCCTCTTGGCATTAAACAGGATAAGCAAAAAAACAAAACAAAGCCCGCCAACAGCTTCGACATGTAAAGCATCTCTTCCTGACAGGATGTCTTCAGGCACTTTAGGGAAGATGGTACCGTAATGCACAATAATGTTACCTTAATAAGGGAAGCAAGACGACAGGAGGAATATTCCTGCTTTCGTTCCAAAAATGAGAAATCTCAGTAATCTTGCTGCCTTTTCCATTAGCTTCATTACAGGAACTCTACTGGCTCAATCAATGTAGTGCACAGCACACAAGGACATCTGAAGATGTTTCTGTGATGGGCTTCATGTCTTCACTACCTCTTCTGTGGAGCTTCTTGTGCTGGTTTCAAGCGTTGGTCATCTTTTTCCTGATCTTGGTGGCAGAAATAGAAACCGCCAAATACTAAGTCAACTCAATAGTTAAGAGCAAAGTGACCCTGAGCATGAGCATTTTTCTGTGCACGTGATAGCAAAACTGGATGCCTTCATCTAGCCCATCTGCAAAAAAACATGTCTCTCCTGTATCAGTCTCTACAGCCACAGCAGGTGCTATAACAAGGGCATTTTTTTCAACCAGAACTCGCCAGAACTCAGTTCCAGCACCTCTCAGGTGGGCACCATTGCCATTCTAAGAGAATGAGGCACGTGTTCTTGATGAGTGCCTCCACCTTTCCTCAGAAAAATAGCACTTTCTGTAACTCTGCAATGGTTTGACTTTACCCCCTAAGGCACATTCTTCTATTGCCTCCTGAGACAGATGGATGCCAACAAGATAGAAACTCTGCTTAAATGGAACTATGTTAACTGTAAAGGTAAAGGTAAAGAGACCCCTGACCATTAGGTCCAGTCGTGGCCGACTCTGGGGTTCTGGCGCTCATCTCGCTTTATTGGCCGAGGGAGCCGGCGTACAGCTTCCGGGTCATGTGGCCAGTATGACTAAGCCGCTTCTGGCGAACCAGAGCAGCGCACAGAAATGCCGTTTACGGTACCTTCCTGCCAGAGCGGTACCTATTTATCTACTTGCACTTTGACATGCTTTCGAACTGCTAGGTTGGCAGGAGCAGGGACTGAGCAACCGGAGCTCACCCCGTCGCGGGGATTCGAACCGCCAACCTTCTGATCGGCAAGTCCTAGGCTCTGTGGTTTAACCCACAGCGCCACCCACGTCCCTATGTTAACTGTATCCTTCTTTAATTCTTGAAGCCATCCTCCCATGTTCTTAGATGTGGGGTGGGGGGAGAGGTTGGAGAAGCTACCCAGCTTAGTCTTGAAATGTGCTTAACAGTTAGCAGGGCTACTACCAGGACCCTTGGCCAGCCTTCAGGCCTAATGCATTTTGCTGCCTGAAACAAAGGACAAGATGGTGCTCTCTCCTTGTTCCACATAGGAAAGCTGACTGTATTGGCAGTTACTTCAACATGAGATACAGGATTAAGTCCTCCAGAGCATCTGAAGCAGCAAGTCTGATTTTGGGGCAGGGGAGCAAGCTGTGAGGCAATAGAATGGGATAGTGGTGGTTCTGGGGTGAATGCAGGAAAAACAGCCAGGGAATGCTGTCGCCCCTCTTGCCAGTATCTGGCATCTAAGGTGCTTACCTCACCCTGCCTAATGATAGGGTTGGTCCTCCCAGTATTAACTGCTATTGGACAATGAAGGTGACTCTGTAAATAGTTTTCCAGGTGGATCCAGCACAGGAGGACCATATCACAGGCCTATGGCATGGGCAACTTTCCTCACCTGTTCTGGAATTATTGGATGAAGTGAAGCAGGACTTCTTCATGCTAATATTTCAGGGAAATTAGCAACATCATACAATCACATGGGGTCAGTATCAGTTGCCCATTATTGCCTTTCACAGTCTTACAACGGCTTATAAAGAGTGTCAAATGAGACAAACCAGCAGCAACAGCACTGGTCTTAACACCATGCAGATGTTTACATCAGGATGCATCTTCAGTAACTAGCTCCACTCAGTGATACAGATTATGTTGGCTGTTTACTGGAGGTGGTTATTTATTTATTTATCTATCACATTTCTAGTCCACCTTTCTCCAGATGGGATACACAGGGAAGGTTGTAGCGCAACAGAAAAGTAACTAGTTTGCAGGCAGAATGTTCCAGGTTCAACCCCTGGCATCTCCAGGCCCCCTTGGCATATGACATCACGCAACGCCAGGCCCCCTCAATGTGAGGGGCAAGTCGGTGCCCCTGCATGGATGCTACTGGTAATGGCAATTGGCTAGTCATGACTTTGGCTCATTATTGCCAGGAAGCTGATTATTGGTTGCCATTCTGCACTGAGCAGCGAAGAGCAGCCTGCAAGGATCTGTGTTGCTCCCTCTTCCCCAAGAGCCCTTCAAGCAAATGAGAAATACGGAAATCCGCACGAGACCTTTCCTGGAGACTGACTGACAGCCTTCTGATGTGAAGGGAGTAGGAGAAGGCCGCACAGGCCTACTGCACTTACACAACCATATTTTTAGAAGCAGCTTTTATTATTAGCGGCAAGCATGGGAGCCATCTTCATTCGATAATGAGAACCTTTGCAAGGAGTTTTCCTCCCACAGGGCCAGCGCACTCTTTTGTCTGTTCCTCCCTCCTCTTGTGTCTTGTCATCATGTAAGATTCTCAGCTCTTTGGGGGCACAAACTATCTTTATAGCTTCTATATAAAAGAGTACTTTACATGGTGCTCTCCCACCCCCACCCCGTCTGTGTGTGTCTCTGTGTGTGTGTTGCTAGAAAAATGGTGGAGAAATGAAAGTACAGATGAACGAATAACAGGAAGACAATCAAACATCCCCAAAGCATATCAGGATGATTCAGGAGGGATGCGCAATGTATTAACTCCCTACAAATAAAGCAGAACGAGTGCTCACTAAAGCACTCTGACCTCTGCACAAGCTTTGCACAAATTCAGATATGCGCTCAATAAATAGGCAATCTGACGGAGCCTTGAGTCACCCAAATAGTGCTTTCTGGTCTTCTGGCTCACGTTTCCTGAGAAATGTCATTATCATTAAAAAAGTGAAGTCCCTATGGATAGCCATGACAAGCAGCAATTACTGCACTGCCAAAATAAAAAATGGGAGCTGTTTTGCAAACATTTTTCTTTGCAGTCCTGCTATCACAAGAGAAGTAGGTGTGAAAACACATGAAAACATATCTTCCTTAATAGTCTTTTAATTATCTACTCAGGTGAACTATAATTTGAGGGAGGATATATTAAATCTAATCTTTTAATAACAGTACGGATAGTTAAGGATGTGATTCTGTGTAATGGAGTGATGGCAGGATGCAGTCGGATTGCAGCTGCGTGTTGAAAAACCTGGGGAATCATTTCAGCTCCCTACCCCTTTATATGCACCTGATCCTGGCCTGCTCTAGGTCACCTGAAATCTCTTTGCTTTAAGGGCCTTCAGTTGTGCACTTGGTATCTACTGCTGCCATGGGGAATAATGGAGCAACCAAAATAAGCAGGGACTCATTGGTATATCACCTGCATCCATGCACCTTGGCATTAGAGAAGGATACAAATACAAAGAAAGGAGAGGTCAAAGCAGTGAAAACCTGGGAAGGAAAAGGTAGATTTTCAAAGAGGAATTAAAAGATAAAAAGTAGGGAGGGTGTCACATCCCTGAGACAACAGAAAGACAGATAACAAAAGGGTCAGAAAGGATAGACAATGTGGTTATGGGATTAGAGGCCAATATTGGGAGATCTTTCCTAGGCATCAAGGAAGCAGTGGGCAGGTGAGTGGGGAGCAAAGAATACAGTGGTACCTCGGGTTAAGAATTTAATTTGTTCTGGAGGTCCGTTCTTAGCCTGAAACTGTCCTTAACCTGAGGTACCACTTTAGCTAATGGGGCCTCCTGCTGCCGCTGCACCACCGCCCGATTTCTATTCTCACCCTGAAGTAAAGTTCTTAACCCGAGGTACTATTTCCGGGTTAGCAGAGTCTGTAACCTGAAGCGTCTGTAACCCGAGGTACCACTGTATGTGACATAAGGCATTGATGCACATTTAAACAAAAAGAGACAGGGGTGGAGGGGGATAAATAGATCAGCCTGGAGTGGTCTCAACAATCAGTGTGGCCATGCTGGTTTAAGGGATCACAGTAGACCGGCCTCTCCATCACTGGGACAATGAATGAGATTCCTCTCCCTCCTTGGCTGCCACATGACTACAGGAGTCTTGCAGCTTCCCCTCTCCCCCCACCATGATCAAAACCTGATACGGAAATGGGCTGGCTGTGAGTACCCTGCACAGTAGAAGCAGCAACAGATGATGTATGTGTGTGTGTGTGTGTGTGTGTGTGTGTGTTTGTAAGTGACTGTAGAGGGTTCTTGCCTAGCTGAAACATGATCTGGCATGGCCATGGCAAAGTGGAGCTGAGTAAGGGTCTGCATATTTGCAGATTCCAGGAGATGGAACAGGGCCAGCACTGTTTCACCCACAGAGCCTTAACACCATGCCCCCATGCCCCTAGGATGCGGATATGAATGTGCCAGCAAACACACACCATTGCTTACTTCTCAACCCCCACTACTACATTGTCTCAGACGGTCACAGTGGAGAGACAGCTGCTAGGCTTAGGAGACCAGAAAGAACATCTTCTGAGGCACCCACAGGCAAATCTCCATTGCCCAGGCACTTTCCCCCTTCCTTGGGAGTGAAAACAACAGTGACCTACTTCAAAAATGGTTGTAACAACAAGGCTGTGAATCAGTCTTTGCACTTTAAAAAGCTCCATGCACATTATAATTAATAAGGAGACATTATCTCAGCTTATCCTACCTAACTCCTCCTCCATTGGATGCTTTCAGCTACTACCCACTTCTTGCCAGTTATACTAATATCTGCTTGGCTTATGACTTTTCCCACTGCACTCTGTTTGAGAATGTTTTCCAGTGCTTTGGGGACTTGAGAGGTGAGACTTTTTTTCAGTTCATAAAGGAAAATCCACAAGTCAAGTCAACCCCTGATCATCATTTAGGTTTCTGACTGTCTCCCTTCAGATCTTTTCTTTGTTTGGAATGAGTTTAATTTCCCTTAATGGCATTGTTTTAGATTCTTGTATTTTATTGTTATTGTTTCATTTTCTGAAAAATAATCCCTGGCCCTGGAATTTCCTGGCTCAGTTCTCCCAGTCTGCTTGGTGCAGGAATCCCCTCAGTCCATGCATAGGCTAGCAATATAGCCAGCCATAGTCCCTAAGCAGAATTCAGGGGATGAACTCACCCTTACCCTCCCACCGAAACACAATCCTGTTGCATTACAGTTTATTTTGCTCTTTGCTGCTTCGTTTGTGGGGTGGGGATCACATTCTGTGTCTCATTTTGTAATGGTGTGTTGTGACATAATGATTTTCCTTGACATTCCATTCAAAAGGCAAAGGACTCTTTTACTCTTTTACTAGAGTCCTTTGTGTGCCCATTATTCAGATCCACAGATTATATCTAAGTTATATGACACAAACCCTAACATTTGAACATAGAGGGAGAGCTGTTTCTTCTACGGTCCCCAAATGACACTGGTTAGGACAACATAAGTAGCCCAGCCGGTGACATGCCTGTTCTGCAGCATAGGAGAAATAGCAGTATTAGTAACTGAACCATAGTGTGCTTGAAACACTTTTGATAATGGAATTCCAGTTGGGAAACATGGCCTAGAGCAGCTTTCACCAACCTGATGTCCCCCAGATGTTTTGGATGACAACTCCCATCTGCTCCAGCTGCACACTAAGTTGTACACTAAGTTGGACAACTCCCATCTGTTCCAGCTGCACACTAAGTTGGTAAAGAATGGGCTAGAGTTTCCATATGAGGAGGGTTTATTTAATAAAGTCAATATTCTGTTGTTGGAATCCATATGAAAGCAAACTAGTGCCAACACTATAAGCTCATGAATTTGTGTGGCAGCTCAATTTAGTAATATTTATTGATAGTAGTATATAACTGAGCACACCTTAATGTATTTACTGCATTATTCCATGATGGACCTTGACAAAACTTACTTTCTGGTCCTAGGCAACTTCCCATCCACTTAACAGACCCAGCCTAGCTTAGGTTCAGCGAGGTAGCATCATCATGGGCCTGTAGACCATGTGCTGGGTTGCTAGACTGCACAAATAAAATAAGCTACTGGCTACTTTGGACTGTGTGAGCACTTCTACAAAAGCCAACGCACTACAGAATGCATCTGGGATGAGAAGAGGGAGAAGGAAGAAGTGCAGGAAAAAAGGGTCTGTGTCGTTTCAAAGCACAAAAAGTAAACAGGATACAAATCATCCATAAATGGGGATATGTTACCAGACATTGTATTAATAGCAATACTAATAATGTGATTAGCTAGTCATATACTCAAGTAAAGCAATCTGCAAGCTGAGGACTTGGAGCTACTTCAGGCCCAAGGAATCTAGCAGTCACGAGGCAGTGGGTGGTAAAAAGTCCTGTCTTTGTGTATGTGCATGGGATGTGTGTGTGTGTGTGTGTTGCGTATGGTGACACAGAGCACTTAGCTGAACATCCTCTTGAGATTCCCCCTCTCATGCAGGATAAAGTTTTCCCCTTACAGCTCCTTCCTCAACATTTTTCCATCTTACCTTCTTTCTGCTACTCTGCAATCTCATTATTCAGCCAAATGGAGTTATAAAATATATGATGCTGTCAAAACAATGGCTCGGTGCTTCGGCGTGTTGTTGCTGGAAGCACATAATAGAAGAGGAGGTTGGCTGTCATTATCAGCCCATTGGAAGGATAATGTATTTACTTAACCAGGGCTATGCACATGGTAGAGAACTGGACATTTTTGGAAACTAGAACAGCCAACAGAGATAGCTAATTACAGGGATAGTTAGCGGCTACTAGAAATTGTCCCTAGTGTTACATTCCAAAGAAATTCTGGCATTGCAAAAGCCACACCCATGTTAAAGTCACACTTCATGTTATAGTGTGACATCTACAAATATGTGGGATGTTCAGCTTCATATAACCAACATGCTAAACTCTAATTAATGCACGAAGGGTTAAGACCATAGAATAAGCCAGGGGTCAGCAAACTTTTTCAGCAGGGGGCCTGTCCACTGTCCTTCAGACCTTGTGGGAGGCCAGACTATATTTTTGGGGGGGAAATGAACGAATTCCTATGCCCCACAAATAACCCAGAGGTGCATTTTAAATAAAAGGACACATTCTACTCATGTAAAAATACGCTGATTCCTGGACTGTCTGTGGGCCGGATTTAGAAGGTGATTGGGCCAGATCTGACCCCCGGCCCTTAGTTTGCCTATCCATGGAATAAGCTGTCCTCCCCTTGGGAGGAAGGCTTACCAAACTCTTTGTTCTTCTATTTCCATCATATGAACCCTACCAGTAAGGAGGTCTAAGCTGGCTACTCTCAGCTCAGACTCAGTGGCTTAAGCAAGCCATCTTTGTGTTTCTATAAAAATATATTTTAGAAACATTTTCTGTTTTAAAACCTAAGTTATACTGCCTGTCTTTTCTTGCTGCACATGAACCTGATGTTTGAAGAGTTTGTAAGTAAACTTTTTTTTTTTAACTTACCAAATGTGTGGTCACTTTCTATGCTAATAGAAGTGGGGAACTTTGTAAACAACTTAGAAGGTCTATCCATCTATATTTCCCTACTTTACATTGGTGCATATTTTGTGATTTTAAATCACTGCTGGGGTTCTGTCACCAAAGAGTACTTGCCCCAAACCTGGATCTTGGTATCCAGGGAAATCACATTTTTATTTTACCATATCTATTTCCCCCCCTTTCAACCAACACAATATGCTCCTCATTGAGAAATGAATAGGGAGAGCGGATTCACATGTCTGAATTTCTCTGTGTGTGGTTGTGTATGTGAAGGTGAAGGTGAAGGTGAAGAAAAGGCTAATAAAAATGCAGTGGTACATGTGGTGAGCTATTGGCCATCTTCATGTTCTCAGCTGATGCGAGGATGCAGCTGTAATCCTAGAAATGCTGCTGGTTTACTGTGTGTCCTTCTCACTAACCTTTTCCATGTGATTCTATGCTCATGCATCCCTGTACACAATTGTGTAGTGCATAGTGGGAACTGCTCAAGATCATCTGGAAATAGTTCTCCACCCCTTTTTAATCAATTGTTAAGCTTCAAATTAAAAAAAAATAAAATTAAAGCAATTGACTTAATAACAGGAGCTAAGATCACTGACAACCTTAAAAGCACTTGCGCTCACAAATGAACAATTTTAAGAGCTGGATCCTTCACCTAAATCAGTGGTGGCCAAACTTGGCCCTCCAGCTATTTTGGGACTACAATTCCCATCATTCCTGAGCACTGGTCCTGTTAGCTATGGATGATGGGGGTTGTAGTTCTAAAACAGCTGGAGGGCCGAGTTTGGCCATGCCTGACCTAAATGGTCAAAGGCACACAGGCCGAGTTGTGTGACCAGTAATGCATTACCCAAAATGAGAATTTGCATTACAAAAAAGAGAACAAAATATAATAGCAATTTGCTGAAAGTTGCATACGGTAATTTATATTTATAGACGCAAATTTAGAAATAATTACAATTTAAATAGAAACCAGTTATATTTCGCCATAGCAGGGAAGACACCAGGTGACTTGTCTGCCTGCTTAGGACAGATAGAAGACTTCCCTTTGACAGCCCTTCAAAACGGAGGACTGTCCTCTGCAAAGTAGGGTGCATGGCCACCCTAGGCTACACATAGTCAAGGCTTTCATACCACACCCATGGGGCTTCAGTAGAAAAAGCCTTGCTCATCTAACTATGATTCATGTTGGGACCTGCTGATCTGAACAAGCCTGGGGCAATCTAAATGGATTTGTAAGAAGAAGCCAAGCCCAAGGACGCCAGAATAAAATTAAGCAGCTGAAAAAAGTAAATAAAAATGGCCTCTGGTTGCATCAGAGGTCATGGGGAAAACAAATCTTCTGCTTCCCACATTGCCCTTCTTGTAATGCAACAGGTCGGTGTGTCTGGCTGCTAACCAGAAGGTTGGTGAGTCTACCCAGGGACAGCTGGGTAGACTCACCAGGGGTTTGGACTAGCTGACCCTTGGTGTCCCTTCCAAATCTACGATTCTATGAGTCTATGATTCTTGCTTTACGAGCAAGCGAAACAAGCTGCAGAACTCAGGCAGGGTTGCAAATGCTTTCCACATTAGGAAGCGGGGGGTCTATATCTGCAAATCTCTGGCAATAATGAAAGCCAAGTGCTGTGCAAACAGAAGAGTAAAATGTCAGATCAAGTCCTGACAAGTCTCTGCTGTAAATTGAATTATCGGCCATGCTCTTGTCTTGTACTGTTCTCATTCTCTCAAATGATAAACAGCATCCATCATATCATCATGTCTGGAAGCCAAACCAGGAACTCCTTTACATTGTGTAGCCAACGAGAGAAAAAAATGCATCTGTCTGCTTTTCTGCATTACTTCAACTCCTTCATGCCTCATACCTTCTTGTTTCATTGCACTGGGATCAATGCCTTAGGCCCCCAAATGGCTTATACCAACATTTGCCAACCTGGTGCCCTCCAACTGTTTTGGATTACAACTCCCAATGCTGGCTGGTGCTGATGAGTAGTTGTAGTACAAAACTTCTGGAGAACACCGGGCTGGCGAAGGCTGGTTTATACTTTCACTATTCCACACATGAAGGACTTGCCACCAGCAAGGTCCTCACACCTCATCTTAGTCATATGGACTTGATTTTCCTAGAACAGAATACTGGCTTTAAATTTGGTGGTGGTGGTGGTTTTTGTGGTTGTCGTTTGCCAAATCACTCTCAACATCTGAGCCATGTTTTGAGAATCATTTCATTCATTCTCCATTCCATTGAAACCTTATATCTTTTCTCTTTGAATTTATAATCTGAGTGTCTGTGGTTGTTTTTCTTCATGCAGGCTTTGGGATGGAATTGCGTCCAGTCCTGATCTACCTATCTCTCTGACTCTGATGCTGTTAAGCAAGTTGGGGAATCTGTGGCCCTCAATAGGCTGCTAAACACTTATTCTTGCCATCCTTGACCACTAGTTATGCAGGCTGGGGTTGGTGGTAGCTAGAGTTCAACAGCATCCAAATCCCTGTTGCAAAGGCATGGACACTCTGGTCATTTATTACATACGCTGTCATTTCTGCAAGAACCATTTACCTGGATCCAAAGGCAGATTGTGAAGTGTCTGTTTCAAGGCTGTTTTTTACAATGTAAAGAAGCCAGTTACTGTAAGAAAACAACCTGTTTCCCTTCACAAGGGTTGTCTTTGTTCAGAAGCCAAACCATGAAGCCCCGAATATGTCAAAACGAGGCAATGAAAAACAAACATTTTCCCCCCTTTGTGGTCAATACACTATGCTTTGATTTTGATATCTGCTGAACTCTTGACCCAAAATGCTCATATTATGCACGTTTATGATGAATGTCAATGACCGTTCTGTTCTAATCGAATGTGAAGTTATGAAATGTTTGGGAGCAGAAGGACTGAATTTGGGAACTAATCTAATAGATTCCATTCAAATCCCTCCCTCTCACCCAGCATAGGCAGTGTAGCAGGCAGCTTTTTATTTGTGTATATTATTTGCAGCTGAGGTTTTCCTTGCCGTTGCAAACTGACAGCAGTCATGTTCGCCCTCCATATAACCTGGGGAGTTCAGACCTGGGCTTTTTGTTGTTGTCGCTGTTAGCATAATTGCTCTTCCCACAGTGCCTGCTGCACAGTTTGTAAGCTCATTTCGAGCTCTGCTGTGGGGATTAGTGATAACACTCCCTATTGTACAGTGTGTCTTATTATTTAAAATCCGAAAGAGAACAAAGGCAGTTTGGTTCTTCTTCTGAACCTTCTGGATAGAATAATATTTCCCGAGAACAGTGTTGAAACACCCCCACCCCCAAATCCTGTCTATCTACTATTTGTTCTGTTCGGCCAATAAAGGGCAAAGCCAATGTTAAAGATGATGAATCATGATAATTTATGCTTTATTAAGTGTCTGCCCCTTAGAGAGTCCTGTGGCATTAAGGTGTTCCGTGGGGGTAGTGAGATATCTTTCAATTTACATCCCTATATCTAGGATCTAGCTATATGGCAGAACAATTTGGTGTGGGAGGAATGTTGTCTGCTAGAATGTAACCCCAGCAGCATTCTATTTATATTACGTGAGGATTATTTAGCCAAGAAACAGCAGCAAATCAATCACATTTTTCATGCTACAGTATTTCACCATTATGTCAAAGGGAACATCCTTTAGCTTTAAAGGATCATTTTGCCCTATATGTATCAAGTTTTGGTAAATTGTATGCATGCTTGCTTATTTATTTATTTATTTATTTATTTATTTAATTAATTTATATACCACCCTTCCTCCAAAGATCTCAGAGCTGTTTACAAGATAAAAGCACAGGATAAAAGCCAAAGTGAATAGTTAAAACAAAAAACAAAACAATACCTCCTCTTCCCACAAACACATTTAAAAGGTCCTAGAATATTAATCAACCTAGTTGAAGAGGAACACTTTTGCCTGGTGTGTAAAGATGTATAATAAAGGCACCAAGCCAGCTTCCATGTAGAGAGCACTTCACAAACAGGTAGCCACCACCACATTTAAGGCCCGTCCTTATGTTGCCACCCTCCAGATCTCTCATGGAGGCACACAAAGAAGGGCCTCAGAGTATTGTTACAGGGTCCAGGTCGGTTCATATGGGGAGAGGCGGTCCTTGAGGTACAGTGGTACCTTGGATTACATACGCTTCAGGTTACAGACGCTTCAGGCGTCTCTGATAACCCAGAAATAGTACATCAGGTTAAGAACTTTGCTTCAGGATGAGAACAGAAATCGTGCTCTGGTGGTGCGGCGGCAGTGGGAAGCCCCATTAGCTAAAGTGGTGCTTCAGGTTAAGAACAGTTTCAGGTTAAAATCGGACCTCCAGAACAAATTAATTTCTTAACCTGAGGTACCACTGTATTGTGTTCCTGAGCCATTTAAAGCTTTATAGGTCAAAACCAGGACTTTGAATTGGGCCTGGAAGCTAATTGGCAGCCAGTGGACTAGGCCAAGATCTGTGTAATATGCTCACACTGCCTTGCCCCAGTGAGCAACCTGACTCCCGAATTCTGCATCAGCTGAACTTTCCAAACTGTCTTTAGAGGCAGCCCTACGTAAAATGATTTTTTATCTAAATAATGTATATTCTGTTGAGTATAATGGTCTCTAAGCAGTTTAATCGTACTGTCACAAACGTTTTCATGGAAAAAGCTTTGGGAAATCAGACTTGCATATCTTCAGTTAGACATGGTAGAAAGAGAAGACGTAAGCCAAACCTCTCACTTGACCAAATATGCATTCAGCCAGATCCCAGAAATGCAAGGTTGGTAGGGTAAATCCATATTTAACCACAACTAGTTCATATTTCATTTGTTAACAACCTGCACTGGCAGATGGCGGCAGGAGTAGGACCAGCCCAAGGTATTCTATTGCCTGGGGCAAAACAGCAAGTGGTGTCTTGTCACATCAAGGCAGAGTACCAAGAATGACCAAGTCATTCTGGCACCCAAGGCAAAGAAAAAATCCCACTAGTACCCAGAGGTGCCACCTTCTGAAGAAGAATGGGGGGAGGTGTCAGGACATCGGAGGAGCCGGGGGTGGAGCTGAGTGCAGTGGCTGCACACAAGTAAACATTTTGGGTATTAAAGGGATGATTTTTCTCCACTTACCCCTTGTTCATCTTTTTCACAGTGGTTCAGTTTCTGTCTGCTGTCCAATCAGCAACTGCTTTTGTGCTCCCCCCCCCGAAAAGTGCTTTCTTCTTCTTGCTTATAGGATTGCATGGCCAACATGATAATAGCACAATGCCATCATGTAGCCTGAACCACAATTCCCGCCAGACCTGGAAGACATGGCCAATGGCTAGGGATGATGGGAGTTGTAATTCAACAACATCTGGAGTTTCCTGACATTTGATGCAGCCCATCAAGATGAGCTATGTTGTTTTGTTGCAAAGGCAAATTCAGAATGAAAGCAGGGAGCACTCACTCTGAATTGTTGAACACTTTCAACCCTGTTTCAAATTATTGAAATGGGGATTGCTTTGTTGTTGTTGTTGTTGTTGTTGTTGTTGTTGTTACAGTTTGGGGAACCTTTGTGAAAAACCCATTTTAGCTCAGCATTCATTTCTTCTGCTACCTAAATCAATTACACTGGTACCTCGGGTTACATACACATCAGGTTACATACGCTTCAGGTTACAGACTCCGCTAACCCAGAAATAGTGCTTCAGGTTAAGAACTTTGCTTCAGGATGAGAACAGAAATCGTGCTCCGGCAGCACGGCAGCAGCAGGAGGCCCCATTAACTAAAGTGGTGCTTCAGGTTAAGACAAGTTTCAGGTTAAGTACGGACCTCCGGAATGAATTAAGTACTTAACCCGAGGTACCACTTATTTGTTTTAAAAGCTGTGTGATTTTTTTTAATCCTAATAAATTAAAATTGGCTGGAGCAAACACAAAACCCCAGTGGCAAAAACTGAAAAAATTGGAATCATTTTTGTCCCAGGGGTTTTTGTTTGTTTGTTTTCAAAAAGAACACCCTGGGTGAGATTCACCCAACCAGCCCTGTCAGTGGAAGCCGTGAGCAAGGACTTCCACTAGTACCATGGGGCTTTCCCCCTCTCCTCCCCCAGCATGCTCCTGCACCACCAAAATTGGCTTTCTGAGGGGTTAAGAGAACTCTCAGGACAGTACCTGGTGGAGCAGAAAGGGAATCATTTCATCTGGAAAGCAGAAATGCTTTCACAAATGGAGCAATTGGAAGAGTGCATAGCTGAAGTCTACCCCCTGTCTGGGCACTTAAAATCTACATCACTGAATCAGTTTTTGTTAGGAGCTTCGCCCCCCCTCGCCTACTTACATTTGTGCGAGCAAACAACAAAACATTCTGCTTGTAAAATTAATTTTCCTTGTTTCCTTTTCGTCACAGGCACCTTTTGTACTGAAAATAGAGAGTGGCTGTAAATACATGAAATGTGGAGATGTTGTTTCCTACTGTGCAGGTGACTATGCCCTAGAAGGATTACATTGTAAGTTTACCTCTGTGTAAACCCTGCAGTGAAAAAGTGCACCGGTGGCATAATTTTATCCTCAGAGGTCTGGGTGAGAGTTAATACATCAAGATAAGGATTTAAATATTTATTTGGAAATGCGCATTTAAATATATACATATATATGTTCAGAGAAAATAGACATCCAAATATGCATTCGAATACATATTAAATGCATGTTTTGAGGCATTTTTTAAAAATGTAGATTAAGGCAGAAATTGAGGAGAACAGAATTATGGGAAGAAACATGTAAATGTTGCATAGTCTGGAAAGAGATAGATTTCTAGATGTAAATGTGTTATAGACTGGAGAGAGATACATTTGTCTATCCCTCCTCATCGCTCTCTTGCTTCTCATACTGAAACCTCATTCCACCATCTCTTAGCTTCTGGAAGTAGGGGTGAAGCTAAGTCTTCACCCCATCTCTGCCCAGCCCATTATATAGCCAAACCCTCTTACATTTCAGCTGGACAATTTGATGTCACATTCTTCACACCGTGTCTGTCCCTTGTAACCAAATGACAGTGTGGTAAAGATCAGGGCTCGAAAGCTTCACCTTTGAGGGGGAAGCCTAGACACGGACAAAGCCAGAAGACTGGATGTTAAACAGCTGGTGCCTACTCTATATTCATAACCAAGACGGGGCAAAAGAGTAGGATTGACATTTGAACTGCAACCTCTAGGCACTGACATTATGAAGTCACGAATTCCATTCATGAAAAAGACAACCTGTAGTAGGATGGCCTCCATTCTCCTGAGCTCAAATCCCTTTTACCCTCTGTTGTTCCTCCACGCTCACACTCTACCAGGTTTGGTACCTGATGTGCAAATAAGGCCAATACCAGGCCAAGGCTTTTCTTACACTGTTAGACTACACTTTACAGTATTAGTCTACCCAAAGTGTAGTCTAACACTGCAGATCCTCCAAGTGTCCCTATTTTCCAGGGAAGTCTCTGATCTAGAGAAGCCATCTCAGTTTCTGATTTGATTCTGGAATGTCCCACATTTCCTTAGGATGTCCCTATTTCCACTGGAGAAATGTTGGAGGGTTTGGAGTTATCCGACCCCCGAGCTGTCTGAAGGCAATCCTGTATAAGGAAGTTTTTAAAATGTTTTATTCTGTTTTTATATATGTTGGAAGCTGCTAAGAGTGGCTGGGGTAACCCAGTCAAATGTGGGGGTATAAATAGTAAAATTATCCTTATGGAATGGGACGTCCCTCTTTTCATCAGAAAAATGTTGGAGGTTATGATGCTATAAAAAAACCCGACATTGGTGTGCTTAGTGCTCACCAGCAAATGGTTTGGTTCCATCCTAGGTGCCACTAGGCTGTTTCTGGAGAGAAAACCCAGTTCTGACCACTGTCTAAGGGAGACTTGAAAGTCCTCGTCTACTCTGTTCCCATTCAGGATTCTGAAGGGGGAGAAGAAAGGCGCTGTTATTATTCCTGCCATGGAGTCGTACCATCCCCAGAGCCTTCTGCTGAAGCAATATGCCCTCTTTATCACCCTCCCACATCCCTAATCTGTCTCAGCGGCATCATTCAACAGCCCTTCATCTCCACACCGGATTCTGGCCCCAGCGGGCGGCCGTTGTCCAATATGGCCTATGGAGCTCACCAGAGGCAATAATGGGCCTGTTATGCTTCATTAAAAGGGTCATTTGGCTTAAGCCTCATGCCTCCTCCCCCTGTTAATCCTGATATTGAAAGGGTCTCAAGCAAAGGAGGAGGAGCGAACGGGGCGGGGTGGGGGAGACCGAACTCTGAATACACAAAAGCTAGAGGAATGGCAAGCGGCAGTAACCTAGCAACAGTGTCTCAGGATTTGAATGTAATTATCCCTCCAACGTGATAAATACTCTGAAGGACTCCTTATGTGGAGATCATACTAAACAAGTCTTTGAAATTACCCTCATCAAATATTGATCGAGGGAGAGGTTTGGGGGGGGGGAGAGAAAGGGAAAGGGAAAGGGAAGAAAAGGCCCAGCAAAATCCAGCAAGCCCATGGACTGTGGGTTAATGGGACAACACAGATTCATTAACATACAGCAATAGTACCAATAGTCTCAGCTGGCAACAAAAGGAACAGTCAAAAGCACAGCCATCAGGAAAGGCCGACGTATTGATTCTGCTTTTGTTTCATGTCCAGCATACAGAGCAGCAATCACAATAAACAGGATTTATCTTACCCAGCTGAACTGATGAAAGTTTAATTGTTGTGGAAGGTGAAAGGGTGTTCCCCAAAGGGAAGCATAAGTAGGGTAGAGGCTAGGATGGGAGTGCATCTTTACACATTAATAATCAGAAGGAATGCCTCCTTCTCACAGTGTGTGTGTGTACATTAGATATATCTCCTCAAATACCTGTTATAATCAAGGCACACCGGACTGGGAAAAGAGCTGATTTATTTGCTCGAGTGTGAGAGGAATGGATTTATTGCCCAGGGGTTAGCTTTTTGCGGCACTACACATCAGAGGTTACTGGGAATGGACTCCGTGGTACAAAACAACTTCACAAAGAACCCAGGTGACAAAGGAGCCGAGCAGTGGACGCCAGTCTGTGTACGCACCATACTTCGAAAGCACATTTAAAACAAGTGACTTCCCTTAAAGAATCCTGGGAACTGTAGTTTGTGAAGGGTGCTGACAACTGTTGTTCTGTGAGGCATAACCCACAATTCCCAGGATTCTTTGGGGAAAGTCATGTGCTTTAAGTGTACGGTGTGTGTGCAGCTTAACTCTGAAGAAATTAGGCACAATTTAATGAAACTTAGGGGCACAAGCTGCAGTCCTATACAGTGTAGTACATTCACCTAGGAATGTGAGCAAATGGACTCAACAGAATTTACTTTGAATAGAATAGGATTGCACTGTAAGTGTCTTACCACACTATTATTTTTTATTTTTTTGGGGGGGGGGAATTGTCCACCAGATGTCCTCAATAAATAATGCAATACCATAACATCAGGCCTTCAGAAATGATGTCAGGATGTGCCATGAACTTTTTTCAGTGTGTTTCTTTGGATACATTGGGAGGAGAGGAAGTAGGTTTATGGCAGGCCTTGCTCTGACCTACTTGTGTTTGCTGCAAGGTCTGAAGAGAGATGTGAGGCATGGCAAGCACTTCCACCCTTGCCATAGCTGTCTAGGGATGGGTGAGAAATTTGATTCAGTTTTGGAATTAAAGGTGAACTTACCTAATTCATTTTCTGAAATAATAAACTAACAGGAGCACAGTCATCTTTCAAAATCTGCACTTCCCTGAATTTTGCGATGCAATTTCCCCGCTAACTAATGTACACACATATGCATATACTAAAGCAGAGTGTGCAGAAAGATATTAGTAAACATAGTAACTCTAGTAAACATAGCATACTAACAACTATATTGGGAAAAATTACCTCACAAAAATGTGTGGAAAGTAAGATCAATTAGCCAAAGAATGGAGGAGGTTCCACAAGCCTGTCCCAGAATGCACTGCAACTGAAAAGCCAAATTTAAGAAAGGAGGTTTTTTTTAGACTAAGTCTAATTAACCAAAGGCAAAATAATACTTTAAGAAAAGATACAAATGTTATGGATCTAGCTAAACAATGGACACATACTCTAAGATTTCAAGCGGAGAAACAGCAGGTTAAATCTGTTAACAGGTGCAGGTGAGAAACTAAGGAATAAAGGCCACACATTTGAGGTCTTTTCCACCCAGATGCTTGTGAGTAACAACTTGCCTGGCACAGCCAGTGGGTCAATTTGCACTTACATAGGAAAGCACTTTTAACACATTCTGGAAAGATGGGTGATTTGAGGTGCTGATTAGCACAAATTTTCCCCCATCTTTATTGCAAATGTGACAGAAGAAAAGCAAAATGTTGTCAGCTCACATTAACAGTAGTAATAATAATAATAATCACAGGGCAACAAGAACATACACAGAAACTGCTCAGCTTTTCTGCTAGACAGCATCTCTCAACGGGCTGCTCAGCTTGTGGTTTCAAAAGTGGTGGGGTAGATGCTGTCTCCCCACTTAGAAGGAAAGAGAGAAGTTATGTATTTTAAAGAGACATGTCCCCAGCAGGGTGGATCTGCATCACTAGAACCTACACACTTGCACAACTATATGCACGTATCGTCCTGTGCATTTCAAACACTGACAAAGCAAGCATCACAATTGCACGAAGAGAGACCCACATTTATACATTTGGGGTGCTCATAGGCTCTCTTCAGACCAACAAGCTCACACGCATAGATGGGGCACAGGCAGTATACTTTATCCCTACACTTCCATGTGTGTTTGCTACGTCATGGGTCAATCAAGGAAGAATTGCTGGAGCTTATTTTTTAATAATGATCACAGAACTTAAAAACCATTTAAATCATCTAGAACACTCTTCATCACAAAAGCTGTCCCCAAACAATGGACAAGCAGAACAAGGGCTAGAACAAGAACATAACTAGGAACTAGAATAGCATTTGTACTCCCCCCCCAAAAAAAACAACTCCACCATTTGCTAGGCAACTGCCAATATAGATTCCATATAGGCAATCACTGGTCTCTAGGCCAGATGCTTGAGGGTCAAGCCAAGACTTCAGCCTGGGAATTTGCAAATCCAAGTTGATAGCCAATTACTTATAATGGTGTTGAGTTCTCCTGGAACAAAGTGAAGATAGTTGGGCTCAAAGTTTTAGCAGTGATGTAATGCTGTGATTTGAAATGGTGACCTCACTCCCCTTGGATGAGCAAGAAGGAAATGTTAACTCAGATTAAGAGAATTAGACCTCAATTTGGGGAAGGCATTGTGAATGTTGGACTAAAGAACATACTGAATATTTAGACTGAGACTGGAGATCCCATATCCCTGGGTAAAATCCAGCTCTCTAGAAAATGAATCAGAATGATGACACTGAGCATGGAAAAAAGAGAAAAGGATAAACCAGGAACATTCAGAGGTTCTTACTAGTATTCGTTTTAAGGAGAAAAAGTTAAAATGCGCCCTAATTAATTTCCTTACAATTCTGATACTGCCTCCTAATGCAGAGGCACAGAAATGGAACACTTCTGGAGCAAGGAGTAACCTGTATTCCACCTCCTCCTGCTCTAAGGTGGCAGAATAAAAGAGCTCTTGCAGTAATCTTTTTCTAAGAGTTGCATTGTTAAAACCATCCTTAGGGAAATTCAAGCAGCATAATTGCTCTAGTCTGACTCTGTGTGCTAAGCTGCTTGAATTAAGTGGGTGTTTTGGAATCCTGAGCAAAGCCTTCTGGGAAGTGACCTTTGACCCCCACTGCTGCACTTCTCAACCTGCCGCTAATTAGGATGGAGAGAGTCCCCCCTTTGTTTTCAAATACTAGTTTACCTCCGTCTTAACTTTCTGCTGGGAGCTGACCATGGTGACTTGGTGCATAATGAACAGGGCAGAGCAGATGGCAACACACCAGCACGCCTCTGCCAGGAAACAAAACTTTCCGCGCTGCAATGCAAAGAGGCCAGGCTTTGAGCTGTTTGTTGAGCCTCAACACTGCAAAGCTATTCATTAGCCACACAGCTCATAGCCCTGGAGGTAATGTCTCGGAATGTGGCTTTGTTAAAATCTATCTCTCTCTATAATTCCCCTCCTCATTCAGCAAACTTTTAAGCCCGTGGGAGGCCTAGGAAGGAGAGGGAGATGGAGAACTAGAGAAGCTTCCAGGAGGAGAGACCTGCCTTACCTTAGGACCACTGGACAACTCTCAAAACCTACTGGGCTGAGCTGGGTTTGAGGGCAAAGGAATAGATTTAGGTAGTTCTTTTTTCCACTAAGTCAAAGGCCCTGAATAGATGATAAGCACAGTATGTAATTTTCTCCCCTGGGCTTTTCCATTCTTAAAAAAGCATCGAGTCATGGTACCCACACCATAATGATGCAGGATAGAGTGATCCTGTTCATGATCCCAGCCAGTCAGCCATGCTATTTCCCTCTTCTGTTTCTTTTTATTCTTCACCCCCCTCCTGCATCAGTCTACCAGTATTCCATGGCTATTGATCATGCTCAGCCTTCAGTAGGCTGCTTTCACTGCTAGAGGCTTCTTTCTTAGCAATTTTTGTACATCTGAAAAGCACTGGCTTCCCCCAGATCTGCTGATGCCTCCCTCTCATGTTTAGGTAATACCATTTTGACTGCATAAGGCTCCACACTTGGAGAATATTTGTTCGCTATTTGTGTATAGCAGGTACAGCCAACACTGTTGTTGGACTACAAGTCCCATCATCCCTGACCCTTAACCATGTTGGCTGGAGGGGTGATGGGATTTGGTGTCCAAAACATCTGGAGGATGCCAGGGTGGCTACCCTTTGTATATAGGATAGCAGCTATGGAGTGGGGGGGGGAGAGTGGGAACCAGACTGGGAATATTGCAGCACATGGGGTGAGAGGTATTGACCTTTAGTCCTTCACTGGTTCCCCACTGAAGAGCCCCAGCTGCTCCTTGTCTCCAGATTTGCTGCAACAGCATGTTTGAAGGGCAAATAGCACATGGGATGAGGAATTGTGAATTAGAGAAAGAGAAGGACAATCCCAATGCTTGCTAGTTCTTGAGGGAGAGGGGTCATGAGAGAAGCAATTATGTGGTAAATGTGCCCTCTTTTGGGGTGGGGGTGGGGTAGGTCTCATTCTGATCCAATATTGGTTGGAATGTGGAGGTGGCTCTTCCAAGTGTTGTAGGACTAGCTCCCCTCAGTCCCAGCCAACATGGCCAATGGTCAGGGATAAAGTTGCAGGCCAGGAACCTTGGTGGGGAGGGCACCCTGTTGGCTACCCCTGGACTAGAGAAACACAGAAAGCCCCAATATCAAAGAAACTTGAAAAACCTAAAGCAAGCTGCCTAAGGCATTTAAATTCACATCATTTTCTGTAAGAAAACAAAATCAAAATGCACCACCTGCTTATTTGTCACTATCCCAGTACTTTTGAATTTACCTGCTGGAATCATGCAAGCTGAGAGCAGATTTACTTCTAAACTGAACAGCTGTTGAATCTTCATGTACCATTTCCCTCATGTTTCCAAAAGTAAAAGGGATAGTGGATTTCCGCCCCCTGCAATATCACATAAAATAACCCACAATCCTGCTTGTGTGATATGCAGACCAGACCTGTTTCGGTGGTGTCACAGTAAACACTTACAGCAAACAGTTCCAGCATTCCTGTGTCCCTTTTGCTGAAAACCCTTTAATCAATTTGAGCACTGAGAAATTATGGTACACAAGATTAATGGGCACTGGGGACCAATCATACACATTGTAGCAGACACAACTCCAAAAGGCTGCAGCCTAATGCATTAATGTCATCAGAGCTCAGGAAATCCATCTTATAGGTGACAATGCCTCCAATATGGTCATCCCTATCCATCCCCTTAATCTTTCTTTCATGTGGAAAAGGCTGTGGGGGAAAGCATGGTCTCTGTGAGCCTTGCTGTGCTCCTGCGAGAGAGTATGGAGTGGATTCCCTTTTTGTGCGGAGGTAATTGATTCCCCTCAAAAAAGCATCATGATAGGTTGCCACCACAGGCTGAATCTAGCCTTAAAAAACCACCAGACTGACATGCCAAACTCTCTCTGGCTCTCTGTGATTCCAAGCCCTGCTGACCCCTCCCTCTAGCCTAGTTCTAGACATAATGAAAAGGAGCTTTAGATGTACTTTCCAAAAGCCCAAAGGACACAAAATGTAACAGAATCTTGAAAAAAGATGCTTAGATCACAAGCTTAACAACCATACCATCTAGCACATGAGGGAGAGTTCAGTGAGAAATTCCAGAGAAATGCTTCTTTAAACCGATAACAGCCAACTGTCAATGTTTATAAGAAAATTTATTTGGGGGAAAAGGTAAGGGAAGAGACCAAATAACACAGAGGTTTTCAGATAAAAAACAAAAAGTCAGTCAACCTAAACAAGTTACATTTTATGTGGTTGAGTAAAGTTTTGGGTTTCAGAGCATGTGTGGAATACTTTGCAGAAAATATTAGTCCCTTTCAGAGTATCTTTGGTCATCTGATTTGCATTCTTCCAAAAGAGAGATGGGACTGGGTTGGTGCCCCAATATTTACTGGAATTTGAGACAAGCTGAAATGGGCCTTCTTTTGGAGGCAGACAGAGTAGCCAAACAGTACGTTTATATCACATTCAACACATTCAAATATGGCTTCCACAAATATTCATGGGAACTGTCATTTGTTAAGGGTGCTAGAAATGGTAGCTCTGTGAGTGGAAAACTACAGTTCCCAGGGTTGCTGAGGGTGGGGAGCCATGCTCTTTAAATGTGTGTTGAATGTGCTTTAAATGTATAGTGTGGATCTGCCCTGCCTGTGTAGTTTGAGTCAATGGCAAGATAAGCTCCATCGCTGAGGTAAATGGCAAAGCCATGCAGTCAAGAATTTACTTAGAAGATGGTTCCACCATTTAAAAGGGTTGGGACTGACCAAGGAGCAAGCTAGTTCAGATGCGTGTTGTAAAAAGAAAAGAAAAAAAGATAACACATTTGGAAAGTGGGTTGGATCTAAAATCAAGGATATTGATCTACACAGTGGGCTCTTAGCAGGCATTCAAACTAAACAGCATTATCAATCATTATTGGAATGTAGCCATTTGTCACAACCCAAGGAAAACTGGAAGATTCTTGTTTCAAGAACAGAAACTTATGAGATAATGTCTCTGGAAATCATGGCATTTTCGAAGAAACTTCACAGACATCCACTTTCTTGGAGGCATGGAAACAGTAACCCAGATCAGATTACTTCTGTTTCTCTGGTCACAACTGGAGCTATACTAGCTGCAGTAAGGAATACAGTAAAAGTGCTTTTATGTCTATTAACTCAGAGAGATTATCTCCTTAAAAAACAACAAAAAACAAGTTCTATTGATTTTCAGTGTATAAACACAATTACAAAGAGACCGCCCACCATCCCAACCTACCCCCTACCCCTCCTCAGCTCAGGTCAGCCTATTATGTTTTGCCAAATTCCAGTTTGTGTTTCTGGTGGATGATTCTCTCCTTTTTTTCAGGAGCAGCATAACTTAATAATAACTGGCTTTGGACATGGTGGAAAGGCAGGGAGAATATAAGGGATATATATATATATATATATATATATATATATATATATATATATGCCTTGCACCTACTGTTTCTGTGCAGGAGAAAATGTGAAGAATCCCATTTGGATCTTACATGCAGGGAAGGAAGAGCAACTTCTATCTCCTGTTAATTCTGCATGGAGTGTAAGAGGCTGTCAATGACTACTAATATCTCCAGTGTTGAAGGAGATGTGCCCCTGAATACCAATTACAGGAGAACACAAGTGCAGAGAGTGATATTGTGCTCTTGTCCTGCATATGGGCTTCCCAAAGGCATCTGGTTGGCTGCTGTGAAAACAAAGGTACTGGTCTACATAAGCTTTTGGTCTGTTCCAGTAGGGCTCATCTTATGCTCAAATAATAGATTTTTGCTCACCTTCCATCTTGCCATTGTGAGGGGAAAGTCAGTGATCCATGACAATGGATCAGTGGCAGCAGTTTCACACAAATTCAAGTTATCTTAGAGCAGCCACACTAACCATGGGACAAACCTAATGTGCTACCCTAACACTGGAGCTTTGCATTTAAAAAGATAAGCATCTTCCATTCCTGTCAGCAATACGCCAGTCCTCCATAGCCTTTAATGGGCTTTTCGGAAGATAAAAATTCCAGACGTTATTCTTTGTGCTGTATTATTATTCCCAACCTCAGTCCTGCACCAGCAACAGAATATCCCCATCCCTATGACTAGGGACTAGGGCCGCTCAGAAGGGACCTCACTCAAACATGCACACGTATAATGGTAGAGGCCTGGCTGGAAAACTTAAAGCCCACTACTGCTACACGGGAGATGGATTGAAGATATAGGCTCCACTCCATAACTTGACCAATTGTGGCTAGGAGCAGCTAGGAGCTAGATGGGGGGATCTTTAAAAAAGTGTAGACTTGCACATGCTGGCCACCTTCCATTTTGACTCGAAATATTCATTCTGGGCTTCCCAGAAGTATGGTACCAAGAAGCTGCGCCCCACCCCCTCCTTGTCAGCTGATGCTGCTGGCGGTGCTGGTGACAACATGGAATAGGAAGACAAGTGAATTATCAGCTGTAGACCAATCATCCAAGAGAGTGGTGGTAAGAGGGTGGTACCAAGGGAGAATGAGTGTCCCATTCAGTATCCTTTTTTTAAAAAAGTGACATTTTGAAAGTTATCCAGGGGCACGAGGCCACTTGCTGGATATTATGATCTACAATAAATTCCCTTTTCCCATTTGGGGGGTTAATTTGAGCAAGTGAACATCCTTCCCCTGCACGGTGGTATCCAGCTTCCCTCAAAGTATCAACATCGGAGTAGAATTCTGTGTGGGGAGGAAACTGATTCCGGATTTTCAGCCGTGTAATTTTTTTTCACTTCTGCTGCTCCTTTAATAAGAACCAGCCTATTGGGGGGAGGGGGGGAATCAATTAGGGGCTGAGGAAGGAAAGGCGGCTGGTGCCTTCTGGAAGGGAGAGGGACTCAACTAGCATAACAACTGGGAAAAATCCATCAAGAATGCCTGAGTAAACCCGCTGTCTGCTCTGGCTAGGAAAGAAAACAGCCCGGCCTTAATCTGTGGCTAGCAGTCAGTACACGCTGTCGATTAAATATCCATCAATTTGCACATCACACTTTGTGCTTGTGTACCCAGAGCCAGCGGTGCACCGAATTACAGCACTGCAGGTTTGCCAAATGGGTGCTGTCAACTGACAGGCCAAGAGGCCCTAGAGCAATTTCACTCACTTTTGATTCATGACTTGTCAGAATGCTAACCAAATATTCCATTTTCACCCTCAGGCTGCTTCTCTTACTGCTGACTTGCATCGCCAACGAGGACTCTGCTCTTGCTTCTCGGAGGGATGTGTTGGGCTCCTCATTCCCTTGAGGACAGACTCTAGGGAGGATGGATTCTTAAATAACAATCTGAATTCTGATGGAGAAACAGTTCAAAGATAGAAAGGGGGTGGGGGAATGCAGTTGCAGCTTGCAGAACTTAGCGCCATGGGAATTCTTATTCTCTGTCTTTTCCTCCCGTATTTTGTTTTTAAATTACATGGGCAGGGAAAGTGTTTTACATTCAGACTTAAGTCATAGAGGCAGCCTTCTTGCTTTTTATATATATTAAAGGACACCAATATATTTCATGTCCTTTAGGCCTTCCCCTTGCAGATTTACAGGGTTGGTACTCGGAAAGGTTGCTCTGGAGCAGACAGCTTTGCATCCACAACTGTTCTGACCCAGGATGTATAACATTCAGCATCTTCCTTTGATAATCCCTAATGCTTGAATCACATGGGTTCGTAGCAGAGTGCCTGTCGTAGTTTTCTGGCTAGAAAATGTGTTCTTACATCGGATGGAAGACGTAGTGGAAGCAATATCATGAGGGTTTAGGGAGGAATACTCTTGATTATGGGGGTTTGAACATGTGCAGGCCTCTTCCCCCCTCCTTGTTTCCTTTGTCTCTAATTATCTCCCCTCTCTAAGACTGCTATGGCAGCTTCCATTATGCTGCAAACTCATACATATTTATGTACGTATGAGCCCCATTAGGAGTGGAAGGTGAGGATGAGAAACATATGGAGTTTCCTTAGCAACTGTGAGATGCCAGGCCCTAGTGGAGTGGGTTGTGTGTGTGTTTTACCAGCTCAAGAAGTGGGCCTCCCATAGGTGTGGAGGGCACCAGTAAGAGCACAGAGAGAGAGATTTTTATCTCACTGGAAGAATGTCACACTTTTCAGTAAAGGCTCAGCTTTCCCCAAACTGTAAACCACGATTTCACTGTAAGATCAAAAGCGGGGAATAGGGTTGTGAATCCTGCCTGCTGGGGGACTCTGTTACTTCAGGGTGAAGATTAAAGAAGCTGGGGAATGGGGGAGCCAGAGGGAGAGGTGAGAATGGGTAGGTGTGGTTGCAGATCAGGGATCAGGAAACGTTGTCAGCCTGAGGGCAACATTTCTTTTTTTTTTCATATAATATTTATTGCAATTTTACAAAAACATCAGTTTACAAAATACAAAAAAGAACATATGAAAAGAACAAAATAAAAAAAGAAAACCTAAAAAAATACATAAAAAAGAAGAAATACAAATAAAAATACAAAATACAAAAAACGAATAGGTAAAAGAGAATTAAAAACAAATCCATTTTTTATAATTTTATGCTCATTAACTTGTTTCCTTGACCTCCTCACACCTCCCCTTTTTGTATTCCCATTTAGATAATCAAATCAGCAAATCCTTACCCTCTTTCATTTATCTTAACTCTATATCTTAACATATTATAACTCTATATTTTCATCCATTATCAATTCATTTTTGCATATTCTTATTAACTTTGTTGCTAATACCCCCTATTCAATCCAATCATCATTTTAACATTCATTAATTTTACAATATTTCTGTAGATAGTCTTTAAATTTCTTCCAATCTTCTTCCGCCAACTCTTCTCCCTGAGGGCAACATTTCTGTCCCTGCAACCTTTAGGGGGTCACATGGCAGTAGTGGGCAGAGACAGAAGCAAAAAAGCAATGAATATAAATTCTACCTTTGCACCATAGGAGAATCGCTACACCAACCCACCAATCCCTCTGTCCTCCATCCAGGTAAGCAATGGATATGTATTATTAGAGCTAAAGGACACATTCCAGCCAGGCAAAACCATTCAAGGGGGTGGAGCAAGGCCAGGGACATGACATGAAAAATGGCTTGGCAGGGAGGCTGTATCAGGAGGTCAGGAGTGAGCTACACCTGGTGTACAGGATAGTGGAGTGAGAGGAAGAAGTGGCATAAGAGGAATGTGAGGGTTCCTGGGTGGTTCTGAGGGTACTGTAGATGCAGGACAGGCATGATTTCTTAATATATTGGTACCTCGGGTTAAGAACTTAATTAGTTCCGGAGGTCCGTTCTTAACCTGAAACTGTTCTTAACCTGAAGCACCACTTTAGCTAATGGGGCCTCCTGCTGCCGCCGCGCCGCTGGAGCACGATTTCTGTTCTCATCCTGAAGCAAAGTTCTTAACCTGAAGCACTATTTCTGGGTTAGGGTTAGGGTTAGGGTCTGTAACCTGAAGCGTATGTAACCTGAAGAGTATGTAACCTGAGGTACCACTGTAATGTTTTTCGAGTTACTGAAGAAACATTTCCAAGAGCATTAGGGAAGTATGACTGGTGGCCTTTAAACAACTGCTACATATTCTCCCCATTTAACAGCAGTCTTGACCCCAAGGGATGACGTTGTTGTTGGGTTGGTTTTTTTTTAAAAAAAATCCTATCCTTCAGTTAAAAAGAAAAGTAGTACCACCCTTACAGTGAGGTTAAGGGTTAGGGATAATTTGTGTGCATGTTCAATTAACACAGGATCAGAAGCACCCAGGAGAAGCTTTATCCTCCTTGCCAACATCCTTCTTATCTTACCTTCCATGAGCTTCCTTCCCTGTGGCTGGAGGCACTGAAGCCAGCTGCTACTTCCAGTTCTCCCTCCCGGAGTTGGCTGCTGTCTCATTTACCCAATGCAAATCAAGCCTCTCTTTTCCTGTAAGCCAGCTCAATCCTCTCACTGATCCTTGCTGTGCTCTGGCAGGCAGGCAAGAATCCCACAGCTACAGTTTTCCTTCTTTGTAGGTTGTCAATATTCAGATTTCTAGGGTACTTCTCAAAGTTGTTGCTAGGATCAACAATAGAAGGGAGACAGTCCTTGAAACTGAAAAGTGTCACTTTAATTAGGTACTTTCTGTTGTTGTTGGTTTCAAGCTGCTTTTGCTATTTAAAGTGTGAGGCCAGTGAGTCCTCTTCTAATCATTCATTGTGGCAATTCTGCTAGGCCACAATTATAGAAACAGGCATTTCTTTTCACCCTCTGCTTTAATGGGTGGTTTGTGGTTGGTCAACACTCTGGATCCATTGTGCTGGGGAAAACTGATATCTGGAAGAGACCTGAGATCAGCTTTTGCCAACTTGGTGTTCTCCATATGTTTTGGACTACAACTCCTCTCAGCCAGTCTGGTTGGTGAAAATTGTCCTAGAGAGCATGATTCCTAATTATCATGGATCAACATGATTCTGGATTTGTGGACAGGAAAGATTCCTTGTGCTGTAAGATATCAATGGCCTGCAAAAGCCATACGTAGAACATATCACTACATCATATAGACGTCAGCATTCTAAAACATTTCTATTCTACCAAATAAGATTGTGTAGTCTCCAGATTCATTCATTGACCCGAACCGTCAACTGGATTATCTAACTCCAAAAGGTTAGTGAGAGTGAGGCAGAACTTACCCTTGCAGAAGCCATGCTGACTTAGCTTCAGTAAGACTTGTTCTTCCATATGATTTGTATTTCTTTCTTTAACAATGCTTTCCAACAGCTCTTCTGGTACAGTCCTTAAGCTAAAGGGACTGTAATTTAGAGGATCTCCCTGATCCCTTTTTTAAAACTTGATGTTACATAAGGCTACTTTCCAGTCCTTAGGTACAGAGGCTGCACGTAGGCTTTGTACATATTTTTGTTAGAAGACCAGCCATTTCCCATTTGAGTTCTTTAAGCACTCTCAAGTGGATGCCATCCAGACGTGGTAATTTGTCAGTTTTTCATTTGTTAGCCAGGCCAATAGTAGCTATACGCTATGTGGGGAATGGCATCAGAAAATGCTGACACAGCTGCAGCCATAGCCTAATTTGTGCTTTCCTTCTTTACATCCTCAGAAGAATTCAGAGCTGTAGACTTTTAGCATTCTGACCTCCGAAAAGCCTCCGTGATGAGCCAGCAAGGAGTAGCCTTAGACATTTTGCTACCATAGGGGGAAGTCAAGTACTTCCTGCTCCACAGGGCCATGAACATTTCTGTGGCTGCAAATCTTGAAACATCTTTCTACATAATATGTTTTTAATATACTGTATATAGCACCTCTTTTTTATTTTACAAAAAGTCATAAGTACTTAAGAAGGTGCCTCTTAAACTAAACCAAAGGTTCATTGAGATCAGGGATGAGGAACCTGCGGCCCTCAAGATGTTGTTAGACCCAACCCTGCTCAGCTTCAGTCAGCATGGCCAATGGGCAGGGAATATGTGAACCTAGGAAGCTGCTTTATGGGTCCATAGGCATGGTCCATCTCATTCAGTATTGTCTACACTGACTGGCTTGCCAACAAAGGTCCGTATAGTAAAAGCTATGGTTTTCCCAGTAGTGATGTATGGAAGTGAGAGCTGGACCATAAAGAAGGCTGATCGCCAAAGAATTGATGCTTTTGAATTATGGTGCTGGCGGAGACTCTTGAGAGTCCCATGCAAGAAGATCAAATCTATCCATTCTGAAGGAAATCAGCCCTGAGTGCTCACTGGAAGGACAGATACTGAAGCTGAGGCTCCAATACTTTGGCCACCTCATGAGAAGAGAAGACTCCATGGAAAAGACCCTGATGTTGGGAAAGATGGAGGGCACAAGGAGAAGGGGACGGCAGAGGACGAGATGGTTGGACAGTGTTCTCGAAGCTACAAACATGAGTCTGACCAAACTGCGGGAGGCAGTGGAAGACAGGCATGCCCTGCGTGCTCTGGTCCAGGGGGTCATGAAGAGTCGGACACGACTAAACGACTAAACAACACACACTGACTGGCAGCAGTTCTCCAGAGTTTCAGGCAGGGGTCTCTCCAAGCCCTAGGTGAAGATGCTGGGGACTGAACCTGAGAATTTTAGCATACCAGTCATGCTACTAGCCCACAGCCCATCCTTGATCATGCGAGTTGTAGTCAAAAACATATGGAGGGCCAGAGGTTCCATACCACTGATCCAGGCTGTCATCCTGTTTACTATTGTGACCAATCAAATGTTTCAAGTATCCCTACAAAAAGGAAATGAAGGCAACAGCCTTCCCCTGTAACTGGTACCCAGTGTTATTTTATCTCTGCACTGGCAGGTTCTTCTTAGTGATCATGGCTAATAGCCTTTGATAGATAGAGCCTTTGTGGATTTCTCTAATTCCCTTTTAAAGCTGGTAACCATCACCAGGCTCATAGCGGTGAATTAATTCCATACATTAATTACATGTATGAATAAGTACGTTATTTGTCTGTCCTAAATTTATTGCCCGTTAATGTCATTGGTTGACCCCTTGTTTATGTTATGAAAAAGAGAAGAGGGGAAGGAAATTTTATATTCACTTTCTACACACCATGTGTCATTTTATAAAACCCTATGGCATCCTTCCCTCTAGTACTCATTTGGCTAAATGAAAATGCCCCAAACACTTCAGCCTATGCCCTCATTAAAAAGAAGGGCAGCCAGGACTGCAGCAGAACCTATGAGGAGAGTGGCCATGTGTCCTACTTAAAGAGCTGGTCAGAGGAGAGACCGCTGTTTGAAGGAGTCCTCGATTTGAAGGGTGGTCCAGTCCATGTCTGGTTTAACATTACAGAATAATGAGAAGGAAGAATAAGTTGCCCACAGGCCA
Organism: Podarcis raffonei; assembly: GCF_027172205.1. NCBI lineage: Eukaryota > Metazoa > Chordata > Lepidosauria > Squamata > Lacertidae > Podarcis > Podarcis raffonei. Next base: position 64,974,475 of record NC_070606.1, on the reverse strand, counting down.
TTAGCACCTGGGCAGTAGACTGAGCAGGCACACAGCTCACCAGGTTGCAATCTTTTCCACAATGGTGAGATGTATTGCAGTTCTATTAAAACTGTAGTCATTATTTATCAGTTTGCATGTATGCATACAAACCTAAATATGCATATTTTACTCAATCCATGACCTCTTTTGTCCTCTTTTTTTGATTATGCATTTCCTATTTTTGGTGATGTGGCCATCCCACCCTGGGCAGCAAGAATGAGAGCATTAAACAAGGGCAAAAAGTTGTGCTGTTCGCTGCCTCTGTAAGCAGAAATCCTTGGTGTCAAGTGGGAGGCAGAGGGAGGAGAGACATTTGCTTGTCTGAAAACTATTAGTTAAAAATCATGGCATTGATCAGTTCAGGGAATTCAAAAGTGGTGTGCAGAAACTGTCTACGACGTTTCCTTATTAAAATGCTGCTCCTTACCAATTTCTTGTGTGCTTTAATTGCATTATGGGTGAGGAAAGCCTGGGGCCTAATTTATGGATCTCAACCTGGAGCATCTGAAATGCTGATGATGGTGAATGCTGGAGGCATTCAAAACACATGAGGGAACACAACAAACATCCCTCCAGGGCATTGTCTTTGGATTGTTTAATAAGAATGTGTATTTCTAAATCCTACCTCCACATCTGTGCTGAACTAGTTTCTATGCATTGGGTGCAGGGGTTTCCGGTTTCTGAAATCATTGTTCCCATACACAGATACTTCCATGCTTATTCACATCTAATCTTACACTGAGAAGAATTGGTAACAGGACAAGAGATCCCACCTAACCATTCCCAGCCAAATTGCTGATGGGCTTCAAAACAGTGAACCATGTAACCACCAATTTTAACCAGTCATGATCCTGGGTTCAGAAAACACACCAAGCCACATCTTGCCCTCAGCAACCCCCTGCACCTTGCCAACCACCTCACCCCCTAGATCACACCTACTACCCACTCCCTCAACTAATTCAGTAGACCTTCTCCTTTCCACCTCATACCAGCACTGCAGCCAAAGACCTGGCCTAGCAGGAGGAACACAACAAGAAGTAGGGCAGAAGTGGTGGCCAGCTAACCTGGGACTGCCACCACCTTATCCAGGCCTATGTACCTTCCATCCCAAATGGTGGCAGTGGCGACAGATTACCAGGGTAGCTGTCAATAGCTTCTGGCTGCCTTCTTCCTTCCTGTACTGCTCTTCCTATTGGGCTGACATATCCTGGTTGGTGATGGTTGGAGGAGTGGATCTCCAAGCTGGCCAGAGGAAGAGGAGGAGGATGGCCAGCAGTACCAGCCAACCTGGGGATCTGGGGGCAGGGTTCCCAGGGCTGGCAAGTAGAGGAGCTTCTGATGCTTGCCTGGGCCACTCATACACCACCCCCTAGCATGGTGTAGTCCACCTGTATGTGGCCAAACAAACTGCAGTGTGATGACACTCTTACATTTTTATTACATGTAGACATGATTTGCGTCAGCATGACTTGCAAATGCAGCCATAGCTATTGTCTGTTAGTATGCACTTCACAACACAGGAGCTCTGATAAATCACCTAAAAGAATGGGGGATGTGGGAGGAGAGGGCAAAGGGACTTAGCCCTGATCTGTGTGTGATATGATAAAGGTATGTGTGAAGCAAAGTCATCTATTCCAGCCGTTGAATGTAATAATTTCAGCTTGCATAATCAGTTCATACCTGGTTAAATTTTTTTGTGCCATCTCTATTCTAGCAATGCTCCATCCCCTCTTCCCCTCAAACAGAAAATGGCACATAATGAGATCATAATTGATTTACTTTCTTGTCTCCTGGGGAAAATTCTAAAATCTGAATTATATTTTCCTTTTCCTTTGCTAAATCCTTATATGTATGCCACAGCAAAGACTATTAATGGTGAGACTAATATTTTAAGCTTTTTCATTAAATGACTTAAATTATGGGCATTTTAATAGTAGAATTAGATGTTGTGAGATACAGAAAGCTGTTGCTGCTCCACCTCTCTCTTTCCCTCCCTCCCCCCATTCCTGGCCAGGGCTCATGCAAGTTTCACCTGTAGAAATGTCCACTTCTTTATAACCATGAAGATGTATGGTGGGATGGATCGATGAAGCCCCCTCCCAAAACTGGTGTTGCTACTGCTTACCTGGGCAGGACTGGGGTGGAGCAGCACTGGTAGATAAATGGGAGTGCTTATTTCTTTATGCACACAATATATTTTTCTCCTGTATTTTTATGAGACCATATTCAAAGTGGGTAATACAATGACTATATTATACTCTTCTTTACTCCATGCGCTCCAGCTAGCATATAAAAATTTCATTAAAAAAAAATATTTATATCCCGCCCTCCCCAGCCGAAGCCGGGCTCAGAGCGGCTAACAACAATAAAAGTAACACAGTTTACATAAAATCAAAATCAATTATTTGAAATGCATTCTAAAATCAATTCCTTCTAAGATCAATTCAAAATCAGTGTCCAGCTTTATCTCTAAAAGACGTAAAGTCCAAGCATTCAATTTGAGATTGTTTGAAGAAAGTAGTGAGGACAAGCTTATTATATATAATAAATTCTGACCAGTCTCAAGCTATTCTTTCCCTTATCCGAAAATAAGGCTGTCAGTCACAATACATTGTTATATGCCTGTTCAGTTCCCTCTCTCAATTCTGAGGCTGCTAATACTCGACTAAATGTATATAAACAGAATAATTTTTAAATGCATCTATGAAAAACACCAGCAATATAAGAACTCTCTCCTTTCCTACGCTTTTCAAAAACACAAGTCTTGTTCTTTAATATAAGAGCAAGGGTCCCAGTCCAGCTGATAAATAAAAAGTGATGGCAACATGTTGCCTCACCTGGGGCCCAGTCCCAGCTGGTGAATCCTCAAAAGATGGAGATGGTATAGTTCAGCTCATTTGCTTCTTCCAGAGAGAGAAATGTCTCACCTTTCATTGTAGGTAGCTTCTCCTAGGCCAGTGGTGGAGAACCTGTGGCCTTCACAATGATATTTGGGCTCCAACGTCCATTAGTCCCAGCCAGCATGGCCAATGTCAGGGATGCTGCGGCAGTCTATCAACACCTAGAGGGATCACAGGTGTTTCATCCCTGCCTTAGCCTTTCAGCTACTTGGCATTTTTTAGGTAAGGGATTGTAACGTGTGCAGCCACAGCCATAGCCACAATACTCCCTCCTCCACAAGCAGCAAAGCTTTAGAAATACAGT